>NC_134688.1:326941180-327263680 GCF_050947455.1 Rhinoderma darwinii | reverse complement strand
TATGGAAAAATTAAAAAGATAAATCTATTACTATAAAAAGAGCAGACAAAAGGGGAGCAACGATTATTATGGACAGCAACGCATATCGTGACGAAGCAATGTCACAATTGTCTTATGTACAAATTTACAGAAAATTCAATGCAGACCATACTTGTAATTTCAAGAAGAAAATCGACATAGTGGTGAATGATGCACTCCTATCTGAAATTATTGACAAAGATTTGGCTGATGTCTTAATAGAAAAAAATCCCTGCATTCCAATACTTTACCTTTTGCCAAAAGTGCACAAAAATTAAAATAAACCCCCAGAACGACCCATAGTCTCCGGCCTAAATGCAATATTGCAACCACTGGCCATCTATGTTGATTACTTCTTGCAAGTTTAACCCGCTTTGGCCACTTTTGACCTTCCAGACAGAGCCTCATTTATCAAATCTGACATGTTTCACTTTATGTGGTAATAACTTCGGAATGCTTTTACCTATCCAAGCGATTCTGAGATTGTTTTCTCGTCACACATTGTACTTTATGTTACTGTTAAAATTTGCTCGATACATTTAATATTTAATTGTGAAAAATACCACAATTTATTAAAAATTAGCAAAAATTTGCATTTTTCGCAATTTAAATGTATATGCTTGGAAGTTATGCAGTTATACCACACAAAATTGATGCTAATTAACATCCCCCATATGTCTACTTTAGATTGACATAGTTTTTTGAACATTCTTTTATTTTTCTAGGACATTACAAGGCTTAGAAATTTAGCAGCAATTTCTCACATTTTCAAGAAAGTTTCAAAAGGCTATTTTTTCAGGGACCAGTTCAGTTGTGAAGTGTCTTTTAGGTCCCTATATATTAGAAACCCCCAATAAGTCACCCAATTTTAAAAACTTCACCCCTCAAATTATTCAAAACAGCATTTAGAAAGTTTCTTAACCCTTTAGGGCACATTCAGATGTGGTGGAATTTATGTTGAATTCCGCTGCGGACAGTCCACAGTGGAATTCTGCAGCAGCCGTTTTTTACATTTGTTTCTATATATTTTTAGGAAACTTAGTTCAGACGTTGCGGAAAATAACTGTGCGGAATTGCCCCGAATCTGAACCAACATTTGCAGTAGAAAAATTCCGCCACGTCTGAATATGGCCTTAGACGTTTCATAGGAATTAAACCAAAGTAGAAGTGAAATTTACAAATTTCATTTTTTTGTTGTTGCAGAAATTCATTTTTAATCCATTTTTTTTGTAATACAAAGTTTTACCAGAGAAACGCAACTCAATATTTATTGCCCAGGTTCTGCAGTGTTAGGAAATATCCCACATGTGGCCCTAGTGTGCTACTAGACTGAAGCACAGGCCTCAGAAGCAAAGGAGCACCTAGAGGATTTTGGGCTTCCTTTTTATTAGAATATATTTTAGGCACCATGTCAGGTTTGAAGCGCTCCTGCGGTGCCAAAATAGTGGAAATCCCCCAAAAGTGATCCCATTTGGGAAACTACACCCTCAAGGAAATTATTTAGGGGTATAGTGAGCATTTTGACACTACTGGTTTATTACCGAAATTTTGGAAGTAGGCCGTGAAAATGAAAATCTACAATTTTTCAAAGAAAATTTAGGTTTAGCTATTTTTTTCTCATTTCCACAAGGACTAAAGGAGAAAAAGCACCACAACATTTGTAAAGCAATTTCTCTCGAGTAAAACAGTATGCCATATGTGGTAATAAACGGCTGTTTGGACACATGGCAGGGCTCAGGAGGGAAAAAACGCCATTTTGTTTTTGGAGCTCAAATTTGGCAGGAATGGTTTGTGGAGGCCATGTCGCATTTATAAAGCCCCTGAGGGACCAAAACAGTGAAAACGCCCAAAATGTGACTCCATTTATGAAATTACACCCCTTGAGGAATTAATCTAGGGGTGTAGTGAGCATTTTGACCCCGCAGGTGTTTCATAGAATTTATTAGAATTGGGCAGTGAAAATAAAGACAATCATTTTTTCTCAATAAGACGTAGCTTTAGCTCAAAATTTATCATTTTCTCAACAAATAAAGAAAAAAAAGAACCCCAACATTTGTAAAGCAACTTCTCTGGAGTACGGAAATACCCCATATGTAGTCATAAACTGCTGTTTGGGCACACGGCAAGGATCAGAAGAAAAGGAGCGTCATTTGGCTTTTGGAGCACAGATTTTGCTGGATTGGTTTCTTGACATCATGTCGCTTTTGCAGAGCCCCTAAGATACCAGTACAGTAGAAACTACCCAAAACGGGAAGAAAGACGCTATAACAACTAAAAGGGGTTCTGTAATAATCATAAGTGTGTATGTACCATTACCCAGTAATAGGGAAAACTTTGAATGTTGTATGGAATAACCATTGATATGCTTCTAGCACACTGCCAGCTTGTAATATTATGTGTAAGGGTCCTTTAAAACCACCATTTGTATGCATTGTCAGACTGACATAAGGTAGGAATCAGTACAGGCTGATTTCTAGAACGCATTTGATAATCTGGCATATAGAGTGTCGTAGTAGTATAACTACCTACACAAATTACAGTGAAGGACATTGGTATTGGTGCACACCCAAGGCCCCTAAAGAAATCATCACCAACAATCGTAGCAAATCCCCAGACTACAACCGACAGAGTGAATGGCTGAGTGGGAAGGATGACATATGTGATCAAATGAGTTGATTGTTCAAAAATGTAGGTTGTGTGGATGTTAATAAATGGCTGTTTGTGAATAGACAGAGACAGAAACTGTTCTGAAGGCAAATCAAACAGCTCTAACTGAATTTAGCAGCATCAGCTGTACAACCTGGGACATACCAATTAGACCTTACCAAATTTTGTATGGTTTTTTTCAGCAGAAACAGGGCTTTATTTTGGTGGTATATACTATTGGTTTTATTTTTTTTTTTTTGTCAAAATTTTACAAAAATGCAGAAAAATGTGGAAAAAAAAATCAGTTTTCTTCAATTTATTGTGTCAAAGTTTTTAAATAAATAATGTTTTTACTTTTGCATGCCTCTACATTTATTTCTGAATTTGTTCTGATTGCTTGGATACCAAATATGTTGGAGTATGTTATCTCACAGACACTTGGCAAGGCCTCAAACTAAAGGTGTCCAATTTAGCCAAAGGATGACTGTTTCCAAAGCTGATTTTTAGGCACCATAGTGTCTTTGCAGAGGCTCTGTGGTGTCGGATCATAAAAACACACTTAAAAATTACCCAATCTGGGAAAGAAGACCCCACAGGGTTTTTACCTATAGTTTGTACCTAGGCCTTTCAGATTTTTTTTGAAATCTGACATAAAATATATAAAATGTTTATGACACTATGTATTATCACAGACCTGAAGATATTCATCTAGGGGTATAGTGAGAATGAAAAAAGAAAAAAGTTTTTCACTACAGATGTAAAGACCACCCCCCCCCCCACCCAGAATTATCCTTGACAGGTTCACTTTCGCATAAGGAATCCCTCCCTATTTTGGCTTTCCCTAACTCAGTAATTTGCTACTGTATGGTAGGTCTCAAAGCATGGGTAATTACACAGTCTTGGTTTTGAAAGGCAAAAGGGGCAAAAAAAACGTGAATCGCCTCTTCGGCCATGTTTTCGGCAAACACTGCATCTCTTCTGCGGATACCTTTGCGTCTCAGTGGCAGGGACAGGATGTAAAAAGTAATGCTCCGTGAGTCTCTTGACATCTTCTGACTCATGGAGTCCTACTTCCCCTCCTTCAAATAAAAGATGTTCAATAATTTTTTCATGGAACTCCAGATATGTCATGGTTCCCTGGGCCTTTTTGTATATTACATATACAAATTATACATATATATATATTACAATTGAAAGTAGAAACCTGCATCAGATATATTGCCACCTTCTTGTACCAGGCTCTAGTTTTTTTTGGACCAAATATGGTTGGAGAGTTTGGTCTGAAAGGTCGACGCCACCTATGAACCTGTTGTACTCTGTAATACAGACGGTTTCTGTCTGTTCGCAGTAGCTCCTCTCTCTCTGACAGTGACCTTGGTGTCAGCATGTATAGTGCTCAGCATAAAAACCTCTCTCCGATCATTTCACTTAACCCCTTTAGGACACAGCCTGTTTTGGCCTTGTGGACACAGATGATTTTTTCAAATCTGACGTGTCACTTTATGTGGTAATAACTCTGGAATGCTTTTACCTATCCAAGCGATTCTGAGATTGTTTTCTCATGACATATTGTACTTTATGTTAGTGAAAAAATGTGGTCGATAAATTCAATATTTATTTGTAAAAAACTTAAAATTTTAGCAAAAATTAGCATTTTTCTAAATTTAAATGTATGCGCTTGTAAAACAGGTAGTAATACCACACAAAATAGTTACTAGTTAACATCCCCCATATGTTTACTTTATGTTTGCATAGTTTTTTTTCACGTTCTTTTATTTTTCTAGGACGTTACAAGGCTTAGAACTTTAGCAGCAATTTCTCATATTTTAAAGAAAATTTCAATAGGCCATTTTTTCAGGGACCAGTTCAGTTCTGAAGTGGCTTTGAGGGCCTTCTATATTAGAAAATCCCCATAAATTACCCCATTTTGAAAACTGCTCCCCTCAAGGTATTCAAAGCCACATTCAGAAAGTATTTTATCCCTTTAGGCATTTCACAGGAATTAAGGCAAATTTAATTTACAAATTTAATTTTTTTGCCGAAATTAATTTGTAATAAAAAAAATAATCTGTAACACAGAGGGTTTTACTAGAGAAATGCAACTCAATATTTATTGCCCAGATTCTGCTGTTTTTAGAAATATCCCACATATGGCCCTAGTGTCCTAATGGACTGAAACACAGGCCTCAGAAGCAAAGGAGCACCTAGTGGATTTTAGGGCCTCCTTTTTTTAGGAATATATTTTAGGCACCATGTCAGGTTTGAAGAGGTCTTGTGGTACCTAAAAAGTCGAAACCCCCCAAAAGTGACCCCATTTTGGAAACTACATCCCTCAATGCATTTTTCTAGGGGTATAGTTTGCATTTGACCCCACAGTTTTTTTGAAGAATTTAGTGGAATTAGTCTGTGAAGATGAAAATCACCTATTTTTCTGTGGAAACATAGAATTTTTTCATTTTTACAAGGCATAAAGGAGAAAAAGCACCCCAACATTTGTAAAGCAATTTCTCCTGATTACGGCAATACCCCATATGTGGTCATAAACTGATGTTTTGACCCACAGCAGGGCTCAGGAGGGAAGGAGCGCCTTTTGGATTTTGGAGCGCAGATTTTGCTGGATTGGTTTTCAGTGCCATGTCGGGTTTGCAACGCCTCGGAGGGACCAAAACAGTGGAAACCCCCGAAAGTGACCCTATTTTGGAAACTACACCCCTCAAGGAATTTTTCT
This sequence comes from Rhinoderma darwinii, assembly GCF_050947455.1. NCBI lineage: Eukaryota > Metazoa > Chordata > Amphibia > Anura > Rhinodermatidae > Rhinoderma > Rhinoderma darwinii. Next base: position 327,258,288 of record NC_134688.1, on the reverse strand, counting down.
AGGGGTATAGTGAGCATTTAGACCCCACAGGATCTTTTTTAGTGCTAAGGTGACCAAAAAACAGCGATTTTGGCGCTTTAAATTCTTTATTTCTTACAGCATTCACCGTGCGCAATAAATTACATTTTACTTTAATCTGCGGGTCGGTACGATTACGGCAATACCATATGTGTATAGTTTTTTTTACGTGTTTCAGTCCAAAAAGCTGTGGGAGGTCTTGTTTTTTGCGGGATGGGTTGTAGTTTTTATTTGTACTATTTTGGGGTAAATGCGACTTTTTATTCTATATCATGGGAGGGGTGGTGACCAAAAAATAGCGATGCTGACATAGTTTTCCGTTTATTTTGTTTGCGGTGTTCACCGTGCGGAAAAAATAACATTATAGTTTCAAAGTTTGGGTCATTACGAACACGGTGATACCAAATATGTGTACTTTTTTTTAACGTTTTCATTCTTTTCCTATAACAAATGACATTATTATAGGAAAAGAAAAACTTATTTTTACACTTTTATAAAACATTTTTATTAACATTTTTTTAACTTTTCACACTTTATTTTTTTTACCTGCAGCTCTGATTGCTGCTAGAGTACATTACACTACCTAGGTAGTGTAATGTATTCCAACTGTCAGTGTGACGTCACAGTCACTCTGACAGTAAGTCCAGAGGCTGGTCCTCATAGGCTTCCATACATGGCAGACCCGGAGGCCGTTGCCTGGCCTCCGGATGCCATCACAAGCATCAGCAGCCCCCACAATTGCATGGGGGCTGTTGATGTGCTACAAACCCCCTAAATGTGGTGATCGCAATCGAGCACCACATTTAACGGGTTAATTGCTGATCAGCAACACTGGAGTGTCAGCTGTCGGGGACAGCTGATCTCCCAGTTCCCGATGCACACCTTGTCGCCGACAGTGTGCATCGGGAACGACACAGTGACTTCCTGTCACTCTGACAGGAAGCCTAACAGGACCAGCCGAAGGTTGGTCCTGATGGGCTTCCGTCCATGGCAGACACGGGAAGCCATTGTTTGGCTTCCGTTTGCTGTGCTAACTATCGTCAAACCCCGCTATTTCGGACAGGGGTCTGTCGATATGCTAGAAACCCCTAAAATTCGGCGATTACAACCGATCGCCGAATTTAAGGGGTTAATTCGCCGAAATCAGCGACAATGGACCGCTGGCCGGCAAGAGTGGAGTGTCAGCTGTCGGCGACAGCTGACCTCCCGGTGCACACTGTCGCCGACAGTGTGCACCGGAAAAAACTCAGTAACTGTACGTCCTCGTGCGGGAAGTAACCTCTCGCAACGACGTACAGTTACTTATTTGTGCGGGTAGGGTAAACCTCTTCCCGCGCTGCCTCCTGGAGAGGGCTTGCTTCCTGCACCAGGACGTACAGTTGCGGAGCGGTTCCCAGTGCACACTGTCTTAACGGACAGTGTCCGGGATAGGGATGTCACGATACCACAATTTGGACTTCGATACGATACTTCATTTAGTATTGCGATTTCGATACCAATTCGATACTTTGCCAACAGTACTAATAAAAAAAAAAGTTCTTCCATTTTCTGATGTGAGGTGCGTGGTGTGATGATGAATTTAACCTCCATTTGCCTCACATTAATAGTAATTAACCCCATCATGTTTCTCAGTCATAATGGGTTAATGTGTGAGGTACTCCTAGGATCTCCTAGGCTTCCTGTTAGTGTGACGTAGGTAGTGTAATGTACTCTAGCAGCAATCAGAGCTGCAAGTCTAAGTGTCCCCTAGTAGGTAAAAAATGTAAAAAGCCTAGCTTTTATGCCCGGCGTTGCTCTCAGTATGAATTTAATTGCTGCTTAGCGTATTACAATCGGGCTTCAAATAAACTTTCTAAAATATATAATAGATGCTTAATATATAAAAAATGCATTTTTTCCTATAAGACTTTCATTATAGGAAAAAAATGAACACGTTAAAAAAAAGTACACATATTTGGTATCACCGCGTTCGTAACGACCCCAACTATAAAACTATAATGTTATTTTTCCGGCACGATGAACACCCCAAAAAAATCAATAAAAAACTACACCGGAATCGCTATTTTTTGGTCACCACCCCTCCCAAAATAGAGAATAAAAAGTGATCAAAAAGTCGCATGTACCCAAAAATAGTACCGATAAAAACTACAACCTGTCCCACAAAAAACAAGCCCTTACACAGCTTTTTTTTACTAAAAAATAAAAAAGTTATGGCTCTCAGAATATGGTGACAGAAAATAAATAATTTTATAAAAAAGTGATTTTATTGCGCAAACACTGCAAAACATAAAGAAACCTATATACATATGGTATCGCCGTAATCGTACCGACCCGCAAAATAAAGTAAAATTGTCATTTATAGTGTAAGGTGAACGCTTCAAAAAAATAAACTAAAAAACATTGTCAGAATTGCTTGTTTTTGGTCACCCGGCTTGCAAAAAATGGAATAAAAAGTGATCAAAAAATCGCATGTACCCAAAAATGGTACCAATGAAATCTACAGATTGTCCCACAACTAATAAGCTCTGGTGGAGAAAAAATAAAAAAGTTCTGGCTCTCAGAATATGACAATGCAAAATGTGCAGTGTGTTCAAAAAGCGGATAATATTGGGCACCATTTATCAGTGCGACACCGGCCACATAACTATGAATTATTATTTATTTACTGCATTATTATGCCCTGATGTACTCTACCCAGCTTACATATGCCCCCACATTATAAACTGAAATACCAGTAAGACCCCCAAACAACTACTACTAAGCAAAATCTGCGCTCCAAAAGCAAAATGGCGCTCCCTCCCTTCTGAGCCCTGCAGCGTGCCCAAACAGCAGTTTCCGCCCACATATATGGTATTGCCATACCCGGGAGAACTCGCTTAACGTTTTATGAGGTATTTGTCTTCAGTGGCACAAACTGGGCACAACATATTATGCACTAAAATAGCATATCAGTGGAAAATTGCAATATTCACTTTGACATCCGCTGTGCATTAACCCCTTTGCGCACTATGACTTTATTGCACGTCAAGGTTGATGTATGGAGCCGGCTCACGTGCTGAGCCCGCTCCATACGCTGCGGGTGTCAGCTGTGTATTACAGCTGACACCCGGGACTAACGGACAGGAACAGTGATCGTGCTGTTACAGAAGCCTGTAAAAATAATAATATACTGCAATACATTAGTATTTCAGTATATTGTACCAGCGATCCAATGATCTAATAAAATATGTAGAAGAATCAACGTTATTAGTAGTGAGAATTTTTTAAAGCTAAAAAAAAATCACGTTTCCCATTTTTCTTCTAAAGTAATGTAAAAAAAAGAAACAAAATTCGGCCTTTTACGCTACGTCCATAAAAAGGCAGAATTATTACAATATACCATTATTTAACTTGCACGATGAACACCGTAAAAAACGTAAATAATTGAAACCGCCAAAATCGCAAATTTTTGTCACTTTATCTCTCAAAAAAAAATGTAATACAGCTTTTGGATCACTTTTTATGTACCAAAACAAGGTACCAATAAAAACTACAGCTCGTCCCGCAAAAATAAGACCTCCCACCGCTCAATCAACCGAAAACTAAAAAATTTACGGCTCTCAGAATGTGGTGAAACAGAGCAATTTTTATTTTAACAATTCGATTTTTCTTTGTAAAAGTAGTATAATATAAAAAAAAACTATATAAATTTGGCATCACCGTAATTGTATTGAGCCGCAGAATACAGTACATTTTTCGTTTTTACCGCACGGCGAAAGCTGTAAAAACGAAACCATAAAATTTGGAATCAGATTTTTTCCAATTTCAACCCGCAAAGAATTTGTTTTCAGTTTCCCAGTACATTCTATGGTACTTTCAATGGTGTCAATAGATACTACAACTCCTCCAGCAAGAAATAAGCCCTCACATCACTCTATTGACGGAAAAAGAAAAAACGTATGGCTCTTGGAAGGCGGAGAGTGAAAAACTAAAATAAGAAAGCAAAACATGGATCAGTCCTGAAAGGGTTAATTCATTCATTTCTAATGAAAAAAACGTATGACCACATGTGGGGTATCTCCGTACTTGGGAGAAATTGCTTCACAAAAATTGTTTTCTTTTTTTCTCCTTTATCCCTTGAGAAAATTAAACATTTTTGTGGAAAAAAATTGTGATATTCATTTTCGCGGCCTAATTCTAATAAATTCTGCAAAAAACCTGTGGGGTCTAAATGCTAACTATACCCCTAGAAAAATTCCTTGAGGTGTGTTTCCAAAATGGGGTCACTTTTGGGGGGTTTCCCACTGTTTTGGTCCCTCTAGGGCGTTGCAAACGCGACATGGCACCAAAAACCAATCCAGCAAAATCCATGCTCCAAAATCCAAATGGCGCTCCTTCCCTTCTGAGCACTACCATCGGTCCAATCAGCAGTTTATTACCACATATGGGATATTGCCGCAATCAGGAGAAAATGCTTTACAAATGTTGTGGTTATTTTTTGTCTGCGTGAAGGATTTTGAAAAGTGGCACGCTAGAATAAAAATTGTTAGTGAACACTCTGTAGCCTTTTTGAAGGAACGGCTGCATAAGTTCACAGACTACTTTTTCCACTGACAACCAGATTTTGTGGGCATCCTGGGGGATTTATTTCACGGTCTCTGCCCTCATAAATATTGAAGCCGCATGTGTAACCGGTCTTACTCTCACATATTTTGTATAGCTTTACGCCATATCTCGCTCTCTTTGTTGGTATGTAGTGCCAAAAACACAATCTCCCCTTAAAATTTACAAGGGATTCATCCACACTCAAGTTCACGTCAGGAGTGTAGGATTTTAGAAATGAATCTTTTAGCAAAGTAAAAATGGGCCTCAGCTTGTGAAGGCGATCGTGCCCAGGATCACTTCTTGGCATGCTTTCTAAATTATTACTAAAATGCCGGAAACGGATTAATGCCTCATACCTGCTCTAGGACATTATTGACAAAAAAACTGGGGTTTCATGAAAAGGACTTAGTAAGAACGGGTTGACGTTTTTTTTTACAATGCCCATATTCAGAATGAGCCCTAAAAAATTTTTTAGGACAGAAAAACAGATTGTGACCCTGGGTAGTCAGCAGGTACAATATATATAGTCAAAAGAAGGAATGCCTGCAGGCAAACAGAACCCTTTTCCTGACTACCCAATTTATGGATAGAAGATAAATTTGTTAACACTTTTACATTTTTATTAGGCTACGTATAGCAAGGAACAGACCACATATACAGTTTAAAATTATCACTGCCAAATGCCGATGTGAAGTGAATGCAAACAGCTGGCAGAGCCCAGCGTGGTGTGCAAACAGCCAAAAGTAAATGCTGACTGACAACAGCAGGTCAGTCACGAAGCAATGCTATAGAGTTCCAAGCAATGCCCAGGTACTCAGAGCAGTGGAATCGGCTAAGGCAGGAATTAAAACCAACGATTAGAGCCCCCCCGACATGTTTCGCTACCTAGTAGCGTCCTCAGGGGTACACGGGGCTAATGGCGGCGCGACGAAAAACTACTCCTCTTAAGGGAGTGTAAAGTGACGTACATGGGAGCTGGGCGTGAGGCCAAGCCGCCAATGGAGCGGAACAAAACACAGCAGGCGTCAGAATGAAAGATATAGCCAATGAATGGCAACGTATCAAGCAGCCAACAGCGGACACCTAGCCGCGCAGGCGCCCAGTGAAAACTGCAGAGACAATGCAGAATCCGGGCGCCTGCGCAGCAGGGCAGATAGGGAACTTAGAATAATGCCGAGTGAGAGATCGGCGCAAGCGCCGTAGAAGTCACTAAGGACATAGTGCAGAGGCCAATGGACCAGACAATAGAACAAGTCAGCGCGGCATCTGCGCCTGCGCAGTAGGGCAATCAGACAACTTAGGCAATACTAGGTGGAACAGGGAGACAAAAAGGAACGAAGCAAGCATAGTGAATCTAGACTCAGTGCAGGGAATAGTATACATGTCCCATCATCATAAAACAGCAAGACTGCAGCCAGTACTATAATTTTTACTCTTTATTTTTCATATGTCGCTCCTTGGCCTGTCCGATCGTCTCTATTTACACTTACCATGTCATGTCCTCTCCCAACGGAGCGGTTTTACATTGATACACCACTTATTTCATCTATTAATTTAACATCTGACCATATATTCATCTTTTGGTGTGGCGGCCTCCATCATTATTATTTGATGTCTGTTAATATATATTTTTTTGTTTTATTATTATTTGTGGGTTTTTGTGTGTGGCTGTATCCACAGCTGGCGATATATACATGCGTTTATGTCTTTACCGCAGTAGTAGCTAATATCGGTCTTTGAGCCAAGCTTAAGGGGACACTGATGGTACTTGTGGAGTTTGACATGTCCCTGAGGCGTTGGGCACATTTTCTGGCTCTGGGATGTTCCTGCAGTACTGGCTGCAGTCTTGCTGTTTTATGATGATGGGACATGTATACTATTCCCTGCACTGAGTCTAGATTCACTATGCTTGCTTCGTTCCTTTTTGTCTCCCTGTTCCACCTAGTATTGCCTAAGTTGTCTGATTGCCCTACTGCGCAGGCGCAGATGCCGCGCTGACTTGTTCTATTGTCTGGTCCATTGGCCTCTGCACTATGTCCTTAGTGACTTCAACGGCGCTTGCGCCGATCTGTCACTCGGCATTATTCTAAGTTCCCTATCTGCCCTGCTGCGCAGGCGCCCGGATTCTGCATTGTCTCTGCAGTTTTCACTGGGCGCCTGCGCGGCTAGGTGTCCGCTGTTGGCTGCTTGATACGTTGCCATTCATTGGCTATATCTTTCATTCTGACGCCTGCTGTGTTTTGTTTCGCTCCATTGGCGGCTTGGCCTCACGCCCACCTCCCATGTACGTCACTTTACACTCCCTTAAGAGGAGTAGTTTTTCGTCGCGCCGCCATTAGCCCCGTGTACCCCTGAGGACGCTACTAGGTAGCGAAACATGTCGGGGGGGGGCTCTAATCGTTGGTTTTAATTCCTGCCTTAGCCGATTCCACTGCTCTGAGTACCCGGGCATTGCTTGGAACTCTATAGCATTGCTTCGTGACTGACCTGCTGTTGTCAGTCAGCATTTACTTTTGGCTGTTTGCACACCACGCTGGGCTCTGCCAGCTGTTTGCATTCACTTCACATCGGCATTTGGCAGTGATAATTTTAAACTGTATATGTGGTCTGTTCCTTGCTATACGTAGCCTAATAAAAATGTAAAAGTGTTAACAAATTTATCTTCTATCCATAAATTGGGTAGTCAGGAAAAGGGTTCTGTTTGCCTGCAGGCATTCCTTCTTTTGACTAAATTTTTTTTTATCTCGTAGACATTGGTAGCAGTGCCGCATCTGCCATGAGGCCAGGTGAGCCGACGGCCTCAGACCGCACCACCTACCTAAATGGGGTGGGCGGCATTTTCAGCCCGGGACGGACTGGACCGGGGGGAGGGGCCATGCAGACGCACATAGATAGCAGACGTGCCGAACGTCTGTAACACTCCTCCTCCTCTCTGATGCTGTATGCAGCCAGAGAGGAGCAAGTCTGCAGGAGGAGCGACGAGCAGCACGAGCAGCACGAGGTAAGTTCCTGCCTTGCTAGGACTGGGACCCGTGACATGAGTATTCTGCAAGGGGGGGTCTGGGCATTTTACCGACAGCAGAGGGCTCTATGGGGCTGGAATAATCCACCCCATAGAGCCCTCACATCACTATAATGGAAGGATTAGTGTGGGTGGGGGAGGGTCTGAGCGTCTGTCTGACCTACTGCAGAGAGCTCTATAGGGGGGGTGGATTCTGCCCCCCCCCCTTTAGAGCAGTCAGTCAGATGCTCAGACCCACCTAACCTTTCAGTATAGTAACTAGTCAGGGCTCTATGGTGGGGGGATAATTCCCCCCTCTAGAGCCCTCTGCTGTCAGTAAAACGCCCAGACCCCCCTCCCCTTGTAGTATACTCCTGGCTTTGTTCACTAGGTTTCCGTTCTTTTGAACGGAAATAAAAGTTCTGCAGACTGCACATTTGTTTCCTTTAAAAAAAAATGGAAACTTAGCGAACGGAGACAAACGGAAAGCAACTGATACAAAAGAATTACCATTGAAAGCAATGGTAATTCTAATGGAACCGTTGCTTTCCGTTTAACATATTGATCCTCTCTTCCTCTGACGGAAGAGAGGTAAACGTATATTAATGCTAGTGTGAAAGAAGCCTTAGGGCCTGTTCACATCAGCGTTGGCTTTCCGTTCTGGGGTTCCGTCGGAGGTAACCCCGCAACGGAAAGTCAAACTGAAACCACAGTTCCGTTTCTGTCACCATTAGCGCAGTCGACTGCGCTATTGATTCCGTCACAAAACCGGAAACCTGCCGGAATGGTGACGAACGGAAACCATTAGCAATGATTTCAATGGTGACTGAAACGGAAGCTGTGGTTTCAGTTTGACTTTCCGTTGCGGGGTTCACCCGACGGAAACCTCCCACGGAAGCCCGGAAAGGAAAGCCAACGCTGATGTGAACAGGCCCTAATCCTTCCCCATAATCCTGCCCCCGCTAATTAAAATAAATATATTATATAATGTATATAGCGCTGTATCCTGCATCCGTCAGGTCAGCGGGACTTACTGAATCAGTGTTCATAACTTAGATGTGATCAGTAATAGGCGACCTAATGCATTCAGGTCCCAGCGCTATATACAGCTGCTCTGTATACAGGATACAAAGCAGCTGTATCTCAAAAAGTGCAAATCATTTTCAATAAAAAGTAATTTAAACTTGCACCAATCGCATTAATAGATATCTTTATATATCATAGTGACATGTCAGAAGTTTTCATCGGTGGGGGACCGAGCACTGAGGCCCCCACCGATCGCTAAAACGAAGCAGCAGAAGTGCTCGGGTGAGCGCTGTGAGAGCTTCATTTATGATCGACTTTCAGCCGAGTGAGCGGTGTACGGACTCATAGACTTTCTATTGAGCCCGTACACTGCTCCAAGGAAAGCCAAACAGAATTGAAGCGGCACACCGCTCACCCGAGCACTTCTGCTGCTTCGTTTTAGCGACTAGTGGGGGGTCTCAGTGTTCGGACCCCACTGATCAAAACTTCTGACATGTCAAAAGTTTTTTAAAAAGTTGTTACACTTTAAAGAGAATCTTTCACCTGCCCACAGATTTGCATTTGAGTGCAGCATGTAATGGGGAGGGCTGCACAAACTCTGGGGCACTTTATATTTTTTTCCTACCCTCTTTCCTTACTTAGATATCTGTGCTGTAATATTTGGCGCCCGATATTTAAATAACCCCATGAATTTCCAATGGGGCGGTAATTGGCAAGGGGGTGTGTAACATCGCTGTGACACTGCCCAATCCGCTACGGACAATGTCAACAGCAAGAGCTGGAGAGAGGAGATCATGTGCGCGCGCACGCTCTCACTCTTCAGCTCTCGGCAGGCAAGTACAAGACTGTGATCTCAGGTGAGAGATCAGTCTTATCGTCCTTGTCTGCCGAGAGCTAAAGAGTGAGAGCGTGCGTGCGCGCTCAGCTCTGATGCCATGGAACAGAAGAAGAAGAATTCACACTCTTCTTCTGAACGAGCCGAGTCAAACCAGGAGATGAGCGAGGTACAAAAACGCAGAGCAGAAGAGTGGTCAGAAAAGCCAAGGTCAATCACAAGCAGAGGATAAGTAGTTCAAGAAGCTGCAGCAGGGCCAGGAAACAAACAGAGAAGAATCACAAGCAAAGGAGGAACAGGAAAGGCAGGTATAAATAGACAGAGGGCGGGAGCTAGCTCCGTCTGGCCAGGCTGTGATAGGCTCTCCCACTCCTAAGCCTGCCATCCTGGGTGGTGGAAGATGGAGTCAGTCTCACAGACATAGAAGCAGGTGCAGACTGATTACCTATGGGCGTCGACACAGAAGTTGTGTCTGGCAGATCCTTTACAAATTATTTTATTTTATATGTTTTATTTTATGGGCCTAATTTTTCTAATTATTTTAATATGTTTCCGAAGGTAGCTATTTATTCATATGTTTGTACGTCTGTGGGGACAGCCAACTATTTTTATTTTTCATACTGCTCATTTTTGTTTTGCAGGCTCCGCTGGACCATTTGGACTACGTCGCAGATTCGTTGGACTACTTTGCTGATTTAAGCTTTATTTTTTTTATTTTTTTATAAAATGGTTAAAGTGGATTCTGTGGAAGAGTTGTCATTTCAATAAAATAAATTTCTTTATGTCTCTGTTTTTTAATACTTCATTACCGCCTTAGTAATGGCTGCTGTCTGATTGAGAGCGTCCATTACTAAGAAGGGGCTTAGTGTTAGCCAGTAATAAGGCTAGCACTAACCCCTATTATTACCCCGGTACCCACCGCCACCAGGAGTACTAGGAAGAGCTGGGTACGATCCAGCACCCGACCGTCTGAAGAGAAGGGCGGGTACTGGGGTGGCCGCAGGCTGGTACTACCAGGCACGGAATGGCCAAAAACCATGGCCCTTCCCACCCTGGTAATGCTAGGCTGCTGCTGCTTTAATGTATCTGGCTGGTTATGAAAAATGGAGGGGATCTCACGTAATTTTTTTTCTATAATCTTTTTTTTTAAAAGATGTGGGGTTCCCGCTATTTTTCACAACCAGTCAGATACAATACAGCAGCTGCAGCCTAGCATCACCAGGGTGGGATGGGCCACGTTTTTTATCCCTTCCCAGCCTGGTAAAACCAGCCTGTGGCCGCCCTGCTGCCTTACCGTCGCTTCAGATGGTCGGGTACTGGATCGTACTCCCCTCGCGGCAGTGAGAACCGGAGTAATAATAGGGGTTAGTGAAAGCCTTTTTACTGGCTAACACGAAGCCCCTTCTTAGTAATGGACGCTCTCAATCAGACAACAGCCATTACCAAGGCCATAATAAAGTATTAAAAAAAACAGACATGGGGGGCGTTCCCGGAAGCCGATGGAGTAAGTCGCACAGCCAGGAGCTCCTCTGACCACCGGCCTTAACTAAGCGGTTTATAATCGTTGTAGCCTCCAACGACGTACCTAAGATGGTGAGACGATCTGCCAAAAAGCCGGAGACTAAACTGGCAGCCTCTGGAAACCCGAGAGGTGGCACCCTGGATGCCTTCTTCTCGGACTCGCTGACGGGACAGGCGCCATTACACGCGCCCTCACAAGATGAAGCGTCACAGTCCTCTAGATGTCCGTCGGACATAGAAGAACAGGAACTGGCTAGCTCGCTGCCGGTTGAAGGGGCACCCGACCCTGAGAGAGATCCTTGTGAGGGGAATGGAGATGACTTGCCGCCATCTTCTATACCATCCTCGTCTCCACGTGTAGCTGAAGTGGAGTCGGAGTTGCCACACTCTCTGGGAGCAACCTCCTCCCCGAGACAGAATCTTCAGGTCAGTGACTCTAGGGAATTTCTTATATCCCCCAAACCGCTGACACCCCGCAGAAATGACATTTCTACATCTAAACGCCCTAGAGACTTGGGCAACCTGGGGAGAGGCCCTGAGAGGGAGACATTCTCCATTTTGGATCAGTTGCCGCCATGTGCTCATGATGCAGACTCGCAGCCATGGCTCTCACCGTCTGACTCTGAGAGTCCTACTCCCAAACGCCATGAATGGCAGTCCTTTTTAAGACAGCTTCCTACCCGAGATGATTTCAAATCGCTTATTGAGGAGGTGAAAGACACCTGTAACGCAGCTATAGCAACAGTCAGACAAGACATACAGAAAATCTCTCACAGAGTGGAATCGTTAGAGGACGACCATGATTGTACTCGCCAATATGTATCCCGGTTGCAAACCACAGTAGTAGCACAACATACTGCTCTTTCTGATTATCAAAAACACCTGGAAGATCTGGATAACAGAGGTAGAAGACATAATATTAGAGTTCGGGGCGTACCTGAAGCTGCTCAAGATGAAAATCTGAAGGAAGTATTAGCGGCTATTTTTAATAATGTCCTGGACGCTCCAACTGATCACACTATCAAGTTAGATAGGGCTCACAGAGCTCTGAGACCTAAAGGAGCTTCGCCTCTACCTCGTGATATTATTTGCTGTGTGACTGATTATGAGCTGAAGGAAACCATTATGAATAAAGCTAGAGCTCACCGATCTATTCAATACAAGAGTTCCAATGTCCAATTGTTACCAGATCTGTCGTGGATCATGCTACACAGGCGTAGACAACTACGTCCTTTACTTTCTACACTTCGAGAAAATAATATTTTATACCGATGGGGATTCCCGTTTAGTCTCACAGCCAGAAGAAATGGTCGTTCAGCGGTTCTCAGAACATCATCGGATGTTCAGGCTTTTTGTGATATTCTGGACATTCCGGTCCCGAAACTGCCCGAATGGGAACTCTCTCCGCCCCCGCCATCACCTGTCTGGCAAAAGTTCTCCTCACAGAGGAAAACTGCTAATTCACGAGGATCCATGTCTGATCGCGGACCCAAACCACCATTTCAACGATAACGTATTTGTTCAAGGAGGCTCATACTCTTTTATGCATGTTTTTGTGCTTAGACCGCACTGAAAGTTTACTTTATGTAAAAGAATGTTATTTTCTTTCTAAAAGGCCGTAGCGGAGTTTCATAAATGTAGATTGTACAGAATTTGTTCATCCCAGCTACTGGGATTGATGGCTGTGTTGCCGATAGATTTGGCTTCTAGGGGTTCTTCTCCCTTATGGAGACGCTATATCCTCCTAGTGCATTGGATGCACCTAGTGGTCGCATTGTCACATACGTGTGAAAATTTAATTACTATGCTAGTCTTCATATGGAACCTAGATTCCATTCATTGTCGTTTAACCGACTTCAAGATGCAAGATTGTTGTCTGTTATATTCTCTGTTATATTTTTTGTCTGTGGTCGTATGTCTTTGTCTCCCCCATCCCTCCCCCTTTTTCCTCTACCTTTCTTTCTTAAATAGGAGATCTGGTTTGTGGACTGGGAATATAATAATGCTGTGGCGACTCCTCTTCCTGACACTCCACTCTACATACAGGTTGGTGGACCCTCTGGGTCCAATGTGTATACTTGCTTCACTACCTATGGAACTGTCATGGCGCGTATAGTATCCTTGAATGTTAAGGGCTTAAACTCTAATGTTAAGAGGCGTCTCACGCTCCGAGAGCTGAAGCACTTGAAAGCAGATATTGCCTTCCTACAAGAAACGCATCATGACAGTTCTGGATCGTTCAAATTTGCACTACCTCACTTTCCTATTGCATACACAGCTGTTCAAAATAAGAAAAAGGCCGGTGTAGCTATTTTAATATCAAAGGATTGTCCATTACAAGTCACAAGATCTATTGTTGACCCACAAGGGAGATATGTTATCCTCGCAGGGACCCTGAAAGGTGTTCCGATCACTTTATGCAATCTATACGCTCCAAACACGTTACAAATCCCCTTCTTGGAGAGAGACTTTGCAAAAATTTCTCGTTTACCACCTACCACTTTGTTTGTAGGTGGTGACTTTAACCTTCCCTTCTCAGATATCATGGATAGACACTCGCTTAGTTCCCCGTCCCCACCCCTGGAACTGCGTCGACGAACATCGGCATTTCGTCGTCTGATTCGTAAATATAACATTTATGATCTATGGCGCATCTCAAATCCGTCGGCTAAACAATATACCTTTTATTCACACCCACATAGGACTCACACCCGGATTGATGTCTTTCTTGGCAATATACCAGGTCTTCGTTCAACCTCTTCGGCTGACGTCGGTTCTATTACTTGGTCGGACCACACTCCAATTATGTTGGATCTGCATCCTGACCTACGAACTACTCAGATATGTCACTGGAGGCTGAATGAACATTTGATTAAAACCCCAGAGCATAGGGAGACGCTTAAAACACACATTGATTCTTACTTTGCGCTTAACAAAGATTCGGTCCCCTCGTTAGCCACCATATGGGAGGCGCACAAGGCGGTTCTCAGAGGGCACTGTATCTCCCTCTCTTCTCACATTAAGCGAGATAAAACCCAACAGCGCTTGGATTTAACGACGACCCTCACAAAACTAGAGTGTAAAATGTCCCTTTCTCCTTCGACGTCCACTCTTCGACGAATCATTGCCACACGGGGAAAACTGAAAGATCTCTCTATTGCTAAAGTGGAAAAGATGCTCTTATATACTAAACAACGATATTACGAGAGAGGAAATAAGGCACATTCTTTACTTGCGGCTCAACTAAGAGACAAAAAAGCCCAATCGACCCCGTCTGCTTTGAAGGATGCACAGGGACGATTGATCTATGATCCTTACCAACAAGCAGACATGTTCCACCAATACTACTCAAAGTTATACTCTCTTAAGTCCCAACTCCCTACAAACCCAAACACGCGTGCCCAACGTTAATGGAATATTTAAAGTCCTGCTCTCTTCCTACTATAGCCTCTGAAGATGCCCTTATGCTTAATGCCCCCATTACCGAAGAGGAATTACAGAACACCATACAAGACTTACCTAATGGGAAATCACCAGGACCTGACAGTTTCTCATACCTTTACTATAAGGTCTTTCAAGATTCATTAACTCCACACTTAGTAGACCTTTTCAACTCCTTCTTGTCGGGGGCTGGCATCCCTCCCTCCATGCTTCATTCCTTTATTACTGTTATTCCCAAACCGGGGAAGGACCAGTCTGATTGTTCCAACTATCGACCAATTTCTTTGTTGAATGCGGACCTCAACATATTTACCAAGATTTTGGCCAATAGACTTGGCATGTTGCTCCCTGGCTTGATTCATAAGGACCAAGTGGGTTTTGTTATGCATAGACAAGCAGGTGACGTCACAGATCTGCACTGTCAGAAGCTGGGCGTTCTGAAGAGAAGAGGATGTTACTTCTCTTCAGAGCGCCCAGCTAGTGAAAGTATTAAAAACGCCCCGATGTACGCACATAATACACGCCCACTTGGACTTTTACTTTTAAACACACCCACTTGGACTTTTGCAAGCCTCATTTGCATAACTACAAAAATGGTCATAACTTGGCCAAAAATGCTCGTTTTTTAAAAATAAAAACGTTACTGTAATCTACATTGTAGCGCCTATCTGCTGCAATAGCAGATAGGGGTTGCAAAATCTGGTGACAGAGCCTCTTTAAGTTACCACACGCGACTTCCCAACGATTTAATATTGCCAATGGAACACGCCAGGGTTGCCCTCTCTCCCCCCTCCTTTATGTGCTATGCATTGAACCTCTAGCCGCCCGTATCAGGAGCAATCCAGATATTCAGGGCTTTTTAGTGCGAGATCGGGAATTTAAGATTTCACTATTTGCTGATGATGTCCTCCTGACTCTGCGCAATCCACAAATTACTTTGCCGAACTTATACGCGGTCTTGGCTGACTATAGCCTCCATTCGGGTTACAAGCTCAATAACTCTAAGACGGAAGCACTACCACTTAATATCTCCCCGCAACTTACTTCGGCCCTAAAAACGACATTTAAATACACAATGAAAGATGAGGCGATTAAATATTTAGGGGTCCAGATCACTCAATCCTACACCTCCTTGTATAAACGTAACTTCTTCCCCTTCTTCCAGGAAATGAATGCATTACTGTCTAGATGGTCTTCCCTCCCCCTGTCCTTTTTCGGCAGAGTATCTGCGGTTAAAATGACTATCCTACCAAAATATCTGTATCTCTTGGAGACCCTCCCAGTACCCATACCACGCAGCGACCTTCGTAGGTTTCAATCAGCTCTCTTGAAATATATTTGGGCGGGCAAACACCACAGAATCCCAAAATCAGTCCTACTTTCTACCACTACATCGGGCGGCCTAGCTATTCCTGATGTCTATCGATATTATTTGGCTGTACATCTCCGTAGAATTCCTGGTTGGACTTCGATGCGTGCATATACTAAATGGGCTGAGATTGAGAAGCTGTGGATCGCTCCTACTCACCCGAATTCGCTGTTGTGGTCCGGAGCTGTAGACGCTTGGCCGAAGCCCCTACTGGGTCCCATGTTGTTCACTAAGAACATATGGAGAATGGCTAACGCCTTATACCCCTTGTCGTCTCCCAAATCACCAATGACCTCATTCTTATTTAACCCGTTCTTACCTGACGGACTCACTGCGAGGATGACTAAACCATGGTCGCATGCTGGCTTATTTTATTTTGCAGATATCATAGACCTGTGCTCGAGATCGCTTTTACCATTCTCAGCATTGCAGTCTAAATATAACCTGCTGCCCAACACATACTTCAGTTATTTACAGATAACCCACTACGCCAATTCCCTTCCTGGTCATAGTAGTTTCTCTAAACCTACACTCTTCGAGGTTCTCTGCAAAACTATTACCTCCACTAGAGGTCTAATCTCTGACATATATAGTATTCTCTCCTCTTCAGGAGGGAACGAGAATCCTAAACATAACTACATGATTAAGTGGGAGACCTATATGGATAGGGAGATCCCCTTGTCGCTGGGGCAAATTATATGGTCGCAAGCTGCGAAGTCCTCTCTCTGTGCAGCCTATAGAGAGAACCAATATAAAATTTTAATGTATTGGTATCACACTCCGGACTTTCTCCATCGCATCTACCCTCTCGTTTCGGATAGATGTTGGAGATGCCGCAGCGAGAGGGGGACACTTCCTCATATCTTCTGGGACTGCCAACTACTTCGCCCCTTCTGGAGGGAGGTCGCGGGTTTAATCCATACGCTGGTGGGGGTCCATGTTCCCTTGACAGCCCTAACTTTTCTTCTTAATGTACCGCCGAAAGGCCTACGAAAAGTATCCTCTAGACTACTATTACATGTGCTTACAGCCGCTAAATGTCTCATAGCAGCTCAATGGAAGAGAACTGGTCCCCCTACAATGCAAGACTTATACTCTAGAATAAGAGAGGTTAGAAGGATGGAATCCTTGACAGCCTCCTTGAACAACCACCTGGCGCGCTTTCATGATGTTTGGTCGCCTTGGGATGTATATGATTCATCTAGACCGCCCTGAGCTACATATTACTAATTCTAACTTCTTATAGATACACCCAGATCAAGCCAGGATATCTCTTTGCTTCCTTCCCTCCCCCCTTCTATTGTCTTGTCGTTTATGTTTTCTATGTTCGTTGTTTTGTTTTATTTTTATTTTTTTTATTTTATCATTTCTTTTCTTTTAACGCTTCTCTGAAAACAGAGTTTGCCTAGATGATGAGGAAATGTGAGATCCACATATTACCATACTATTACATGGTCTCGGTTGGGAATCCTGTATAACATGGCTGATTTCTCCTATGATGCCCAATGTAGAAAGTTTGCTATTATTGGTACTCGTTATGTTATACCCTCATACCACCCCTGTAATGATTTATACTCTGCACTGTAAAGATACTGTGTATGTTTTTTTCATTCTGAAAAATAAAAAAATATATAATTATAAAAAAAAAACAGACATAAGAAAAACTTTTATTGAAATCTAAACTCCCCCTTGCAACCCTCTTTCACCATTTTTTTTTTTTTTAAAAAGTAGATCATCGGAGTAGTCCAATGAATCTACGACGTAGTCCAAACGCTCCAGCGGAACCTACCAAAAAAAAAAGCAGTATAAAAATTTTAAAAACTTAAATTTGCCACAATAGTCACTCGATATAACTATACTGTAATCACTTATATGGTCTGCAGATATCTTGTGTATAACTGGCATCTACCTCTATAAGGTCACTATATGGTGGTAATATTGGTCTATATATAGTGTGATTTATTCACGAACAGTATGGTGGGTTTTTTCTGACACTGTGTTTTAGTAATATGTGATCATGGTTTGGTAGTTTTATTCAGTAACCGTATGGAAGTATTATTCAGTAATAGTATAAAGGTATTATTCAGTAACAGTATGGGGGTATTATTCAGTAACAGTATGGGGGTATTATTCAGTAACCGTATGGAGGTATTATTCAGTAACAGTATGGGGGTATTATTCAGTAACAGTATGGGGGTATTATTCAGTAACAGTATGGAGGTATTATTCAGTAACAGTATGGGGGTATTATTCAGTAACAGTATGGGGGTATTATTCAGTAACAGTATGGGTGTATTATTCAGTAACAGTATGGGGATATTATTCAGTAACAGTATGGGGGTATTATTCAGTAACAGTATGGAGGTATTATTCAGTAACAGTATGGAGGTATTATTCAGTAACAGTATGGGGGTATTATTCAGTAACAGTATGGGGGTATTATTCAGTAACAGTATGGAGGTATTATTCAGTAACAGTATGGGGGTATTATTCAGTAACAGTATGGAGGTATTATTCAGTAACAGTATGGAGATATTATTCAGTAACTGTATGGGGATATTGTTCAGTAACAGTATGGGGGTATTATTCAGTAATAGTATGGGGGTATTATTCAGTAACAGTATGGGGGTATTATTCAGTAACAGTATGGGGGTATTATTCAGTAACAGTATGGGGGTATTATTCAGTAACAGTATGGGGGTATTATTCAGTAACAGTATGGGGTATTATTCAGTAGCAGTATGGGGGTATTATTCAGTAACAGTATGGGGGTATTATTCTGTAACAGCATGGGGGTATTATTCAGTAACAGTATGGGGTATTATTCAGTAGCAGTATGGGGGTATTATTCAGTAACTGTATGGGGGTATTATTCAGTAACAGTATGGGGGTATTATTCAGTAACAGTATGGGGGTATTATTCAGTAACAGTATGGGGGTATTATTCAGTAACAGTATGGGGTATTATTCAGTAACAGTATGGGGGAATTATTCAGTAACAGTATGGGGGTATTATTCAGTAACAGTATGGGGGTATTATTCAGTAACAGTATGGGGTATTATTCAGTAGCAGTATGGGGGTATTATTCAGTAACAGTATGGGGGTATTATTCTGTAACAGCATGGGGGTATTATTCAGTAACAGTATGGGGTATTATTCAGTAGCAGTATGGGGGTATTATTCAGTAACTGTATGGGGGTATTATTCAGTAACAGTATGGGGGTATTATTCAGTAACAGTATGGGGGTATTATTCAGTAACAGTATGGGGGTATTATTCAGTAACAGTATGGGGTATTATTCAGTAACAGTATGGGGGAATTATTCAGTAACAGTATGGGGGTATTATTCAGTAACAGTATGGGGGTATTATTCAGTAACAGTATGGGGGTATTATTCAGTAACTGTATGGGGATATTATTCAGTAACTGTATGGGGGTATTATTCAGTAACAGTATGGGGGTATTATTCAGTAACAGTATGGAGGTATTATTCAGTAACTGTATGGGGATATTATTCAGTAATAGTATGGGGGTATTATTCAGTAACAGTATGGGGGTATTATTCAGTAACAGTATGGGGGTATTATTCAGTAACAGTATGGGTGTATTATTCAGTCACTATGTGGTTATGGTGTGGCGGTATTATTCAGTAACAGTATGGGGTATTATTTAGTAACAGTATGGGGTATTATTCAGTAACAGTATGGGGGTATTATTCAGTAACAGTATAAATGTATTATTCAGTAACAGTATGGGGGTATTATTCAGTAACAGTATAAATGTATTATTCAGTAACAGTATGGGGGTATTATTCAGTAACAGTATGGGGTATTATTGGTCTTACAATCGATGTAAATTACTGTGGTGGGGGCTGTGGGGAAGTGTGAGTGTGGCAGCAGATGATCAGGCTAAGAGACAGTCTGCAATGTGGCATGTGATGTACTTTGACATGTAGGTGATACTTACGTGTGGGATGTGGGCCCATAACTTATGTACAGCCCATAGCCTAAGATCATATTAATCCACCACTGGCATCGAGCCAGCACAAGCAGACCACTACAATACAGCAGGTAGAGCAAAGAAACCAGCCCAGGACGTGCCGCTTCAAAACAGCGCTAAGCGCGATCCGTCCTGGACTGGCCTGAATGTAATTGCAGAGAGTGACGCCACAAATGAGACTGGCTGCCGAGGAGAGATATGGGGCAGTGCAAGGCAGACTGTACTATTTGCACTTCACTGATTGGCAGTAAGAATAATTCTTTAAATATTTTCCATACTTCAAACAGCACTTTAAGGCTGTGTTTTTTGCAGGAGGAAAATTCTGCCTCAAAATTCTGTTTGGGATTTCGAGACAAATTTTGTCCTTCCTGCACGTCGTTTGCCGCCATTGAGTGCTACGGGCAAAAAACTCTGCGAAATACCCTTTCTCTTCCTCCCATTGATGTCAATGGGAGGTCAGAGGCGTAAACGCGCGAAGATAGGGCATGTCCCTTCTTTCTCGGGAGGCATTTTCGGCCGGTATTTGATGAGTTTTGCGGAGCGGTTTCCGCGCCCAAAAACTCGTCAAAATACTCCATGTGAACAGGGCCTAACAAATAAACATCAAATTCTTTCCTATTTAAAAAATGTATATATTGCGTGTTCGATGTGTAAAGCTAGGAATGAGAAAACTCCGATAGATTTTGGGGGGGGGGGGGGGGGGGGCGCCTTTTTATAGTTCGCCTCAGGCGGCAGACAGGCTAGGTTCACCCCTGATTGGTAGGAACCCAGACCCTTGCACAACCACATGCAGGGTTTTCCGTCAAAAACTGCCTCGCATAAAGGTTCGTCTGGTCCACAATTATTTGTAAAAGCTCATCTGTAAAAAAAATATGAAAAAAATTGTGTGGGTCAAAATTTGTGGTGTCAATGTTTATGCCCGGCGTTGACATAAATTGGGGCACCTGAGGGATAAAGTTTGCTGCAGGATCCCCAAAAATTGGCGGTACTATAGGATTACTAGTTCCCGCACGTACGCCTGTGGCCTCGGCAACAGCGGCATCTTGCATAGGGGGAGCTATTGCGGAAGCGTCCGAAGCAGTACTGGTAGTGTCATCATAACATATTTCCGTTTCTGAAGCGGTTCCTGTGTCAAAGCCTGAATCAGGGCACAAAATAGCATAAGCTTGCTCTGCGCCGTCAAGTTTGCACGCCATTCCAATAAGTTTTTTTAACCCAATTTTTTTTAATTTATATAATTATTTATTTTTTTCTTTTTATGACATTTACTATAAAAATTAAAATAAACAGTAACTAAAAAAATGGGGGGGGGGGGGGGGTTATAACAATGTAATGTAATGTATTTTTTGTGTTTTTCACTGTTTGTATCTATTCTCTCCACAGGTCTCTGTCTCTCCTCTCACAAAATCACAACAGAGAGGAGAGGCGGAGAGCAGAGGAGAGAGCCCGCTGTTTATATTCAGCGGGTGGTGATCGCTGTGATAGGGCAGCGTTGTATATAGTCCCCAGTAGCTACAGGGTACTATATAGGGAACATAAACTACAGGGGACAATACATAGGTAGCAGTAACTACAGGGGACTATATAGTCCACAGTAGCTACAGGGGACTATATAGGGAACATAAACTACAGCGACAATACATAGGCAGCAGTAGCTACAGGGGACTATATAGGGCACATAAACTACAGGGGACAATACATAGGTAGCAGTAGCTACAGGGGACTATATAGTCCCCAGTAGCTACAGGGGACAATACATAGGTAGTAGTAGCTACAGGGGACTATATAGTCCCCAGTAGCTACAGGGGACAATACATAGGTAGCAGTAGCTACAAGGGACTATATAGGGAACAGTAGCTACAGGGGACTATATAGGGAACAGTAGCTACAGGGGACTATAAAGGGAACAGTAGCTACAGGGGACTATATAGGGAACAGTTGCTACAGGGGACTATATAGGGAACAGTAGCTACAGGGGACTATATAGGGAAAAGTAGCTACAGGGGACTATATAGGGAACAGTTGCTACAGGGGACTATATAGGGAAAAGTAGCTACAGGGGACTATATAGGGAACAGTTGCTACAGGGGAGTATATAGGGAACAGTAGCTATAGGGGACTATATAGGGAACAGTTGCTACAGGGAACTATATAGGGAACAGTAGCTACAAGGGACTTTATAGGGAACAGTTGCTACAGGGGATTATATACGGAATAGTAGCTACAGGGGATTATATAGAGAACAGTAACTACAGGGGACTATATAGGGAACAGTAGCTACAGGGGACTTTATAGGGAACAGTTGCTACAGGGGACTATATAGGGAACAGTAGCTACAGGGGACTATATAGGGAACAGTTGCTACAGGGGACTATATAGTGAACAGTAGCTACAGGGGACTATATAGAGAACAGTAACTACAGGGGACTATATAGGGAACATAAACTACAGGGGACAATACATAGGAAGGAGTAGCTACAGGGGACTATATAGGGAACAGTACCTACAGGGGACTATATAGGGAACAGTAGCTACAGGGGACTATATAGGGAACAGTAGCTACAGGGGACTATATAGAGAACAGTAACTACAGGGGACTATATAGGGAAAAGTAGCTACAGGGGACTATATAGGGAACATAAACTACAGGGGACAATACATAGGTAGGAGTAGCTACAGGGGACTATATAGGGAACAGTAGCTACAGGGGACTATATAGGGAAAAGTAGCTACAGGGGACTATATAGGGAACAGTAACTACAGGGGACTATATAGGGAACAGTAGCTACAGGGGACTATATAGAGAACTGTAACTACAGGGGAGTACATAAGGAACACTAACTACAGGGGACTATATAGGCAGGGGTTAAACGAAATTTGCAAATTATCTCTGTACTGAGCTGTATTTGTACTGGTGCTGTATATATATATATGTACTGAGCTTGGTTCTGGTGCGGTATTTATGTACTGAGCTTGGTTCTGGAGTTATGTTCATCATAACAACCAAGCTCAATACATATATACAGCACCAAAGAGAAGCTCAGAACATATACACAGCACCAGAACCAAGCTTAGTACATATATACAATATCAGAGCCAACCTCAGTACATATATACAGCATCAGAACAAATCTCATGCACATATACAACACCAGAACCAAACTCATTACATATATACAGCAACATAACCAAACTCATACGCATATACAACACCAGAATCAAACGTAGTACATATATACAACTCCAGAACCAAGCTTAGTACATAAATACAGCACCAGAACCAAGCTCAGCACATATATACAGCAACAGAACCAAGCTCATACACATATACAACACCAGAACCAAACTCAGTACATGTATACAACTCCAGAACCAAGCTCAGTACATGAATACAACCCCAGAACCTAGCTCAGTACATATATACAACACCAGAACCAAACTCAGTACTAAAATACAGCATCAGAACCAAGCTCAGTACATATATACCCACCAGAACAAGGCTCAATACATAAATACAGCACCAGAACAAAGCTCAGTGCATAAATACAGCACCAGAACAAAGCTCAGTACATGTATATCAGAACAACCAAGCTAAAAACATATATAATTCAAAAAGTGTCTCTCACACAGAGGGATCTATTTCCAGCATCTTTTTTCAATTAATGTTGATGATTATGGGAACAGTTAATGAAAACTCAAAATTTAGTGTCTCAGAAAATTGGAATATTATATAAGC
The DNA here is from genome assembly GCF_050947455.1 of Rhinoderma darwinii. Classification (NCBI taxonomy): domain Eukaryota; kingdom Metazoa; phylum Chordata; class Amphibia; order Anura; family Rhinodermatidae; genus Rhinoderma; species Rhinoderma darwinii. The sequence continues at coordinate 327,234,756 of NC_134688.1, read as the reverse complement.
CCAATTAAAAAAAATATTTTTAATACCGAAATTTCGTCCTACTGAAAATTATGTCCAGTATCTGTCCTCAATACTTGGTCTGGGCTCTGACTCTGCATGAAGTACTGCATCAATGCGGTGTCGCATGGAGGCGACCAGCCTTAGGCAATGCTGAGGTGTTATAAATGCGGCGTGGCATGGAGGCGATCAGCCTGTGGCACTGCTGTGCTGCTATGGAAGCCCAGGTTGCTTCATCACTGACTGTGGAAACTTCACAAAGTAAATTTTGCATTTCATTTGGAAATCTCTGTCCCAGTGTCTGGAGGAAGAGTGGAGAGGCGTCAATACAAGTGTCTTGCGGTCCAGTGTAATGTTTCCGCAGTCAGTGATGGTTTGGGGGCCATGTCATCTGCTGGTGTTGGTCCACTGTGTTATATCAAGTCCAGAGTCAACGCAGCGTCTAGCAGGACATTTTCCAGCACTTCATGCTTCCCTCTGCTGACAAGCTTTATGGAGATGCTGATTTCATTTTCCAGCAGGACTCAGCACCTGCCCACACTGCCAAAAGTACCAATACCTGGTGTAATAACCACAGTATCACTGCGCTTGATTGGCCAGCAAACTCACCTGACCTAAACCCCACTGAGAATCTATAGGGTATTGTCAAAGACCCAACAATGCAGACGAGCTGAAGGCCGCTATCATTCAACCTGGGCTTCCATAACACCTCAGCAGTGCCACAGGCTGATCGCCCCCATGCCACACCATTGATACAGTAATTCATGCAAAAGGAGCACCAACCAAGTATTGAGGACAGATACCGGACATACTTTTTGTAGGACAACATTTCGGTATTAAAAATAATTTTTGGGAAATTGGGCTTATATAATATTCTAATTTTCTGGGTGACTTAAATTTTGGGTTTTCATTAACTGTTACCATAATCATCAACATTACAAGAAAAAAATCCTGGAAATCGATCAGTCTGTGTGTAATGAATCTATATGATATATGAGAGACACTTTTTGAATTGAATTACTGAAATCAATTAACTTTTGATGATATTCTAATTCATTGAGAAGGACTATTATATATACTGAGCTTTGTTCTGGTGTTGTATATATGTACTGAGCTTTGTTCTGGTGCTGTATATATGTACTGAGCTTTGTTCTGGTGTTGTATATATGTACTGAGCTTGGTTTTTGTGCTGTATATATGTACTGAGCTTTGTTCTGGTGCTGTATTTATGTACTAAGCTTTGTTCTGGTGTTGTATATATGTACTGAGCTTTGTTCTGGTGATGTATTTATGTACTGAGCTTTGTTGTGGTGTTGTATATATCTACTGAGCTTAGTTCTGGTGTTGTATATATGTACTGAGCTTGGTTCTTGTCACGAGGCAGGGTGTGGACCCACTGGGCCGTACCACGTAGCGGGATGGCAGCTGGCCAAACAGGTATGGTACAGAGTCTATAGTCCAGAAAAGGGTACCTGAGGCAATGTAGGCTGTAGCAAGGCAGTCTCGGCTGGGACCAGGCGGCAGGCAGGCAGACATCAGGCGTGGTGCAGCAGAACAGGCGTGGAGATGCAGCAAGACACGAAAACAGTTCAGCACAGCAGTAGCCCAGGATGGTACTGATAGCACGGGAAACAGGATACAGGATACAGGTACGGGGAACACTGGGAAGCTGGAAGACACTTAGGAGACCATTTGCAAGACAGACTAAGTGAAACAACAACAACAACGTGGTGACCCTCTTATAGTCCAGGAATTCAGGAGTTGATGATGATGATGATGATTTCCTCCGGGAGACAGGCTCGATACCCGGAAGTGAGTGCCGGCGCCTCACAGGAGGATGACGCAGCACAGCAGCAGGACGTGCATGGCCGTGGTCATCGAGGGGTGAGTTAGAACGACAGACCGTGGCCATAGACGTTACAGTATCCCCCCTCTTATGCCCCCTCTTCTTGGGACCAGAACGGGAGAAAAACTTCCTTATCATGAGAGGGACATCGATTTTCTCCTCTGGCTCTCAAGACCTCTCTTCTGGGCCGAATCCCCTCCAATCCACCAAATAAAATGTTCTTCCTCCCACCTTCTTGGTAGCTAGAATCTCACTTACCTCGAAAGTCCCTGACGAACCGCCAGGAGCTACTGCGCAACTAGGAGTCCTAGAGTAGCGGTTCAGAACAACGGGCTTCAGCAAGGATACATGGAAGGAGTTAGGGATCTTGAGTGTAGTAGGCAGCCGCAGCTTTTAAGACAACGGGTTAATTTGTAGCAGAATCTTGAAGGGTCCGAGGAACCTGGGAGCAAATTTGCAGGACGGCACCCTCAGCCGGATATTCTATGAGGACAACCAGACCCTCGTACATGGAAGGAACTGAGGAGGATCCCGTTTTCTAGTATCTGCTTTTCTCTTCATGCAATCCACCGCTAGCAGAATAGAAGTCTGTTGCCATATTTGCAAAAAGTCCCTGAAGTTCGAGTCAGCTGCAGGCACCTGGGACATAGCAGAGACAGAAAGAGGTATTCGAGGATGTGGCCGTAGACTATGAAGAACGGGCTGGAGGTGGTGGACTCACTAGTATGTTTATTATAAGAGAACTCTGCCCACGGGAGCAGCTGCACCCAGTCATCATGTCGTCTGGAAATAAAGTGCCACAAATAGTTCTCTATAATTTGGTTAATCCTCTCTACTTGTCCATTAGACTGGGGATGATAAGCCGAAGAGAAGTCCAACTTTACACCAAGTAGACCGCAGAGTGCTCTCCAAAACTTTGAAGTGAACTGGACCCCTCGATCCGAAACAATATGCAGGGGCAAGCCGTGCACACGGAAGATGTGTTGTATGAAGAGGTCAGCCCGTCAAGCAGAAGAAGGCAGGCTAGTCTGTGGAACAAAATGAGCCATTTTAGAGAATCGATCCACCACCACCCAGATCACACTGCTACCCACAGAGAGAGGGAGGTCCATGACAAAGTCCATTGCAACATGCCGCCAGGGGGCATCGGGCACAGGCAGTGGCTGGAGCAGACCAGCTGGTCTGGAGTGGGCATCTTTATTTACTGCGCATACCATAAATGAGGTAACGAAGTCCATGATGTCTTTGGGCAGCGTGGCCCACCAGAACTGATGGGCGATTAGGTCTTGGGTCTTACGAGTACCCGCGTGACCTGCCATCTTGGAGCTGTGACCACAGCGAAGGATTCTTCCTCTGTCTGCCAGACGTACAAAAGTTCTTCCTGGAGGAATGTCTCTAACCTGCAGAGGGTTCACAGAGAAGATGCAGGAAGAATCAACAATATTCTGAGGGGACTCCACAGTGTCCTCCATCTTGAATGACCCAGACAAGGCATCGGCCCTCACATTCTTGCCGGCAGGTCGGCAGTGGAGTTCGAACTGGAATCGAGCAAAGAATAACGTCCACCTGGCTTGACGAGGATTCAACCGTTAAACCGTCTCTAAATAGGTCAGATTCCCGTGATCCGCGAAGACTATGATGGGGTGGACTGCGCCTTCCAGTAGGTGTCTCCACTCCTGCAGGGCCAGCTTGATAGCCAGTAACTCCCGATCCACAATCGAGTAGTTGCGCTCTGCGGAAGAAAACAGCTTGGAATAGTAGCCACATACCACAGTCTTGCCTTTAGAACCTCTCTGGAACAAAAGTGCGCCAGCACCAATAGAGGAAGCGTCCACCTCTAAAGAAAACTGTATGGACTCATCAAGGTGGTGAAGAATAGAGGCTGAAGGCTTTTTTCAAGGACTCAAATGCGGCTTCAGCTTCCACACTTTGGCATTCATACTCTTTTTTGTGAGGGAAGAGATGGGGGCTGCCAATGACGAGAAGTTGGGGATGAACAGTCGGTAGAATTTGGCGAATCCCAGGAAGCGTTGTATGGTCCTTAATCCTTGGGGGCGTGGCCACTCCTGGACAGCCTTTACCTTCTCAGGGTTCATCTTGAGGCCCTGATCGGAGGTGATGTAGCCCAGGAAGGGAAGAGATCTTTTTTCAAACATGCACTTCTCCAGCTTGGCGTAAAGATGATTCCCCCTTAAACGAAGCAACACCTGGCGGACATGACTCAGATGAGTTACTGGATCTGTGCAAATAAATCAAAATGTCATCGAGATACACCACAACACGGATTTAGAGGAGATCACAAAAAATGTCATTGACAAATTCTTGAAACACCGCAGGGGCGTTACACAGGCCGAAGGGCATCACTAGGTATTCATAGCGCCCATCACAAGTATTAAATGCGGTCTTCCACTCATCACCCTGACGAATCCGAGTCAGGTTGTAGGCCCCACGCAAGTCCAGTTTAGAAAAAAATGTTGCCCCCCGTATGCGATCGAACAGTTCCGAAATTAAAGGCAATGGGTGCCCGTTTTTTACCGTGATCCGATTGAGGCCTCAGTAGTCAATGCAGGGATGGAGGGATCCATCCTTCTTCTTGACAAAGAAGAACACGACTCTGGCCGGGCATGAGGATTTACGAATGAAGCCCCTCTCTAGCTTCTCCTTAATGTAAGTCGACATAGACTGAGTCTCTGGCAGGGAGAGAGGGTATAGTCTACCGTGAGGAGGAGATGAATCAGGAACCAAGTCGATTGGACAATCATATGCACGATGAGGTGGCAAGGTCTCTGCTTACTTCTTGTCGAAGACAACAGCGAACTTAGAGAAACAAGGAGGTAACCCTGCCAATGACTGATGCGGAGAAGGCTGCGGTGTATGGATATGACCCAGACAGCGGTCGAGACACTTGGGTCCTCACTGGAGAACCTCTCTGGAGTTACAATCCAAGACTGGGGCGTGCAAACGAAGCCAAGCCAAACCCAGCAGCATGGGGTTGACGGCCTTGGGCAGAACAAACAGGGAGATGAGCTCAGTGTGAAGAGCTACCACTTGAAGTCTCAATGGCTTGGTCATGTAAACAACTAGGTCAGGCAGAGGCAGTCCATCTGCCAAGGCTATGATCAACAGCCTTTCCAGGTGGACAGTGGGCAACTGGGGAAGATTCACAAGGTCTTGACAAAGGAAATTAGCTGCAGAGCCAGAGTCCAGGTAGGCAGAAACCGGATGGAGCCTCTCGCCAGCGACGATGGTCACGGCAATACACAGTTTGGAAGAGAGTTCATGATTAAATGCAGTAGTGCCCAGGGTTGTCTCTCCAACCAAACCTAGGCGTTGGGGTTTTTTGGTTTCTGTGGACACAGACGCACGACATGGCCAGTGAGGCCACAATACAAACAGAGTCCAGAGGTGCGCCTGCGCTGTTTCTCTTGTACAGACAATTTTAGGCGATCCTCCTGCTTCGGCACCTCAGGCGTAGCAGTAGATGAAGGCAAGAGTGGTTGTTGGAAGTTGGGCGCCAATCTAGGAAGTCGTCTCTCCTGTTGCACCTCATGGGACCTCTCCCTGAGCCTCCCTACACGAGTAGCCAGCAGAATCAGGTCGTCCAAGGCAGGTGGTATGTCTCGGGCAGCAAGTTTGTACTTGATCCTGGGCGACAGGCCATGCCAGAAGGATGACACCAAGGCCTCATTGTTCCAGGACAGCTCTCCTGCCAGGGTCCGGAACTGGATGATGTATTCGCCCACGGAGGTGTCCTCTTGGCGGAGGTTGAAGATAGCAGTGGCTGCCAACGAGACACGTCCTGGCTCTTCAAAAACAGTACGGAACAACCGCACAAACCCCTGGAAGTCTCGGGTCCCTGTCCTTCCCAGATTGGGTTCGCCCATGCCAGGGCCTTGCCAGCAAGTAGAGACATGATGAAGGCAATCCTGGTTCCGTCCTACGGAAATGCTCGGGCGTGCAGGGAAAAATGGATATAGCATTGGTTCAGAAGTCCGCTGCACGTACTTGCGTCTCCATGGAACCGAGAAGGTAATGGCAGCGAGAACCGGGAATCCGAACTGGAACTGCCAGGAGATGTAGCAGAAGGGTCGGTTGGAGGAGCTTGTATAGAGGCAGGAATGGAGGCAGCTAGCGCCCCTAGCTTCTGTGCCATGGAGTTCACTGCCACAAGAAGTTGATCCTGTCTTGTTTGGAGATCCTGCAGGTCCACCCGCATAGCTTGGGAGGGTGACATGCCCTTAAATTGACTAGCGGGGTTCATGCCTGAGCGTACTGTCACGAGGGGGGTGTGGACCCACTGGGCCGTACCGTGTAGCGGGATGGCAGCTGGCCACACAGGTATGGTACAGAGTCTATAGTCCAGAAAAGGGTACCTGAGGCAATGTAGGCAGTAGCAAGCCAGGCTTGGCTGGGACCAGGCGGCAGGCAGACGTCAGACGTGGTGCAGCAGAAAAGGCGTGGAGATGCAGCAAAACATGACAACAGTTCAGCAGGCAGTAGATCAGGATGGTACTGATAGCATGGGATACAGGATACAGGTACGGGGAACACTGGGAAGCTGGAAGACACTTAGGAGACCATTTGAAAGACAGACTAAGGGAAACAACTACAATGCTTAGGCGAGGATAAGAAGGGCGGGGACCCTCTTATAGTCCAGGAATTCAGGGGTTGATGATGATTATTTCCAGGCACGTGCACTGGCCCTTTAAGAGCAGGCACGAGCGCGCGCGCACCCTCCGGGAGACAGGCTCGATAACCACAAGTGAGTGCCGGCACCTCACAGGGGGACGACGCAGCACAGCAGCAGGACGTCCATGGCCGAGGTCATCGAGGGGTAAGTTAGAACGACAGACAATGGCCATAGACGTTACAGTTCTGGTGTTGTATTTATGTACTGAGCTTGGTACTACTGTTGTATTTATGTACTGAGATTTGTTCTGGTGCTGTATTTATGTATTGAGCTTTGTTCTGGTGTTGTAATTATGTACTGAGCTTGGTCTGGTGCTGTATATTTGTACTGAGCTTTGTTCTGGTGCTGTATATATGTTCTGAGCTTTGTTCTGGTGCTGTATATATGTACTGAGCTTGGTTATCGTGCTATATATACACGTACTGAGCTTGCTCCTGGCAAAGTATCTGTGCATTAGCCGGGAGAGTTGCGTGGCTTACTGCGCACTCCGCACTGTCCTCCACCCTTCTCATGTGCACAGCCTAACTAAATGGGCTGAGCACGCTTAGGATATTGAATGTGCCCATATAGGCCTATACGTAATGGGTGAGTTTAATATAATGTGTGGGTAGGTCTGTACGCTTATGTAATTATATACATAGTGTGGCAATCCACACTAAAGCATTCTGGACAGGGAATTTCTTTATTTTGGAGTGCAGTTTAATGTAGGGGGTATTTGGAATATCGTAATTGTTTTATTTATTATTAGCATAATTTTCAATGGCGCAATAAACCGCAAAACACAGTGACCACCCCTGCGTATCGTCGGTCATTAAGGGGTTAAGGGCATGACGTTGTTATCGTATGTACACTACCGTTCAAAAGTTTGGGGTCACTCAGACAATTTTGTGTTTTCCATGAAAACTCACACTTATATTTATCAAATGAGTTGCAAAATGACTAGAAATAATAATTTTCTCCTTCAAACTTTGCTTTCGCCAAAGAATGCTCCATTTGCAGCAATTACAGCATTGCAGACCTTTGGCATTCTAGCTGTTAATTTGCTGAGGTAATCGGGAGAAATTTCACCCCATGCTTCCAGAAGGTCCTCCCACAAGTTGGATTGGCTAGATGGGCACTTCTTGCATACCATACGGTCAAGCTGCTCCCACAACAGCTCTATGGGGTGACTGCGCTGGCCACTCCATTACAGATAGAATACCAGCTGCCTGCTTCTTCTCTAAATAGTTCTTGCATAATTTGGAGGTGTGCTTTGGGTCATTGTCCTGTTGTAGGATGAAATTGGCTCCAATCAAGCGCTGTCCACAGGGTATGGCATGGCGTTGCAAAATGGAGTGATAGACTAACTTATTCAAAATCCCTTTTACCTTGTACAAATCTCCCACTTTACCAGCACCAAAGCAACCCCAGACCATCACATTACCTTCACCATGCTTGATAGATGCCGTCAGGCACTCTTCCAGCATCTTTTCAGTTGGTCTGCATCTCACAAATGTTCTTCTGTGTGATCCAAACACCTCAAACTTCGATTCGTCTGTCCATAACACTTTTTTCCAATCTTTCTCTGTCCAATGTCTGTGTGCTTTTGCCCATATTAATCTTTTCCTTTTATTAGCCAGTCTCAGATATGGCTTTTTCTTTGCCACTCTGCCCTGAAGGCCAGCATCCCGGAGTCGGCTCTTCACTGTAGACGTTGACACTGGCGTTTTGCCGGTACTATTTAATGAAGCTGCCAGTTGAGGACCTGTCAGGCGTTTATTTCTCAAACTAGAGACTCTAATGTACTTGTCTAGTTGCGCAGTTGTGCAGCGGGGCCTCCCACTTCTCTTTCTACTCTGGTTAGAGCCTGTGTGTGCTGTCCTCTGATAGGAGTAGTACACACCGTTGTAGGAAATCTTCAGTTTATTGGCAATTTCTCGCATGGAATAGCCTTCATTTCTAAGAACAAGAATAGACTGTCGAGTTTCACATGAAATCTCTCTTTTTCTAGCCATTTTAAGAGTTTAATCGAACCCACAAATGTAATGCTCCAGATTCTCAACTAGCTCAAAGGAAGGTCAGTTTTATAGCTCCTCTAAACAGCAAAACTGTTTACAGCGGTGCTAACATAATTGCACAAGGGTTTTCAAGTGTTTTCTAATCATCCATTAGTCTTCTAACACAGTTAGCAAACACAATGTACCATTAGAACACGTTTGCAGACGTTTGCAGACGTTTGCAGCTAGAATAGTCATTTAGCACATTAACAATGTATAGAGTGTATTTCTGATTAATTTAATGTTCAAAGGAAGGTCAGTTTTATAGCTCCTCTAAACAGCAAAACTGTTTACAGCAGTGCTAACATAATTGCACAAGGGTTTTCAAGTGTTTTCTAATCATTCATTAGCCTTCTAACACAGTTAGCAAACACAATGTACCATTAGAACACGGGAATGATGGTTGCTGGAAATGGGCCTCTATACACCTATGTAGATATTGCATTAAAAACCAGACGTTTGCAGCTAGAATAGTCATTTAGCACATTAACAATGTATAGAGTGTATTTCTGATTAATTTAATGTTATCTTCATTGAAAAAAACTGTGCTTTTCTTTCAAAAATAAGGAAATTTCGAAGTGACCCAAAACTTTTGAACGGTAGTGTACTTAGAACAATTTTTATATTATGTAGATGTTATCACCAGATTAGCATTTATTTTAACACTTGACAAAGGTTGGGTCCCCAGCAAGTGCCAGTAAACATGAACTAAAAGATTTTAACATGATGTACTCCATCACTGAGATGCGGCAGGCGCAGCCTGAGCCAATACAACGCGCTTGTCATGAACTGAAGGCAGTGTCACAGTTCTAAGCAGCCGCGCAGAAAAGCAACTTGCTGAAAAGAGGACAGATAAGAAGGACCAAACCAATTCCTGATGACGTCAGCAACGTCAGCAAAGGTCAAAGTAAAGCAAAGGCCAAAGACCTGAGTGAATCTTTCAGCAGTATCCAAGTGTTTTATTAAGTAAGTGACCACAAGGAGAGTAATAATAAATCCCCCACTGGACACCAGACAGGAGAAGAAGAGGACGATGATGTACAGGACTTGTCACTGAACTGATGGGACCCAAACCTGAGGGGTAATAGCATGAGATTGGTGATAGCATTATTTTATTAGTTGAGGCCCTATTGTTTATATTGTCTGAGGTTTATAATTATAATGTATGTAAATATGCCACGGTACAGCAAATTACAATCTGAGGTATTTTATTATGTGGAGTTAAGAGGTGAAGGTCACTGGTTGTTGTCACTCATAAGTAAGAAGTACACGGCAGCAATGAGAGCCTGGAGCTTATGTTACCTGGGTGTCTTTAGGTTTGCGGAAGATGCTGCCCACAACCTTTTATATCTGCAGGGGTAAAGGTCCCATTAGGACAGTAAGTAACAGTGCAACACAATTCTTATGACCAATACATGTGCCGTGGTAGGAGAAGTTTGGATTATTGCCAACATTAGTAGGTTTAACAGTAAAGGAGGCTTATAATATAGAGAAATGAGCGGAGATGTTTGACAATATTACAGATTATATGTTTGATGTTTTGAATGTAGCTTTTGTATACGTTGGATAGTTTATATACAATAGTGTGAGATGTTTTGAATGCTGCCCAATGGGCATGTGCCAAGTAGTTGACCCAGCATGTTGCCATTATATAGATCTTTTTGGCATTATGCAGGTCAAGTGTAACGGCTATGGCCGCGGTCCGTATTTCTAACTTACACCTCGACGATTGCGGATATGGACATCCTGCTGCTGCGCTGCGTCATCCCCCTGTGAGGCGCTGGCACTCACTTCCGGGTATTGAGACTGTTTCCCAGAGGGTGCGCGCGCTCGAGCCTGCTCTTAAAGGGCCAGCGTGCGCACCTGGAAATCATCATCATCATTAACGCACATGATTTCCTGGAATATAAGAAGGCCACCACCCTTCTTATCCTTGCCTGAGCGTTGTTGTTGTTTCCCTTAGTCTGTCTTGCAAATGATCTCCTAAGTGTCTTCCAGTTCCCAGTGTTCCCCGTACCTGTATCCTGTATCCCGTGCTATCCAGTACTATCCTGGTCTACTGCCGTGCTGAGCTGTTGTCGTGTTGTGCTGCATTCCACGCCTGTTCTGCTACTCCACGCCTGACGTTTACCTGCTGCCTGGTCCCAGCTGGGCCTGCCTTGCTACTGTCTACATTGCCTCAGGTACCCTTTCTGGACTATAGAATCGTGACAGTACACTCAGGCCATGGACCCCACTGGTCAATTTAAGGGCATGTCACCCTCCCAAGCCATGCAGGCGGACCTGCAGGATCTCCGAGCAAGACAGGATAAACTTCTGGTGGCAGTGGACTCCATGGCACAGCAGCTAGGGGCATTACATTCTCGGTACCATCGAGACGCAAGTACGTGCAGGGGATTTCTGAACCAATGCTATATCCATTTTACCCTGCACGCCCGAGCGTTTCCATTGGACGGAACCAAGATCGCCTTCATCGTGACTCTACTTGCTGGCAAGGCCCTGGCATGGGCGAACCCAATCTGGGAACATCAGGGACCCGAGACTCAAGACTTCCAGGAGTTCGTGCGGTTGTTCCTTACTATTTTTGAGGAGCCAGGACGAGTCTCGTCGGCAGCCACTGCTATCTTCAACCTTCGCCCAGAGGACACCTCCGTGGGCGAATACAACATCCAGTTCCGGATCCTGGCAGGAGAGCTGTCCTGGAACAATGAGGCCTTGGTAGCATCCTTCTGGCATGGTCTATCGCCCGAGATCAAAGACGAACTTGCTGCCCGAGATCTACCACCTGCCTTGGACGACCTGATTCTGCTGGCTACTCGGGTGATTATAAGGCTCAGGGAGAGATCCCATGAGGTTCGACAGGAGAGACCGCTTCCTAGATTGGTGCCCAACCTCCAGCAACCCCTCTTGCCGACCTCTACTGCGAGGTTCCGATGCAGGTGGATCGCCTAAAATTGTCTGTACAAGAGAAACAGCGCAGGCGCACCTCTGGACTGTCTATATTGCGGCCTCGCTGGCCATGTCGTGCGTTTGTGTCCACAAAAGCCAAAAAACCCCAATGCCTAGGTTTGGTTGGAGAGACGACCCTGGGCGCTACTGCATTTAATCATGAACTCTCCTCCAAACTGTTTATTCCCGTGACCATCATTGCTGGCGAGAAGCCCCATCCGGTCTCTGCCTACCTGGACTCTGGCTCTGCAGCTAATTTGCTTTGTCAAGATCTTGTGAATGTTCCCCAGTTGCCCACTGTCCACCTGGAAAGGCTGTTGATCACAGCCTCGGCAGATGGACTGCCTCTGCCTGACCCAGTTGTTTCCATGACCAAGCCATTGAGACTACCTGGACTCTAGCTCTGCAGCTAATTTCATCTGTCAATACCTTATGGATCTTCTCCAGTTGCCCACTGTCCTGCTGGAAAGGCCATTGATCGTTGCCTCGGTAGATGGACTGCCATTGCCTGACCCAGTTTTGTCTGAGACCAAGCCATTGAGACTTCAAGTGGGAGCTCTTCACACTGAGCTCATCTCCCTGTTTGTCCTGCCCAAGGCCGTCAACCCCGTGCTGCTGGGTTTGCCTTGGCTCCGTTTGCACGCCCCAGTCCCGGATTGGAACTCTGGAGAGGTTCTCCAGTAGGGTCCCAAGTGTCTCGACCACTGTCTGGGTCATATCCATCCACCGCAGTCTTCCCCGCATCAGTCATTGGCAGGGTTGCCTCCTTGTTTCTCTATGTTCTCTGATGTCTTCAATAAAAGGGAAGCAGAGACCTTGCTGCCACATCGAGCATATGATTGTCCGATCGATTTGGTTCCTGATTCATCTCCTCCTCGCGGTAGAATATACCCTCTCTCCCTGCCAGAGACACAGTCTATGGCGAGCTACATTAAGAAGAAGCTGGAGAGGGGCTTCATTTGTAAATCCTCATGCCCGGCCGGAGCTGGGTTTTTCTTTGTCAAGAAGAAGGATGGATCCCTCTGACCTTGCATTGACTACCAAGGCCTCAATCGGATCACGGTGAAGAACAGGTACCCATTGCCTTTGATTTCGGAACTGTTTGATCGCATACGGGGGGGGGGGGGGGGAATTTTTTTTCTAAACTGGACTCGCGACGAGCCTACAACCTGATTCGGATTTGTCAGGGTAACGAGTGGAAGACCGCATTTAATATCAAGAATTTGTCAATGACATTTTTCGTGATCTCCTCTATAACTGTGTTGTGGTGTATCTCGATGACATTTTGATTTTTTTCCCAGTAACTCATCAGAGTCATGTCCGCCAGGTGTTGCTTCGTTTAATGGAGAATCATCTTTATGCCAAGCTGGAGAAGTGCATGTTTGAAAAAAGATCTCTTCCCTTCCTGGGCTATATCATCTCCGATCAGGGCCTCAAGATGGATCCTGAGAAGGTAAAGGCTGTCCAGGAGTGGCCACAACCCCAAGGCTTAAGGGCCATACAACCCTTCCTGGGATTCGCCAACTTCTACCGGCTGTTCATCCCCAACTTCTCGTCATTGACAGCACCCATCTCTTCCCTCACAAAAAAAGAGTATGAATGCCAAGGTGTGGACTCCGGAGGCAGAAGCCGCATTTGAGACCTGAAAAAAGGCCTTCACGTCAGCCTCTATTCTTCACCACCCTGATGTATCCATACAAGTTTTCATTAGAGGTGGACGCTTCCTCTATTGGTGCGGGTGCACTGTTGTTCCAGAGAGGTTCTAAAGGCAAGACTGTGGTATGTGGCTACTATTCCAAACAATTTTTTTCCGCAGAGCGCAACTACTTGATTGGGGATCGTAAGTTACTGGCCATCAAGCTGGCCCTGCAGGAGTGGAGACACCTACTGGAAGGCACAGTCCATCCTATCCTGGTCTTCACGGATCACAAGAATCTGACCTATCTACAGATGACTCAACGTTTGAATCCTCGTCAAGTCAGGTGGTTGTTGTTCTTTGCTCGGTTCCGGGTCGAACTCCACTACCGACTTGCCGACAAGAATGTGAGGGCCGATGCCTTGTCTGGGCATTTGAGACAGAGGATACTGTGAAGTTTTCACAGAATATTATTGATCCTTCCTGCATCTTCTCTGTGAACCCTCTGCAGGTTAGAGACATTCCTCCAGGAAGAACTTTTTTAGGTCTGGCAGACAGAAGAAGAGTCCATCGCTGGGGCCACAGTTCCAAGCTGGCAGGTCATGCGGATACTTTTAAGACCCAAAACCTAATCGCCCGTCAGTTCTGGTGGCCCACACTGCCCAAAGACGTCATGAACTTTCTCTCCTCATGTACGGTATGCGCAGCAAATAAAGTTGCCCACTCCAGACCAGCTGGTCTGCTCCAGCCACTGCCTGTGCCCGATGCCCCCTGGCGGCATGTTGCAATGGACTTTGTCATGGACCTCCCTCTCTCTGTGGGTAGCAGTGTGATCTGGGTGGTGGTGGATCGATTCTCTAAAATTGCTCATTTTGTTCCCCAGACTGGCCTGCCTTCTGCTGCTCGAAGAAAAAAGCAGATACCAGAAGACGGGAGCCTCCTCAGTTTCTTCCAGGTACAAAGGTCTGGATGTCCTCAAAGAATACCTGGCTGAGGATGCCGTCCTGCAAATTTTCTCCCAGGTTACTCGGACCCTTCGAGATCTTGCTACAAATTAACCCAGTGTCTTGCAAACTACGGCTGCCTCCTACCCTCAAAATCCCTAACTCCTTCCATGTCTCCTTGCTGAAGCCCGTGGTCCTGAACTGCTACTCTAGGACTCCTAGTTCCGCAGTAGCTCCTGGCGGCTCGTCAGGGACTTTCGAGGTAAAGGAGATTCTAGCCACCAAAAAGGTGGGAGGAAGGACGTTTTATTTGGTGGATTGGAGGGGATTCGTTCCAGAAGAGAGGTCTTGGGAGCCAGAGGGGAACATCGATGCCCCTGTCCTCATGAGGAAGTTTCTCTCCTGCTCTGGCCCCAAGAAGAGGGGGTGTAAGAGGGGGGATACTGTAACGTCTATGGCCGCGGTCCGTCGTTCTAACGTACCCCTCGACGACCACGGCCATAGACATCCTGCTGCTGTGCTGCGTCGTCCCACTGTGAGGTGCCGGCACTCACTTCCGGGTATCGAGACTGTCTCCCGGATTTCCTGGACTATAAGAAGACCACCGCCCTTCTGATATTCGCCTGAGCGTTGTTGTTGTTTCCCAAAGTTTGTCTTGCAAATGGTCTCCTAAGTGTCTTCCAGTTCCCAGTGTTCCCCGTACCTGTATCCTATGCTACCAGTACTATGTTAGTCTACTGCCGTGTTGAGCTGTTGTCGTGTTGTGCTGCATTCCACGCCTGTTCTGCTGCTCCACGCCTGACGTCTATCTGCTGCCTTGACCCTGCCGAGTCTGCCTTGCTACTATCTACATTGCCTCAAGTACCCTTTCTGGACTATAGACTCTGTACCATACCTGTTTGGCCATCTGCCATCCTGCTGCCCAGTGGATCCACACCCCGCATCGTGACATCAAGTAGAGCAAGAGTGGCCATAGTGGTTGTCATGCCTAGACCCCCCGAACTGGTTTGAGGGTATTGGTGGATGGGTAATGGATTGCTCCAGAGTGTCCCCTACAGTGGGGGCTGTATGGTGTTATCTACAAAGGGGGCTGTATGGTCTTATCTACAAAGGGGGCTGTATGGCGCTATCTACAGAGGGGGCTGTATGGAGTTATCTACAGAGGGGGCTGTATGGCATTATCTACAGAGGGGGCTGTATGGCGTTATCTACAGAGGGGGCTGTATGGCGTTATCTACAGGGGGGCTGTATGGTGTTACCTACAGGGGGGGCTGTATGGCGTTATCTACAGAGGGGGCAGTATGGCGCTCCCTACAGAGGGGGCTGTATGGCGTTACCTACAGGGGGGGTCTGTATCGCGTTACCTACAGGGGGGGCTGTATGGCGTTATCTACAGAGGGGGCTGTATGGCGTTATCTACAGAGGGGGCTGTATGGAGTTATCTACAGAGGGGGCTGTATGCAGTTATCTACAGAGGGGGCTGTATGGAGTTATCTACAGGGGGGCTGTATGGCGTTATCTACAGGGGGGTCTGTATGGAGTTATCTACAGGGGGGGGCTGTATGGCGTTATCTACAGGGGGGGTGTATGGCGTTATCTACAGGGGGGGCTGTAAAAAAGGCACTATCTACAAGGGGGGGTTGTGTGACACCCAGGGGAGGGGGGGCCCCAGTCAAAAGTTTGCTATGGGGCTCAGTCTTTCCTAGTTACGCCCCTGCTCAAGCCTACAGCTCTTCTGAATGATATTATTGTAATTGAGTTTGGCTAAAAACCGCAGAGAAGGATTTTGAGAATATAAAGCATGGTCTCTTGTGTAATTTTTTCTCTCAGAGATATATATATATTGATCACCTATGATATGGATCTGGATAAATCACTGGAGGACGGGTATCGGTTGACATACCCATTACAAATTTCAGTCTAATAAATTTTGACCCATGATTGCGTTAACATATGCCAATTCAGTGGCAAATATGTCGTGCCCAGCTTATGCCACTGGAGAGACACACCCCAAAAATTGTTAAAAGGGTTCTCCCGGATTTGGTGGCGCCATATATGTGGAAGTAAACTGCTGTTTGGGCACACTGTTGGGCTCAGTTGGGTGGGAGCGCCATTTGGCTTTTGAAGCGTGGATTTTGCTTGGTTGTAGTTTTGTATAGAGTTTTACTGGTATTTCAGTTTATAATGTGGGGCATGTGTAAACTGGGCAGATTACATCAGGGGCATAGTCAGGTGGTATAATAAACAATAAAATAATCCATAGATGTGTGTTACGCTGTGACACAATCCTTTCTGCACAGGCCAGCATCGCACTGAGAAATGTCCTTTCTTATCCCTCTTTTGGTCCACACTCCGCACCTTTGCAGTTTGGGGAATTTTGCTGGGAAGTGTTGTCCTGGTATAATACGGGCACCCTCGCTTCCAGCAGATATGTTTGGGCCCACCCCTTCCCGATTCCATAATTTTAGGGCCCCGATAAATCGCCTCTTGAAACAGATGAAATGTTCCCCTCTGATCTGCACAACCGCATATTTATATTTCCTGACTTATTGGAGCTTTAACTTATTTTATTTATTCATAGATGTAGTGGTATGAGGGCTTTTTTTTTGCGAGACGAGCTGTAGTTTTTATTCGTACCATTTTGGGGTGAATGCGACTTTTTGATCACTTTTTTTCCTATTTTTTGAGAAGACAATTTGACCATAAACAGCAATTCTGGCATAGATTTTTTTAGGTTTTTTTTATACAGCGTTCACCATGCATTATATATTTCATGTTATCTTTAGTCTTCGGGCTAGTACGATTCCAGCGATACCTCATTTATAGCACTTTTTATGTTTTGCAACTTTTTGCACAATAAAATTACATTTCTAAAAAGAATGTATTTGTCATGTCCATGGCTGTGGGCCATCAGGTTCACTCACCTCCTGACGGCCGCAGCCATGGGTCGGCGAGCGCTGGCCCCAGTCTCCTCTTCAGGAGACGCCAGCGCTCACTTCCACTCACCTCGGCCGGGTCCCGTAGGGTGCGCGCACGCTCGTGCCCGCTCTTAAAGCGGCAGCGCACGCACTGGACTTTAATGCTAAATTAACTCATGAGCACCCTGGACTATAAGAAGGGCCCAGCCCCTTCCTGCAATGCCTGAGCGTTGTTTGTCGTATACTAGTTTGTCTAAGCAAATGGTCTCCTAGTGTTTTCCAGTTCCCAGTGTTCCCTGTTCCTGTATCCTGTGCTATCCTGGTCAAGTGCCATGCTGAGCTGTAGTCATGCTGTTCTGTATCTATGCCTGTCCTGCTACTCTGCCTGTAGTCTACCCGCTGCCTAGTCCCAGCCTAGTCCCAGCTGAGCCGGCCTTGCTACTGTCCGAGCTGCCACAGGTACCCTATATGAACTACAGACTGTGACCTGCGCCCTGTTGGCCGGCTGCCATACCGCCAAGGCGGTATGGTCCATTGGGTCCACGAACCCAACGTGAAAGTACGCTCAGGCCATGGATCCCAAGATCGATCCAAGACCATGACAATGTCACAAGAGATGCGGGCGGATATGCTAGCCCTCCGGTCTTGACAGGACCAACTCCTCCAGGCCTTTTTAATATTCTCGCAATCGGCAGGAGGCACAAGCGGCCGTTCCTCCTACTACACCTCATGGCAGTACTGATCCTCAGTCTACACCTCCTGGCAGTGTTGATCCTCGTTTTTCTTTGCCACTTCCTGACCGCATGAAACGGAAGGCGGACACAAGGAGAAGAGAATCTCCTCAGTTTCTTCCTGGCACGAAGGTCTGGCTGTCCTCCAGGAATATTCGACTGAGGGTGCCATCATACATATTTGCTCCCAGGCTCCTCGGACCCTTTGAGATCCTGCAACAGATCAACCCTGTCGCCTACAAGCTTCGGCTGCCTTCTACCCTCCGGATTCCCAACTCCTTCCATGTCTCTCTCCTGAAACTGGTGGTTCTAAACCGCTTTACCAAGACTCCTAGCCCTGTGGTTTCCTCCAGCGGCCCTTTAGACACCTTCGAGGTTAAGGAGATCTTGGACACCAAGAAAGTGAGAGGAAAGACTTTTTATTTGGTGGATTGGAGGGGGTTTGATCCTGAAGAGAGGTCTTGGGAGCCAGAGGAGAACCTCAATGCTCCTACCCTTCTGAAGAAGTTTCTCTCTCGCTCTGGCCCCAAGAAGAGGGGGCGTAAGAGGGGGGATACTGTCATGTCAATGGCTGCGGGCCGTCAGGTTCACTCACCTCCTGACGGCCGCAGCCATGGGTCCGCAATTGCTGGCCCCAGTGTCCTCCTCAGCAGATACCAGCGCTCACTTCCACTCACCTCGGCTGGGTCCCGTAGGGTGCGTGCACACGCTCGTGCCCGCTCTTAAAGGGGCAGCGCGTGCACTGGACTTTAATGCTAAATTAGCCCATGAGCACTCTGGACTATAAGAAGGGCCCATCCCCTTCCTGCAATGCCTGAGCGTTGTGTGTCGTATCCTAGTTTGTCTAAGCAAATGGTTTCCTAGTATTTTCCAGTTCCCAGTGTTCCCTGTTCCTGTATCCTGTATCCCGTGCTATCCTGGTCAAGTGCCGTGCTGAGCTGTAGTCATGCTGTGCTGTATCTATACCTGTCCTGCTACTCCAAGCCTGACGTCTAGTCCCAGCCGAGCCTGCCTTGCTACTGTCCGAGCTGCCATAGGTACCCTATACGAACTATAGACTGTGACCTGCGCCCTGTTGGCCAGCTGCCATACCGCCAAGGCGGTACGGTCCAGTGGGTCCAGGAACCCAACGTGACAGTATTTTTTCTGTCACCATGCTTTAAGAACGATTACTTTTTAATTTTTTCGTCGACGAAGCTGTATGAGGGCTTGTTTTTTGCGAGACGAGCTATAGTTTTTATAGGTACCATTTTTGGATATATTCGACTTTTTGATCACTTTTTATTTTAATTTTTGTAGGGCAAAGTGACTAAAAAACAGAAATTCTGGCATTATTTTTTCAAAGTTTTTTTTTTACGCCGTTCACCGCGTGGAATAAATAACATAATATTTTTATAGTTTAGGCTGTTACGGTCGCCGCAAATATGTATGGTTTATTTATTTTTGCAATAATAAAGGACTTGATAAAGCGAAAAAGGGTGATTATGTTTTATTTTATTACTTGAAACTGTTATTATATTTTTGACAACTTGTTTCGTTCACTTTTTTTACACTTTTTATTACACTTTTCCTAGGGGACTTGAAGGTCCAACTGTGAGATATTTTTTTATAATACATTGCACTACCTATGTAGTGCAATGTATTAGATCTGTCAGTCATTCACTGACAGCAAGCCGATTAGGCTTGGCCTCCGGGTGGGGCCTAAACGGGTTCCGTAATGGCAGAGCAGGAAGCCATTGGAGGGTGTGCTATTGCCATAGTAGCAGTCAGCAGCCGTGCGATTGCAGGGCACAGCTGCAGATCTGCTAACGACCACAAAAATGCAGCGATCGCATCTGATCGCTGCATCTAAGGGGTTAATGGCAGGAATCTGAGCTAACTTCGGTCCCCGTCATTACAGCAGGATGTCAGCTGTAAAATGCAGCTGACATCCGGGGATGATGGCACCGATTCAGCTTCTGAGCCGGTGCTATGCATTTGTCGTAAGTATACGACATTTTGCGGAAAGCACTGGCTTTCCATGACGTATACTTACGACAAATGTTGGGAAGGGGTTAAAGGATACCACCAGAATTTAAAAATTAACTGTAACTAAAGAAACAATTCTTTGCACATTGGATATTAAAAGCTTATATACTAACATCCCATATAATGAAGGAATGTCTGCAGTCAGACACAAACTTGTGAAGATGCCACTTTAAACAACGAAACAATAAAGTTTTTCATGTGTCTTCTAGACCTAATACTAAAAATGACTTTAGGTTTGATAACGATTACTACTCACAACTACGGGGAACTTCGATGTGTTCCTCCGCAGCTCCAGGATATGCAAATATCTTTATGGCCTCTTTCGAATCTTCATTTGCACAAAATAGCCCCTTTAATGAATATATCAAACTATGGCTAAGATATGTGGATGATGTCTTTTTATTGTGGGAAGATAGTAAAGAAAACCTGGACAAATTCATGTCATATATCAATAAGTGTCATAATCTGATTCAATTTTCTATTGAGTCTAATCTTGAAAGTATACACTATCTTGATGTTAAAATTAATAAAACAATAGATAATCACCTGTAGACAACTTTGTTTTATAAACCAACAGACAGGAATAATTTATTGAGACGACACAGTGCTTATGCACCCCAAACATTTAAACGTATACCAAAATGCCAGTTCATTAGAGCCAGACGTATCCGTAGTGAAGACACAGAATATCAAAAACATAAAACCATAATTACTGACAAAACCATAATTACTGACAAGTTCGTTGAAAGAGGCTATTGCAAAAATGAATTAGAAAAAATAGGATCAGAAATTGAAAATGATAAAATAGATGATATAAGGAAAAGAAAAGACGCAAATAAAAAAGAGGAAAAAAGACATTGATTTATTTCTACCTATGATAGTCACTCTAAACTGATTAAAAGAACTATTAATAAACACTGGGATATGTTAAAATATAAACCCAAGTATGGAAAACTATTTACCGAAAAACTACAATTCATATATCGCAAAGGAAAATCCCTTTCAAATCAACTTATAAGAGAAGATATTAAAGAAAAACCTATTTTCAAACAAAGATTTCTCAATACACCTAAATATGGCACATTCCCATGTCTTTCTTGCATGAATAGTAGTTCAATTATTAACCCCTTCCCTCTTTCTCCACTTTTGACCTTCCTGACAGAGCCTCATTTTTCAAATCTGACATGTGTCACTTTATGTGGTAATAACTCCGGAATGCTTTCACCTATCCAAGCGATTCTGAGACTGTTTTCTCGTGACACATTGGACTTTATGATACTGGCTAAATTTGCTCGATATGTTCAGTATTTAATTGTGAAAAACACCAAAATGTAGCGAAAAATTGCAAAAATTAGCATTTTTCTCAATTTAAATGTATTTGCTTGTAAGACAGGCATTTATACCACACAAAATTGTTGCTAATTAACATCACCCATATGTCTACTTTAGATTGGCATCGTTTTTTGAACATCCTTTTATTTTTCTATGACCTCACAAGGCTTAGAACTTTAGCAGCAATTTCTCACATTTTCAAGAAAATTTCAAAAGACTATTTTTACAGGTGCCAGTTCAGTTGTGAAGTGGTTTTGAGGGCCTTATATATTAGAAACCCCCAAAAAGTCACCCCATTTTAAAAACTTCACCCCTCAAAGTATTCAAAACAGCATTTAGAAAATGTCTTAACCCTTTACACATTTCACAGGAATTAAAGCAAAGTAGAGGTGAAATTTACAAATTTCATATTTTTCTGAAGAAATAAATTTTGAATACAATTTTTTTTATAACACAGAAGGTTTTACCAGAGAAATGCAAATCAATATTTGTTGCCCAGTTTCTGCAGTTTTAGGAAATATCCCACATGTGGCCGTAGCGTGCTACTGGAATGAAGCACCGGCCTCAGAAGCAAAGGAGCACCTAGTGGATTTTGGGGCCTTATTTTTGTTAGAATATATTTTAGGCACCATGTCAGGTTTGAAGGGCTCTTGCAGTGACAAAACAGTAAAAATCCCCCAAAAGTGACCCCATCTGGGAAACTAGACACCTCAAGAAAATTATCTAGGGGTGTAGTGAGCATTTTGACCGCACAGGTTTTTTACAGAAATTATTGGAAGTAGGCCGTGAAAATTAAAATCAACATTTCTTCAAAGAAAATGTAGGTTTAGCGATTTTTTTTCTCATTTCCACAAGGACTAAAGGAGAAAAAGCACGCAAAATTTGAAAAGCAATTTCTCCCGAGTAAACCAATACATCACATGTGGTAATAAACGGTTGTTTGGAGACACGGCGTGGCTGAGAAGGGAAAGAGCGCTATTTGGCTTTTGGAGTTCACATTTAGCAGGAATGGTTTGCGGAGGCCATGTCACATTTACAAAGCCCCTGAGGTGACAAAACAGTGGAAACCCCCAACAAGTGACCCCATTTTGGAAACTATACCCCTTGAGGAAATTATCTAGGGGTATAGTGAGCATTTTGACCCCACAGGTTTTTTGCAGAAATTTTTGCAAGTAGGCTGTGAAAATGAAAATCTACATTTTTTCAAATTAAATGTAGGTTTAGCTAATTTTTTTTCATTTCCACAAGGACTAAAGGAGAAAAAGCACCATAAAATTTGTAAATAAATTTCTCCCGAGTAAAACAATACCCCACATGTGGTAATAAACGGCTGTTTGGACACACGGCGAAGCTGAGAAGGGAAAGAGCGCCATTTGGCTTTTGGAACTCAAATTTAGCAGGAATGGTTTGCGGAGGCCATGTCACATTTACAAAGCCCCTGAGGGGATAAAACAGTGGAAACCCCCCACAAGTGACCCCATTTTGGAAACTACACCCATTGAGGAAATTATATAGGGGTATAGTGAGCGTTTTGACGCAACAGGTTTTATGCATAAATTATTGGAAGTAGGCCCTGAAAATGACAATCTATATTTTTTCAAAGAAAATGTAGGTCTAGCTACTTTTTTATAATTTCCACAAGGACTGAAGGAGAAAAAGCACCGCAAAATTTGTAAATCAATTTCTCCCGAGTAAAACAATACCCCACATGTGGTAATAAACGGCTGTTTGGACACACGGCAGGGCTTAGAAGGGAAAGAGCACTATTTGGCTTTTTGAGATCACATTTAGCAGGAATGATTTGCGGAGGCCAGGTCACATTTGCAAAGCCCCTGAGGGGACAAAACAATGAAAACGCCCAAAAAGGGACTTCATTTAGGAAACTACACCTCTTGAGGAATTCATCTAGGGGTGTAGTGAGCATTTTGACCCCACAGATGTTTCATAGAATTTATTAGAATTAGGCAGTGAAAATAAAAACAGTCCTTTTTCTTCAATAAGACGTAGCTTTAGCGCAAATTTTTTCATTTTCTCAACAAATAAAGGAAAAAAAGAACCCAACATTTGTAAAGCAATTTCTCCCGAGTACGGCAATACCCCATATGTGGTCATAAACTGCTGTTTGGGCAAACGGCAGGGCTCAGAAGGGAAGGACCGCCATTTGGAGTGCAGATGTTGCTGGATTGGTTTCTGGGCGCCTGTGGGCCCAAAACAGTGGAAACCCCCCGAAGTGACCCCATTTTGGAAACTACACCCCTCAATGCATTTACCAAGGGGTGTAGTAAGCATTTTAACCCTGAAGGTGTTTTGTAGAAATTAGTGTTCACTCGATGTTGCAGAGTGAAAATGGGATTTTTTTCCATAGATATGCCAATATGTGGTGCCCGGCTTGTGCCACCATAACAAGACAGCTCTCTAATTATTATGCGGTGTTTCCCGGTTTTAGAAACACCCTACATGTGGCCCTAATCTTTTGTCTGGACATATGACAGGGCTCAGAAGTGAAGAGTACCATGCGGAGTGGAGGCCTAATTTGGCGATTTACAAAGTATTGGTCACAACTGCAGAGGCTCAGATGTGAAATAATAAAAAGAAACCCCTGATAAGTGACCCCCACTATTTAAACTGCACCCCTCAAGGCATTTATTAAGGGGTGTAGTAAGCATTTTCACCCCACAGGTCTTTTCCATAACTGAATGCACTGCGGATGGTGCAAATTAAAAATTTATATTTTTCCATAGATATGCCATTCAGTGGCAAATATGTCATGCCCAGCTTATGACGCTGGAGACACACACCCCAAAAATTGTTAAAAGGGTTCTCCCGGGTATGACGATGCCATATATGTTGAAGGAAACTGCTGTTTGGGGACGCTGTAGGGTTCAGAGCCGAGGGAGCACCATTTGGCTTTTGGAGAGCGGATTTTGATTGGTACTATATTTGTTTTAGTATTGCTGGTGTTTTATAATGTGGGGGTACATGTAAGCGGGGCGGAGAATATAAGGGGCATAGTCAGGTGGTATAAAAAAATAAAATAATCCATAGATGTGTGTTACGCTGTGAAGCAATCCTTTCCGCACAGGCCAGTGTCGCACTGATAAATGGTGTCATTTCTTATCCCCCTTTTGGTCCACACTCCGCACCTTTTGTAGTTTGGGGAATTTTGCTGGGGAAGTGTTGTCCTGGTATAATACGGGCACCGTCGCTTCCAGCGGATATGTTTGGGCTCTCCCCTTCCTGGTTCCCTAATTTTAGGTCCTTGATAAATCGCCTCTTGAAACAGAAGAAATGTTCCCCTCGGGCACAACTGCATATTTTTTTATTTCCTGACTTATTTTATTTTTCATAGACATAGCGGTATGAGGGCTGGTTTGTTGCGGGACGAGCTGTAGTTATTATTGGTACCATTTTGGGGTACATGTGACTTTTTGATCACCTTTTATCCTATTTTTTGGGATGCCAGGTAAACAAAAAAACGCAATTCTGGCACAGCTTTTTTCGTTTTTTTTATACAGCGTTCACCATGCATTATAAATTACATGTTAACTTTATTCTGTGGGTCAGTACGATTCTGGCGATACCTAATTTATAGCACTTTTTTATGTTTTACAACTTTTTGCACAATAAAATTACTTTTGTAAAAAGAATGTATTTTTTCTGTCACCAAGTTGTGAGAACCATAACTTTTTAATTTTTTTGTCGACGGAGGTGTATGAGGGCTTATTTTTTGCGGGACGAGCTATAGTTTTTATAGGTACAATTTTTGGATACGTGCGACTTTTTGATCACTTTTTATTCTAATATTTGTAGGGCAAAGTGACCAAAAAACAGAAACTCTGGTAAAGTTTTTTACGTTTTTTTTTACGCTGTTCACCGCGTGCAATAAATAATATAATATTTTGATACCTCAGGTTGTTACGGTCGTGGCGATACCAAATACATATGGTTTATTATTATTTTTCAATAATAAAGGACTTGATAAGAGTAAAAGGGGGATTTTTTGCACTTTTTTTTACACTTTTTTATACTTTTTTTACACTTTTCTTCAAGTCCCACTAGGGGACTTGAAGGTCCAACGGTCAGATTTTTTTTTTTCTAATACATTGCACTACCTATGTAGTGCAATGTATTAGATCTGTCAGTCATTCACTGACAGCAAGCCGATTAGGCTTCGCCTCCCGGCGGGGCCTAAATCGGCTTCCGTAATGGCAGAGCATGAGACCATTGTGTCTCCTGTTGCCATAACAGCAGTCGCCAGTCCCGATTGCCTCTCAGGGCTGGCGATCTGCTAGTAACCGCTACGATGCAGCAATCGCTTTCGATTGCTGCATCGAAGGGGTTAATGGCAGGGATCGGAGCTAGCTCCGGTTCCTGCCGTTACAGGTGGATGTCAGCTGTACAGTACAGCTGACTTCCACCGCTGATGACGCCGGATCAGCTCCTGACCCGGCGCCATCTTGCCGGCAGCTACGGAAGCCGATCAGGCTCCGCCGCCGGGCGGATCTTGACCGGCTTCGGTGCTAGGCAGAGCGGGAGGCCAGTATTAGGCCTCCGGTTGCCATTGCAGCCACCGGAACCCCGGCAATTTCATTGCTGGGGCTCCGATGAGCTGCAAACACCTTAAGTGCAGCGATCGCGTTTGAGCGCTGCACTTAAGGGGTTAATGGCGGGGATCGAAGCTAATTTCGGTCCCCGCCGTTACAGTCGGATGTCAGCTGTAAGATACAGCTGAGATCCGGTGATGATGGCACCGGCTCAGCTTCTGAGCCGGTCCCAAACATTCGGCGTACATGTACGGCAAGATGCGGGAAGTCAATGCTTTCCATGACGTACATGTACGGCAAATGTCGGGAAGGGGTTAATTTTAGTCGTTTATACTTGTTACCTGTAGGAATACATTTTGCACGATAATTACCCAAAGTAGATTTGAAAATCTCCCATTTATCATTTGTCCCATTATTTGACATTAGTTCTTCCCAGTCTATATCCTGAATTGCCGCCCTCATCCTGGGGAAATTGGCTTTCTTAAAATTAAATGTTTTTGCCCTCCCAGCCTGCGTTTGTTTTTTACAGTATAGGTAAAATATAACTATATTATGATCACTGTTACCAAGGTTTTCACGAACATTGACATTCCCAACAAGCTCTGCATTATTAGAAATGACCAGATCCAACAGAGCTTCAACTCTAGTCGGGTCTTCCACAAACTGGCACATAACATTTTCCTGCAACAGGTTGAGGAAATGTCTCCCCTTTGCAGTTGAAGCCGAACCATGACACCAATTAATATCCCGATAATTAAAATCTCCCATTATCACAACAGTACCCGCCTGTGCAGCCCGCTCCATTTGTTTATATATTTGACCTTCTATCTCTTCAGTTATATTGGGGGGTCTATAGATTACACCAAAAGTAATTTTTTCAGTGTTTACTTCCCTTTGTAATTCCACCCACAAGGTTTCAACCTCCTCACAGTCTTCACCCTCTAATGTCTCATTTACACTCCATATCGCTTCTCACATACAGACATACACCACCACCTTTCCTATTTGTCCTGTCTTTCCGAAACAGTGTAAAACCCTGTAGATTTACAGCCCAGTCATGTGAAGAGTCCAGCCATGTTTCCGCAACACCAACTATATCTATATCTTCTTCCAGTATTAAGGCCTCCAGCTCCCCCATTTTGCTTGCTAGACTTCTGGCATTTGTGAACATACACTTTAACTTGCCTTTAAATGTTTCACTTTCACTATCAGAAATGTGATTATTTGACATTTGGGCCTTTTTTTTTTCACTGCTGTTTTGTAACGAAAGGATCTCCTTATCTTGTTGCCTAGTCCTCTCCCCACCGTCTGTTTCTCCCCCCACCAATATAGTCTGACCCCTCTCTAACCTAACTACTCCTTTATTTCCTACATTGGCCTCCCTCCTCAGCCCTAGTTTAAACACTCCGCCACCCCAGCTAGAATTCTCTCCCCCAGCACAGTGGACCCCCTTCCATTTAGGTGCAAATCATCTGCAGAATACAGTTTGTACCCCAATGAAAAGTCAGCCCAGTGCTCTAGGAACCCAAATCCTTCTCCTCTACACGAAAAACTTAAGCCATGCATTTAACTCCCTGAGCTCCCGCTGTCTTTCCTGTGATGCACATGGCACAGGCAGTATTCCTGAGAATACAACCTTGGAGGTCCTTCCCTTCAGCTTGTAGCCTAGTTCTTTAAAATTATTCTTAAGGCTCCTCCACCTACCATTTATTCTGTCGTTGGTACCGACATGGACCACAACAGCTGGATCATCACCAGCCCCTCCCAGCAATTTGTCCACCCGTTCCACCACATGCCGAACCCTGGCACCAGGGAGACAGCAAACCATTCGGTTGAGGCGGTCTTGGCGACAAATTATTCTATCCGTCTTCCTGATTATAGAATCCCCTACAACTATCAATTGTCTTGGCTTACCTGCATTACCATCCTGCCGACTACTAGCTGGGCTGTTCTCCCGGCTGTTAGGGAGATCAGTATCCACTAGGGCTGCCTTTTCTGAGACTGACACCCTCGCATCATCACCCAACCTGGCAAATTTGCTTGGAATGCCAGAAACCGGATCGGCCTTCCTTGTCTTTGACCCCTTTCTACTGCCCCTAACTACATTAACCCAGCTACTTACCTTATCCTGCTCACCCATGTCTTCACCCTCCAGTTCTAACCCACTAACTGCATGCTCCGTGAGCAGCAAGCTCAGCTCAAGATTGTCTATCCTCCTCAGTGTTGCATTCTGCTCCTCCAGATCTCGAATACGAGCTTCCAGGTGACCAACATGCTCACATCTGCCACAGAGATATTCACCCTGGAACTCCGGCTCCAGTCGTGTATACATATGGCAAACTGTGCACTGAAGAAAACCTCCAATCTTGCTATCCATTATCCAAGTTACACCAAAACAGCGAACAATTGTCAAAGTAAAAGAAAAGAAGAGTACTTACTGGGGCTTCAACTCCTCTTTTCAACTCCAGTTTTAGAACTCCACTTAGTTCACAAGCCACTTAAACCACCAAGCTCAGAAAGAGCAAGCTCAAAATGAGGTCTGCTGACTAATTTATAC
This sequence comes from Rhinoderma darwinii, assembly GCF_050947455.1. Taxonomy (NCBI): domain Eukaryota; kingdom Metazoa; phylum Chordata; class Amphibia; order Anura; family Rhinodermatidae; genus Rhinoderma; species Rhinoderma darwinii. The sequence goes on along the minus strand of NC_134688.1, from coordinate 327,206,548 downwards.
CACCTGTGTCCAGTTAACCCCTTCCCCCTAGTCAGCTGCTCAGCTGGAACGAATCTGCAAGGGAAAAAAAAAATTATTTTTTTTTTTTAAATTGTGTGAGTTTTTGCTATCTTCTATTTGCTAGCAATCAAAACAGATTCACAAACACAGAAATACAGCAACACAATACAGAAGTACAGGAACACAATCCAGTTTTAGAACTCCACTTAGTTCACAAGCCACTTAAACCACCAAGCTCAGAAAGACCTTATTCAAGTTACGGTAGTCAATGCATGGCCTAAGACCACCATCCTTCTTCCCTACGAAGAAGAAGCCAGCACCTACCGGAGAAGTAGAGGGGCGAATGTAACCCTTGGCCAGGCATTCCTGGATATACTCTCTCATGGCTTCACGTTCGGGACAGGAGAGATTAAATATCCTACCCTTAGGGAGCTTAGCTCCTGGTACCAAATCGATAGCGCAATCGTATTCTCTATGAGGAGGTAACACTTCGGAGGCCTCCTTAGAGAAAACATCAGCGAAGTCCTGAACAAACGCAGGTAGCGTGTTCACCTCCTCAGGGGGAGAAATAGAATTAACAGAAAAACATGACGTCAAGCATTCATTACCCCATTTGGTAAGCTCCCCAGTATTCCAGTAAAACGTGGGATTATGCAACTGCAACCAGGGAAGGCCTAAAACCAAATCGGACGATAATCCCTGCATCAACAGTACAGAGCACTGCTCCAAATGCATGGAGCCAACAAGGAGTTCAAAAACAGGGGTATGCTGAGTAAAATAACCATTAGCAAGAGGAGTGGAGTCGATACCCACTACCGGGACAGGTTTACGCAAATCAATCAAAGGCATAGCTAGAGACATAGCAAATTCCACAGACATGATATTAGCAGAAGAACCTGAATCCACGAAGGCACTGCCGGTAGCAGACCTACCACCAAAAGAGACCTGAAAGGGAAGCAAGATTTTATTACGTTTCATATTTACGGGACATACCTGTGCGCCCAAGTGACCTCCCCGATGATCACTTAGGCGCGGATGTTTTCCGGCTGCTTATTCTTACGCCTAGGACAGGTGTTCACTTGATGCTTGTCATCCCCACAATAGAAGCAGAGACCATTCTTCCTGCGGAATTCTCTACGTTGTCGGGGGGACACGGAGGCCCCGAGTTGTATAGGTACCTCCGAGTCTTCCGTGGAAGAGCGAAGCAGCGGGACCTCGGGAGGCATCATGGGGGAGTCAGAGGGGAAGCCACAAAAACTTTCAAGTTGTCGTTCCCTGAGACGTCGGTCAAGTCGTACCGCTAAAGCCATAACCTGGTCTAGGGAGTCAGAAGAGGGATAGCTAACTAGCAGGTCTTTCAGGGCGTTCGACAGACCCAACCTAAACTGGCACCTTAAGGCAGAGTCATTCCACCGAGAAGCTACGCACCACTTCCTAAAGTCCGAACAATACTCCTCAACAGGTCTCTTACCCTGACGTAAGGTCACCAGCTGACTCTCGGCAAAGGCAGTCCTGTCAGTCTCGTCATAAATGAGTCCGAGAGCAGAAAAGAAAAGATCAACGGAGGAAAGTTCAGGGGTGTCAGGAGCCAAGGAGAAGGCCCATTCTTGGGGCCCTTCCTGGAGCCGGGAAATAATTATACCCACCCGCTGGCTCTCAGAACCTGAGGAGTGAGGCTTTAAGCGAAAGTAGAGCCTACAACTCTCCCGAAAGGAGAGAAAAGTCCTCCGGTCCCCTGAGAACCGGTCAGGCAACTTGAGGTGGGGTTCAAGAGGTGAGGTGAGGGGCACTACCGTGGTAGCGTCAGGCTGGTTGACCCTCTGAGCCAGGGCCTGGACCTGTAGGGAGAGACCCTGCATTTGCTGAGCCGGGGTCTCAAGGGGGTCCATAGTAGTGTGAGGGACCAGGGTAGCCTAGGTATATGGGCTTGTGATTATGTAATGATGGGGGTAGGGAAACAGACAAGTGAGCCCTAATCTACCCGCCACTCAGTCCCTTCCTACTTGCAACGACCCGCCCTAGGCGACGGGGTACAACTGGGCGACGGTCCCTACGCTCAGTAAGTGCACGACAGACAAACAGACAAGGGTACACAAAGCTAAGGGAAATGGGACAGTTGCCCACGGCAACACCGTGAGCAACAAGAGTGGTGAACGAGCCGAGTCAAACCAGGAGTGTACGAGGTACCAAACGCTGAGCAGGAGAGTAGTGAACAAGCCGAGTCAAACCAGGAGTGTACGAGGTACCAAACGCAGAGCAGGAGAGTAGTCAGTAAGCCAGGGTCCGTATGAAGCAGGGTCAAATAGTTCAGAAGCTGCAGCAGGGCCAGGAAACCACACGAGAAGAATCACAAGCAAGGTGGAACAGGAAAGGCAGGTATAAATAGACAGAGGGCGGGAGCTAGCTCCGTCTGGCCAGGCTGTGATAGGCTCTCCCACTCCTAAGCCTGCCATCCTGAGTGGTGGAAGATGGAGTCAGTCTCACAGACATAGAAGCAGGTGCAGTCTGATTACCTATTGGCGTATACACAGAAGCTGTGCCTGGCAGATCCTTTACAATGCCAATATGTGGTGCCCAGCTTGTGCCACCATAACAAGACAGCTCTCTAATTATTATGCTGTGTTTCCCAGTTTTAGAATCACCCTACATGGGGCCTTAATCTTTTCCCTGTACATTTGACAGGGCTCAGGAGTGAGAGAATACCATGCGAAATTGAGGCCTAATTTGGCGAGTAACACAGAATTGGTTCACAATTGCAGAGATTCACATGGGAAATAATAAAAGAAACCCCCGAGAAGTGACCCCATTTTAGAAACTACACCCCTCAAGGCATTTATTAAGGGGTGTAGTGAGCATTTTCACCCACAGGTCTTTTCCATAAATAAATGCGCTCCGTATGGTGCAAAGTAAAAATTAACATTTTTACCCAGAATTGCCAATTCAGTGGCAAGTATGTTGTGCCCAGCTATTGCCACTGTAGACACGCACCCCAAAAATTGTTAAAAGGGCTCTCCCGGGTATGGCGGTGCCATATATGTGGAAGTAAACTGCTGTTTGGGCACGCTGTAGGGCTCAGATAGGTGGGAGCGCCATTTGGCTTTTGAAGCGTAGCTTTTGCTTGGTAGTAGATTTGTTTGAGTATTGCTGGTGTTTCAGTTCGATGATCTGCAAACACCTTAAATGTAGCGATCGCTTTTGACGGCTGCATTTAAGAGGTTAATGGCAGATACAGCTGACATCCGGGGATGATGGCACCAACTCAGCTTCTGAGTCGGTGCCAAGCATTTGGCGTAAGTATACGACTTTTTGCGGGAAGCACTGGCTTTCCATGTCGTATACTTACGACAAATGTCGGGAAGGGGTTAAAGTACCCCCACAACAACAATAAAAAGAAGACACGGAGAAACTACTGTAGTGAAACATTTCTTTGAGATAAAACATAAGGTTTATGACCTAAAATGGTGAATTTGTGAGGAAATAACAGGCAACGATGACGAATATATAAGGAGAAATCTTTTACAAAGAGAAGTATATTGGATACATATCATGAAAATTATTAACCCTACAGGTATGAATGAAACTTGTAACTTTGGGGTATATTTATCGTTCTCTTTTTTTCTATTCATAATATATAACAAATTTTAGGATAATCTTGAATTAGCATTATTGCCTTATATTTCCTTCAAATAATGACATAGTCCAAATAATTGCATAGTCTATAAATAAAGTAAACATAGTTTTTTTCTTTAACCCCTTCCCGACATTTGTCGTAAGTATACGTCATAGAAATCCAGTGCTTCCCGCAAAATGTCGTATACTTACGACAAATTGATGGCACCGGCTCAGAAACTGAGTTGGTGCGATCATCCCTGGATGTTAGCTGTATCTTACAGCTGACACCCTGCTGTAATGGCGAGGACCGAAGTTAGCTGAAAGGCTTCTGTAGCCGACGGCAAGATGGCGCCGGCTCAAGAGCTGGGCCGGCGTCATCAGCGGTGGATGTCAGCTGTATGTTACAACTGACATCCACCTGTAACGGAAAGAACCGGAGCTAGCTTCGATCCCTGCCATTAACCCCTTAGATGCATTGATCGAAAACGATCGCTGCATCTTTGTGGTTGTCAGCAGATCGGCAGCTCTGCCATCCAATCAGGGCTGCGGACTGCTACTATGGCAACAGGAGACCTAACAATGGCCTCCTGCTCTGCCATTGCAGAAGCCGATTAGGCCCCGCCCGGAGGCAAAGCCTAATTGGCTTGCTGTCAGTAAATGACTGACAGATATAATACATTACACTACATAGGTAGTGCTATGTATTAGAAGAAAAAAATCTGACAGTTCAAGTCCCCTAGTGGAATTAAAGAAAAGTGGAAAATAAAGTGAAAAAAAATGTGTAAAAAATATAGTAAAAGTTTTAAGTAATAAAATAAAACAAAATACAATTGCCCTTTTTCCCTTATGAAGTCCTTTATTATTGATAAAAATAAAAAAGCCATACATATTTGGTATCACCGCGACCATAACAGCCTAAACTATAAAAATATTATGTTGTTATTCCACGTGGTGAACGGCGAAAAAAAACAAAACGTTAAAAACAATGCCAGTATTTTTGTTTTTCGGTCACTTTGCCCTACTTAAATTGAAATAAAAAGTGATCAAAAAGTCACATGTATCCAAAGATGGTACCTATAAAAACTATAGCTCGTCTCGCAAAAAACAAGCCCTCATACAGCTCCGTCGACAAAAAAATTAAAACGTTATGGTTCTCAAAACATGTCGACAGAAAAAATACATTCTTTTTACAAAAGTAATTTTATTGTGCAAAAAGTTGTAAAACATAAAAAAGTACTATAAATTTGGTATCGCCGGAATCAGAGTGACCCGCAGAATAAAGTTATCATGTAATTTATAACACATGGCCTGTGCTTAAAGGATTGCTTAACAGCGTAACAGACATCTGGATTATTTTATTGTTTTTTTTACCCCATTATTATACCACCTGACTATGCCCCTGATGTACTCTGCCCAGCTAACAGGTACCCCCACATTATAAACTGAAATTCCAGTGAAACTCCAAACAAAACTACTACCAAGCAAAATCTACGCAAGAAAAAAAAGAAAATGGAAAATGGTGCTCCATCCCTTTTTTTTCCCACATATATGGCATCGCCATACCTGTGAGAACCCTTTTAACAATTTTTGGGGTGTGTGTCTCCGGTGGCATAAGCTGGGCATGACATTTTTGCCACTGAAATGGCATATTTGGAGAAAAATTTTAGTTTTTACTTTGCACCATCCTCAGTGCAATTATTTATGGAAAAGACCTGTGGAGTGAAATGCCTTGAGGGGTGTAGTTTCCAAAATGGGGTCACTTCTAAGGGTTTTCTTTTATTATTTCACATCAGAGCTCTGCAATTGTGAACCAATACTGTGTAAGTCGCTAAATTAGGCCTCAACTTCGCATGGTACTCTTTCACTCCTGAGCCCTGTCGAATGTCCAGGCAAAAGATTAGTGCCCCATGTAGGGTGATACTAAAACTGGGAAACACAGCATAATAATTAAGGAGCTGTCTTATTATGGTGGCATATATTGGCATATCTATGGAAAAAATCCAATTTTCACTCTGCAACATCGATTGGGGTCACTACTGGGGGGTTTCCACTATTTTGGTCCCACAGGGGCTTTGCAAAAGAGACACGGTGTCAAGAAACCAATCCAGCAAAATCTGGCGCTCCTTCCCTTCTCAGCCCTGCCGTGTGCCAAAACAGCAGTTTATGACCACATATGGGGCATTGCCCTACTCGGGAGGAAATGCTTTACAAATACTGGGGATCTTTTTTTCCTTTGTTGAGAAAATGAAACATTTTTTAGCTAAAGCTACGTCTTATTGAAGAAAAATGATTGTTTTTATTTTCACTGCCCAATTCTAATAAAATCTATGAAATACCTGTAGGCTCAAAATGCTCACTACACCCCAAGGGGTGTAGTTTCCTAAATTGGGTCACTTTTTGGGTGCTTTCACTGTTTTGTTCCCTCAGGGGCCTTGCAAATGCGACATGGCCTCCACAAACCATTTATGCTAAATTTGAGCTCCAAAAGCCAAATGCTTCCCTTCTAAGCCTGCTGTGTGTCCAAACAGCCGTTTATGACCACATGTGGGGTATTGTTTTACTCTGAAAAAAATTGCTTTACAAATGTTGCGGTGCTTTTTCTCCTTTAGTTCTTGTGGAAATGAGAAAAAAATAGCTAATCCTACATTTTCTTTGAAAGAATGTAGATTTTAATTTTCCCGCCCTAATTTCAATAATTTTTGCAATGAGCCTGTGTGGTCAAAATGCTCACTATACCCCTAGATAATTTCCTTGAGGGGTGTAGTTTTAGAAATGGGGTCACTTTTGTGGGATTTCCACTGTTTTGGCACCGCAAGAGCCCTTCAAACCCGACATGGTGCCTAAAATATATTCTAATATAAAGAAGGCCCCAAAATTCTCTAGGTGCTCCTTTGCTTCTGAGACCTGTGCTTCAGTCCAAAAGCATACTAGGGCCATATGTGGGATATTTACTAAAACTGCAGAAGCTGGGTATTAAATATTGAGTTGCGTTTCCCTGGTAAAACTTTGTGTTACAAAAAAAAAATGGATTAAAACAGAATTTCTGCAAAATAAAATAATTAATTTGTAAATTTCACCCCTACATTGCTTTAATTCCTGTGAAACATCTAAAGGGTTAAGAAACTTTCTAAATGCTGTTTTGAATACTTTGAGGGGTGACTTTTTGGGGGTTTCTAATATATAAGGCCCTGAAAGCCTCTACACAACTGAACTGGTCCCTGAAAAAATAGCCTTTTGAAATTTTCTTGAAAATGTGAGAGATTGCTGCTAAAGTTCTAAGCCTTGTAACATCCTAGAAAAATAAAAGGATGTGCAAAAGACAATACCAATCTAAAGTATACATTCAGGGGATGTTAATTAGCAACAATTTTGTGTGGTATAACTACCTAAGTTGGAAGCAGATACATTTAAATTTAGAAAAATGCTAATTTTTGAAATTTTTACTAAATTGTGGTGTTTTTCACAATTAAATACTAAATGTACCGAGCAAATTTTAACAGTAACATAAAGTCGTCCAATGTGTCACGAGAAAACATTCTCGGAATCGCTTGGATATGTAAAAGCATTCCGAAGTTATTACCACATGAATTGAAACATGTCAGATTTGAAAAATAAGACTGTCAGGAAGGTCAAAAGTGGTCAAAGCGGGAAGGGGTTAATATAATAATATTGCATAAACTAGAAATATAAATACTATTAATAAATTGAAATAATACTATGAACTTTATTATTGGGACATCGTCCTAATTTTATATCCGATTTACTGACTATAGAAATAATGCAATTGTTTTGATACATGTATATTTAAAAAAAGAGATCTCATTCATGGAAACAACAAAGGTAGAAAATAAGTAACATTTAACACTTTACTAACAAAGTTTGTTGAAACATTATGAATAACCTCTAATCCATTCCTCTAATATTTAATATTAAACCCAATGCTTGTTTTTATTTCTTTACACGTTTTAATATTCATGGTTTTGTAAAATGTTATATATTATATTGATTACACTTACCTTAGACGATAACTGTTTAAACAAGCACGGAACGTCCGAGAGGTATGCTTGAGAATGGAGGCGGTCCCCTGAAACATTGCACAGGTGTTGTCAGATGCTAATCCTCCATGCGTTGTGTCTCTGCTATCGGCGAAAGCCCTGGATCTAACTGAGAAGACTATGATAGAAATCTAAACAGGACATTTCCAGGACTCTAACCTTCAGATTGTATTCACATTTGGCAATTTTATTGCATTTGTTTTCTGTCAATTGACATCGAAAAAATATAAAACACAATTTTCTACTTTTTGACATTACTATCTGAACTAGTGCTTATTTCCTTTTACGCTATATCTAAGATGTTGAAAGCACCTCTTGTTGCTCTACCTCACCCACAGGTTAGTTCACTACTAAGGTCATAAACCTCATACCTGGCCAGGAGAAATCATCATAGAGGTCTGGACCGGAGGGAGAAGAAAAGAGAAAAAGAACTAGAATCTGGGACGTCACTGGTGAGTGACTTAATGTAAATGTTTATTCTGCCTCTAATCAGTACTGTAGTCACTGTAAGATCTGCAGCGAGATGATGAGTAGTTTGATTATGATATGATTTTTTTTTTGTGAAACAGCATCTTCCAGCATATCCTTACCATTGCTCAGGCAATGCTGAGAGCTGTAGTTTTATGCCATACAAACCTATACGGCAGGGGTTGCACTAAATTGAGTTGTATTTTGTTCGGTTGCTGTATATATATACTGAGCTTGGTTCTGGGGCTGTATATATGTACGGAGCTTGGTTCTGGTATTGTATATATGTACTGTCACATATTTACTGATTTGCAGTTAAGCAAAAACATTGCCCTTATTTCCGGCTAGCTAATATGAAGTAATAAAATATAACTTTTATTGGATACAGTTTAAAGAAACCAAAACGAAAGATCACACTTAAAAATAAGCCAATGCGCACTAGCAACAAAAGATTAGCGTGGCAAGTTGCCAAGAGAACATACACTCAGTGCAGTACGGTATATGTGTATTAGGACAGCGCCTGCAGTGCGCTGTGATTTACTGTATTGAACAGGTAACCGTAGCTGGCTGTCAGTGGAGCATTGATATTAAAATGTAGAACGGAGCCCCCCCGACATGTTTCTCTACAGACGTAGCGTCCTCAGGGGGTCAAATGGGGCAGTGCTGTGTCGTCCGGGAGATTGTGCTTGGAACCCAGGGCAAAGCTTGGCACAGTGAGTTAGAGGCGGTTGGATGGTAGGCAGAAGTCAGGACAGGCAGCAGACGTCATATCGGGTATGGATAGCAATAGGTCGAGGCAGGCGGCAAGCGTTCGTAACGGGTATGGATAGCAATAGCTCAAGGCAGGAAGCAGGCAAGGATAGTCAAGTTCAGGCAGAGGTCAACAATGGGAAATTCAGACAAAGTCAGAAGGGAAAGAAACGGAGAACCAGGGTACAGGGAAACTCATGGGGAACTTGGTTGAACAAGCATGAATTAGAGGAAGGAGGATCCTTAAATAGGAAGTCTTTTGAATTATGGCACGCGCTGGCCCTTTAAGACAGAACGAGTCAGCGCGCGCGCCCTCTAGAGACTGCAGCCGCACATCGAGGATGACGGATGCGGAGGGAGGTAAGGGATGCACTTACCTGACGCCACCCAGGGCCAACAGAGCGTCCGGATCTGGTAAGTGGAGCTCGTTATGATCATGAGGTAATGGAGGGCGCAGGAACCGGAGAAGAGGCCATGGGGAAGACGGGGAATGGTGCGGCAGCCGTTACAGTACCCCCCTTTACGCCCCCTCTTTTTTGGCTTGCTTGGAAACCTTCGTTAAAAGTCCTTGATGAGATCTGGGGCGTTGACATTCTCCACGGGCTCCCATGATCTCTCCTTAGGACCATAATCTTTCCAGTCCACTAGGTACCATAATCTCCCTCGTGTTCATTTTACATCCAGGATCTCTTTAATTTCAAATTCGGCATCAGCCGCAGGAGCAGGATGGACGGGATTATTTTTTAAAAATCGGTTGAGTATAGTGGGTTTCAGCAGAGAAATGTGGAAGGAATTAGAGATTTTCAGAGACTGAGGAAGGCGAAGTCTTAAAGTTACTGGCTTGATTTGTTTTGTTATCTCATAAGGACCCAGAAACCGAGGAGCTAGCTTGTAACAAGGGGTCTTCAGACGTATGTACCGGGTGGACAGCCAGACTTTATCCCCAGGAAGGAGCTGCGGCGGTATCCTGCGTCTTTTATCCGCGTCTCTCTTAAACCTGGCTACGGCTTTGTGGATGGAGTCCTTGGCCTTCTGCCATATGCGTACAAAGTCACGGTGGACCGTGTTAGCAGCTGGAACCTCAGAAGGTGCAGAGACTGGTAGGGGAATTCCTGGGTGCTGGCCATACACCAAGAAGAAAGCAGAATGGCGGGTAGCTTCCCCCGTATGGTTGTTATAGGCAAATTCGGCCCATGGAAGTAGACTTGCCCAGTCCTCTTGTCGTGGAGACACGAAATTCCTGAGGAAACTTTCAAGTATTTGGTTTATCCTCTCTACTTGACCATTGGATTGAGGATGGTAAGCGGAAGAGAAGTCTAATTTGACCTCCAGCTGTTTGCACAAGGCTCTGGAATATGCTTAGGAAGACCATGAAGGCGAAAGATGTGCTTGATAAACAGCGTTGCCAGTTGGGAAGATGATAGAAGGCCCGAGAGGGGTACGAAGTGCGCTAACTTGGAAAAGCGATCCACTACAACCCAGATCACGGTACACCCCAGCAGATCTAGGCAGATCAGTGATGAAGCCCATGGCAATGTGCGACCAGGAAGAGTCAGGCACGGGTAGAGGATGCAAAAAGCCAGCAGGTCTTAAATGGGAGACTTTATTCTGAGAGCAGGTGGAGCAGGCTGAAACAAAGTCTTTAGTGTCTTGGGACATGGAAGGCCACCAGTACTGATGGGCAATCAAATTGAGAGTCTTTTTGATGCCAGGGTTCCCAGAAACCCTGGAGGCATGACCCCAGCGAAGAACACAATCCCTTTGTTTAGGGGGTACGTAGGTCTTTCCTCTGGGGAATGTGTACCACTTCAGCTGGAGCAGCGATCATAATACGTTTAGGATCTATAATAAACTGAGGGCTGGGCTCTTGGTCTGTGGAGTCAAAACAGTGAGATAAAGCGTCAGCCTTGGTATTCTGTCCAGCAGGTCTGTAGTGACGCTGAAAATAAAATCTCGAGAAGAATAATGCCCACCGAGCTTGACGATAATTTAGGCTTTGAGCAGTCTGCAAGTATAGGAGGTTCTTATGATCTGTGTAGATGATGATAGGATGCCGTGCACCATCAAGCAAATGTCTCCATTCCTCCAGGGCCAATTTAATAGCCAAAAGTTCTTTATCTCCAATGCATCCATTTTTTTTCAGTAGATGTGAATGATTTGGAGATAAAAACACAGGTCACCAGTCTCCACCCAACAATTATTTTGTGAAAGAATAGCTCCGACTTCCACAGATGAAGCATCGACCTCCAGAACAAAGGGTTTGGTGGAATCCGGTCTATGTAGGACTGAAGCAGAAGAGAAGGCAATTTTAGGGGCTTGGAATGCGGCTTCAGCCTCCGTGGTCCAGTCTTTGGCATTAACCCCCGTTTTGGTCAGTGCAGAAATAGGAGCTGTCATAGAGGAGAAATGAGGAATAAACTGGCGGTAATAATTTGCGAATCCCAGCAGGCGTTGGACAGCTTTGAGTCCTTGCGGACGAGGCCAGTTGAGAATTGAATATAGCTTGGCTGGATCCATTTGAAGTCCGTGATCGGAAATGACATACCCCAAGAAAGGCAGGCTGGTTTTCTCGAAGAGGCATTTATCTAGTTTGGCAAATAGAGAGTTCTCTTGCAGACGCTGTAACACTTGGCGCACATGCACACGATGAGTTTGAATATTGGGAGAAAAGATTAAAATGTCATCTAGGTATACCACCAGACAGCTGTACAACAGATCCCGAAAAATGTCATTAACAAAAGTCTGGAAAACCGCAGGAGCATTACAAAGTCCAAAGGGCATGACGAGGTATTCAAAATGCCCGTCACGAGTATTGAATGCGATTTTCCATTTGTCTCCCTCGCTGATACGGATGAGGTTATAAGCTCCACGAAGGTTTAGTTTGGTGAAAATTCTCACCCCCTGTAGGCGGTCACAGAGTTCTGAGGTCAATGGTAACGGGTACTTGTTCTTTAGCGTGATATTATTCAATCCACGGTAATCAATACAAGGATGCAGGGGAGACGTCTTTTTTCCCCACAAAGAAAAAACTTGCGCCAGCAGGAGAGGAGGACTTATGGATGAATCCTCTCTCCAGATTTTCTTGGATATACCGAGACATGGCCCCCGTCTCGGGCAAGGACAAAGGGTAGACTCTACCTCTGGGAGGCGTGTCATTGGGTACCAGGTCTATGGCACAGTCGTATGGCCTGTGAGGAGGCAGCGATTCAGCTTGTTGTTTACAGAAAACATCAGAGAAGCTTTTGTATGGCGTAGGAAGTCCTGCTGAGTTAGGTTCTGTAGACTGAGGCATGGGTGGGCTAATAGATTGTAGAATAATGTTGGGGATAGAAGTCACTCCAGGGGGTAATTTGACCTCCAGTCCAGTCAATAACAGGAGAGTGCTTCTGCAACCACGGTAGACCCAGTAGCAAAGGGTTCAGAGAGTTTTAAAACATAGAAGGAGATACGTTCCTGGTGCAGCGCCCCTGTTAACAAAAGAATGGGCTCGGTGACGAGATAGATAGTCTCCTGTAGAAGCCTCCCATCTACAGAAGCAATGGACAAAGGTTTGGTTAGTTTTTGCACTGGGATTTGGTAGCAATTTACCAAGGACTGGCACAGAAAATTCCCAGCGGATCGGGAAACTAGGAAGGCTTGAACACAGAAAGTGGTTCCTGCAAAGGACAGTTCTGCTCGTATGGGCATCTTTTGAGAGTATAGCAAGAGTAATCCAGTCATCTAAGGACGGTGGAAGGTCTCGGCCAGCAATTTAATCCTTGATTTGGCCTGCCAGACCCTCCCAGAAGGTAGATACCAAAGCCTCATTATTCCAGTGGAGTTCTGTAGCCAGGGTGCGAAATTGAATGGTCGATTGGCCTACAGTGGAGGTTCCTTGCCGAAGCTTGAGAAGAGAGGAAGCTGCTGAAGAGGCTCGACCCGGTTCTTCAAACACCCTTTTTAAAGTGGAGAGAAAGTTCTGAATATTGTACATGATGGGGTCGTTTCTCTCCCACAAGGGCGATGCCCAAGCCAGCGCTTCACCAGACAGCAGGGACAGGATGTAAGCCACCTTAACCTGGTCTGAGGAAAAATGATGCACCATGACTTCGAAATGGATGGTGCATTGATTAACAAGTCCCCTGCAGGTTTTGGGGTCTCCCTCATAGCGAGCAGGTGTAGGTCAATGTAGTCCTAGACTGTAGACAGGAGCTTGCTGTGTTGGTGGTGGTATCGGAGGCGCCGGAGGCGCTAGTACGTTCAAACGAGTGGACACATTTTGCAGTAGCTGAAAAAGCTGATCTTGGCGGACTCGTTGTCTAGAAAGCTCCTGAGCCATATCAGCCATGTCAGGCAGGGCTGTGTCAAGGGGATCCATGGCTTGTTCAAACTATAACGGTTCTTACCGGTTTGTTTGTGGATCCTCTGTATCGTCTGGGAGATGGTGCTTGGAACCCAGGGCAACGCTTGGCACAGCGGGTTAGAGGCGGTTGGATGATAGGCAGAAGTCAGGACAGGCAGCAGACGTCGTATCGGTTATGGATAGCAATTGGTCGAGGCAGGCCGCAGGCGCCTTAACGGGTATGAATAGCAATAGGTCAAGGCAGGCGGCAGGCAAGGATAGTCAAGTTCAGGCAGAGGTCAACACCGGGAAATCCAGACAAAGGCAGAAGGGAAGGAAACGGAGAACCAGGGTGCAGGGAAACTCACGGGGAACTTGGTTGAACAAGCATGGATTAGAGGAAGGAGGATCCTTAAATAGGAAGTCTTTTGAATTAAGGCGCCCGCTGGCCCTTTAAGACGGAATGAGTCAGAGCGCCCTCTAGTGACTGCAGCCGCACATCGAGGATGACGGCCGTGGAGGCAGCTAAGGGATGCACTTACCTGACGCCGCTCAGGGCCAGCAGAGCGTCCGGATCTAGTAAGTGGAGCTTGGGATGAGCATGAGGTAATGGAGGGCGCAGGAACCAGAGAAGAGGCCGTGGGGAAGACGGGGAACGACGCGGCAGCCGTTACACTGAGCTTGGTTCTGGTGCTGTATATATGTACTGAGCTTGTTTCTTGGGCTGTATTTATGTACTGAGCTTGGTTCTGGTGATGTACATATGTACTGAGCTTGGTTCTGGTGTTGTATATATGTATGAGCTTGGTTCTGTTGTTGTATATATGGACTGAGCTTGGTTCCAGTGCTCTATTTATGTATTGAGCTTGGTTCTTGAGCGTATATGTCAGAGCATGGTTTTGGAGTTGTAATTTTCTAGGATATATTTATAATAACCAAATTGCTGGGAAGATGGAATTGTTTTCAATTCATTGTATATTTAATGGAAACCTGTCTGGTAGTTTTAACCCCTTGAACCGCCACCATGCGGTAATGCATGACCTGATAATATTTCCAAATGTATGTTTTTTTCAGATGTAGCAAAATATATAAAATCAACTTTTAAAATGGCACACACTATTTGCTAATTACTCGTGTAATTACTAGGGGGGGTCCCAGTCAAAAGTTTGCTATGGTGCCCAGTCTTTCCAAGTTACGCCCCTGGCATACTACAGGTAAGTGACACACTGTCTATATGCCCTCCTTAAGTCAGCAGTCCTGATGTCACAAAGGGTCTGTGGACCCACTGGGCCGTACTGCCTTGGCGGTAAGGCAGCTGGCCAACAGGGCGCAGGTCAGAGTCTATAGGATGTAGGATACCTGTGGCAGCACGGACAGTAGCTTGGCAGGAACTAGGCAGCAGGTGGACGTCAGGCGTGGAGAAGCAGACAAGCGTGGTATCCAGCACAGCACGACTATAGCAAGCACGGCACTAGATCGGGATACAAGTACAGGAACAGGAAACACTGGGAGCAGGAATCACTAGGGGACCATTTGCATAGACAGACTAAGGAAACACAACAACGCTCAGGCATAGAACTAGGGGGCTGGACCCCTCTTATAGTCCAGGGTACTCACGGGTCAAAGTTCATCCATGAGGTCCGGTGCACCCTACGGTATCCTGCAAAGGTGAGTGGATGTGAGCGCTGGTGTCTCCTGAGGAGGAGGCTGGGGCCAGCGCTTGCCGACTCGTGGCTGCGGCTGTCAGGGGGAGGTCTGAGCTGACAGCCCGCAGCCACTGACATTACAAAATCCCCCCTCTTACGCCCCCTCTTCTTGGGACCAGAGCAAGAGAGAAACTTCTTCAGAAGAGTAGGCGCATTGAGGTTCCCCTCTGGCTCCCAGGAGCTCTCTTCGGGGCCGAAGTCTTTCTTCTCACTCTCCTGGTGTCCAAAGTCACCTTGACCTCAAAGATGTCCGAGGGGCCGCTGGAGGCAACCGCAGGGCTGGGAGTCCTGGAATAGCGGTTTAGGATCACTGGTTTCAGGAGGGAAACATGGAAGGAGTTGGGAATCCTGAGGGTAGGAGGCAGCCGAAGCTTGTAGGCGACAGGGTTGATCTGTTGCAGGACCTTGAACGGTCCGAGGAACCTGGGGGCAAATTTACATGATGGCACCCAGTTGGATATTCCTAGACGACAGCCAGACCTTAGTGGCAGGAAGAAACCGAGAAGGCTCTCTTCTCCTTGTGTCAGCCTTCCGTTTCATGCGGTCCACTGCCATTAGGATGGAGGATCGAGTCTGCTGCCAGATCTGCAAAAAGTCTCTAAATGTGGAGACAGCTGCAGGTACCTCGGAAGTATCAGGCACCGGAAGAGGAATTCGTGGATGCTGGCCGTAGACAATGCAGAACGGTGTATTCCTAGTAGACTCACTGGTGTGATGTTGTAGGAGAACTCCACCCATGGGAGCAGCTGCAGCCAGTCATCATGCTGTTTGGAGATGAAGTGGCGTTGGTAGTTCTCCAAAATCTATTTGATCCTCTCGACCTGACCATTAGACTGAGGATGGTAGGCAGAAGAAAAGTCCAACTTCACGCCAAGAAGTCCGCAGAGGGCTCTCCAGAACCTCGAGGTAAACTGAACCCCCCGATTAGACACAATATGCTGTGGCAAGCCATGCAGGCGGAAGATGTATTGAATAAATAATTTGGCCAACTGAGGAGCAGAAGGAAGACCGGTCAGAGTAACGAAGTGGGTCATCTTCGAAAATGGGTCCACCACCACGCAGACAGCACTGAATCCAGCAGAGAGAGGCAGGTCCGTGATAAAGTCCATCGCTATATGCTGCCAGGGAGCATTGGGCACAGGCAATGGCTGGAGCAGACCAGCAGGCCTGGAGTGGGTGGCCGTGTTGGCTGCACATACAGCACAGGAAGAAACGAAGTCCACAATATCCTTGTGCAGAGTGGGCCACCAGAAATGACGAGCCATCAAATCCCAGGTCTTACGTAACCCCGCGTGACCTGCCAGTCTAGAGGAGTGTCCCCAACGGAGGATTCTTCCATGATCAGCCAGGCACACAATAGTCCTCCCTGGAGGAATGTCCCCGATTCACAAATAGAAACCTTGCAAAGAACAGTGACCACCTGGCCTGACGAGGGTTCAGCCGTTGGGCCGTCTGGAGGTAGGTCAGAATCTTGTGGTCCGTAAAAATCAAGATCGGGTGAGCTGCGCCCTCTAGTAGATGTCTCCACTCTTCCAGAGCCAATTTGATGGCCAGTAACTCCCGATCCCCATCGAGTAGTTGCGTTCTGCGGAAGAGAAGAGCTTAGAGAAGTATCCCCATACCCTTGACTTGCCCTTGGGACCTCTCTGGAACAGGAGTGCACCAGCACCGACAGAGGATGCATCCACCTCCAACGAGAACTGCAGAGAGACATCCGGATGATGGAGGATAAAGGCTGACATGAAGGCACTCTTCAGGCTGTTGAATGCCGACTCTGCTTCGGGAGTCCACACCTTGGTGTTCATACCCTTCTTAGTAAAGTTAGAGATGGGAGAAGTCAGTGAGGAGAAGTTCGGAATAAACTGCCTGTAAAAGTAAGCAAATCCCAAAAAGCGTTGTATGGCTCTCAAGCCTTGAGGACGTGGCCACTCCAGGACAGACTTTGCCTTCTCAGGGTCCATCTCGAGTCCTCGATTCGAGACAATGTAGCCTAGGAAGGGTAGAGCATCCTTGTCAAATACGCACTTCTCCAACTTGGCGTACAGACGATTCTCCCTTAACCGTAGCAGAATCTGACGGACATGTCTCTGGTGCGTCACAGGATCTGGGGAGAAAATCAAGATGTCATCAAGGTAGACTACGACACAAACATAGAGGAGGTCACTGAAAATGTAATTCACAAACTCCTGGAAGACCACGGGAGCATTACATAGGCCGAAGGGCATTACTAGATACTCATAGTGTCCATCACGGTGTGAAGTGCAGTCTTCCATTCATCGCTCTGACGAATCCGGATTAGGCTATAAACCCCACGCAGGTCTAGTTTAGAAAAAAAATTTGCGCCACGTATTCGATCAAACAGTTCGGAGATCAGGGGCAATGGATATTTATTCTTCACCGTGATCTGGTTAAGACCACGGTAGTCGATGCAAGGACGAAGAGAACCATCTTTCTTTTTGATGAAGAAGAACCCGGCTCCTGCCGGGGAGGTAGACTTTCGCATGAAGCCCCTTTCTAGGTTCTCTTTCACATAGGAGGACATGGATAGAGTCTCTGGCAAGGAGAGAGGATATACTCTACCATGGGGAAGGGATGCACCAGGTATCAGTTCAATAGAGCCGTCATACGCCCGATGTGGAGGCAAAGTCTCCGCCTCCCTCTTGCTGAAGATGTCCGAAAAGGCAGCATAATGACCCGGCAATCCTGCCAATGACCGAGGCAGCGAAAGCTGAGCCGAACGATTCCGCACCAGGCAACGACCTTAACACTCAGGGCCCCACTGAGGAACCTCTCCAGAATTCCAGTCCAGAACTGGAGCATTTAGACGGAGCCAAGGCAGGCCCAGTAACACAGGGTTAACAGCTTTTGGCAGGACATAGAAAGGCAGAAGCTCGGAGTGAAGAGCTCTCACTTGGAGCCTCAGCGGCTTGGTCACCGCTAAAACCAGGTCTGGCAGAGGTAGTCCATTTACTGAAGCAACTGTCAACGGGCTCTCCAGGAGGGTGGTGGGCAATTGCAGAAGGTCCACCAGATCTCTGCGGATAAAATTAGCAGCGGAACCAGAGTCCATATACGCAGAGACCTGATGCGTTCTCTCGCCGGACACTATAATCACGGGTATGGACAATTTCGACGGAAGTCCATCTTTATCCAAGGTCGTTACTCCAAGCAACCCTAGGTTTTGGGATTTTTGGGGGCACAGGCGCACCAGATGGCCATCGAGGCCGCAATAAAGAGATAGTCCAGATGTGCGTCTTCGTTGTCTCTCTTGGGTAGATAACTTATACTGATCCGTTATTACCGACTTCTTAGGAGGATCGGCATCTGAGGACAGCAGGGGTTGCTGCAAAGTAGGGATCAGACTAGGAAGGGCTCCCTCCCGTTGAACCTCTTGAAGGCGTTCATGGATCCGTATGTCAATTCGGGCAGACAGAAGGATGAGGTCATCCAGGGTAGATGGCAGATCCCGGGCGGCAAGTTCGTCTTTAATTCTGGAAGATAGTCCGTGCCAGAATGCAGCCACCAGAGCCTCATTGTTCCATGCGAGCTCTCCCACCAGGGTGCGGAAGTGGATGGCATACTCACTCACGGAGGTGTCTCCTTGGCGTAGGTCAATCAAAGAATGAGACCGTCCAGACTCCTCAAACACCATGCGAAAAGTCCAAAGGAAGGCAGGGAAGTCACAGGTCTCTGGTCCTTGTCTCTCCCAGATAGGGTTCGCCCATGCAAGGCCTTTCCGGTGAGGAGAGAAATGATGAAAGCGACCCTGGCACCATCAGATGAAAATATCCTTCAGCATACAAGCTGAAGTGGATCTGGTATTGATTAAGAAAATCAGGACAGGTACTTGCTTCTCCATCATAGCGGTCAGGAAGTGGCAAAGAAACACGTGGATCAATACTGCCAAGAGGTGTAGACTGAGGATCCATATTGCCAGGAGGTGTAGTAGGAGCTTGTGCCTCCTGCCAACGTGCAAGAATGTTCAATGCCTGGAGGAGTTGGTCCTGTCGGGACCGGAGGTCCAGCATATCCACTCGCATCTCCTGTGTCGTCGTCATAGTTTTGAACCGACCAGCGGGGTCCATGGCCTGAGCGTACTGTCACGAAGGGTCTGTGGACCCACTGGGCCGTATCGCCTTGGCGGTAAGGCAGCTGGCCAACAGGGCGCAGGTCAGAGTCTATAGGATACAGGGTACCTGTGGCAGCACTGACAGTAGCTTGGCAGGAAATAGGCAGCAGGTGGACGTCAGGCGTGGAGAAGCAGACAAGCGTGGTATCCAGCACAGCACGACGATAGCAAGCACGGCACTAGATTGGGATACAGGTACAGGAACAGCAAACACTGGGGGCAAGAAACACTAGGGGACCATTTGCATAGACAGACTAGGGAAACACAACAATGCTCAGGCATAGAACTAGGGGGCTGGACCCCTCTTATAGTCCAGGGTACTCACGGGTCAAAGTTCGTCCATGAGGTCCGGTGCGCGCGATGCCCCTTTAACCCCTTAACGCACCATGACGTAACTGTACGTCAAGGTGAGCAGTAAGTTCGCGCACCTTGACGTACAGTTACGTCAGTGCTTTGACAGTTAACCGCCGCGCGGCGCTACACCGCAGCGGGCGGTTAACTGTGCAGGGTGTCTGCCCTGCATTCCCCGTTGCCGATCAGCGGGCCATCGCCGCTGATATCGGCAGTTAACCCCTTAATTGCGGCGCTCGATTTTGAACGCCACAATTAAGGTGTTTAGCGCCGATCGGCAGCCCCCACGTGAAATCACGGGGGCTGGCGATCGTACCCATGGCAACCGGACGCCAGATAATGGCTTCCGGGTTGCCATGTACAGAAGCCTATGAGGACCACCCTGAGGGTGGTCGTCGTAGGCTTCCTGTCAGTGTGACTGTGACGTCACACTGACAGTTGGAATACATTACACTACGTGTGTAGTGTAATGTATTCCAGCAGCGATCAGAGCTGCAAGTCTAAGTGTCCCCTAGTGGGACAAGTGAAAAAAGTAAAAAAAAGAATTAAAATGTTTTAAAAAAAGTGTAAAAATAAAAGTTATAAGTGATCTAAACAAGAACTGCTTTTTTTTCCTATTATAAGTCTTTTATTATAGGAAAAAAAATGAATATGTAAAAAAAAATTACACACATTTGGTATCACCGCGTTCGTAACGACCCCAACTATAAAACTATAATATTATTTTTCCCGCACGGTGAACACCGCAAAAAAAATAAACGAAAAATAATGCCAGAATCACTATTTTTTGGTCACCATCCCTCACAAAATATGTAATAAAAAGTGATCAAAAAGTCGCATGTACGCCAAAATAGTACCGATACAAACTACAACCCGTCCCGCAAAAAACAAGCCATTACACAGCTTTTTTGACTGAAAAATAAAAAACTTATGGCTCTCAGAATATGGTGACACAAAAAATAATTTATTTTCTAAATAAGTGATTTTATTGCGCAAACGCTGCAAAAAATAAAAAAACCTTTATACATATGGTATCGCCGTAATCGTACCGACCCGCAGAATAAAGTATAATGGTCATTTATAGCCCAGGGTAAACGCCGTCAAAAATAAATAAAAATCATTGTCAGAATTGATGGTTTTTGGTCACCTGGCTTGCCGAAAAATTGAATAAAAAGTGATCAACAAAATCGCATGTACCCCAAAATGGTACCAATGAAAATTACAGATTGTCCCGCAACAAATAAGCCCTCACACGGCTCCAGTGGTGAAAATATAAAAAAAGTTCCGGCTCTCAGATTATGGCGATGCAAAATGTACAGAGCGTTCCAAAAGCGGATAGGATCGGGTGCCATTTATAAGTGCGACACTGGCCACATATCTGCAGATTATTATTTATTTACCGCATTATTATACCCTCTTATTATGCCCCTGATGTACTCTGCCCAGCCTACATTTGCCCCCAAATTATAAACTGAAATACCAGTAAAACGCCAGAGCTACTACCAAGCAAAATCTGCGCTCCAAATGGCGTCCCTCCCTTCTGAGCCCTACAGCGTGCCCAAACAGCAGTTTACGTCCACCGATATGGCATCGCCTTACCCGGGAGAACCCTGTTAATATGTTATGTGGTATTTGTGGCACAAACTGGGCACAACATATAGTGCACTAAAATGACACATCAGTGGAAAATTAAAATTTTCACTCTGCACCATCCGCTGCGCATTAAACCCTTCGCGCACCATGACTTAATAGCATGTCGTGGTGTGGGGGGTGATATATGGAGCATCTCACTCGCTGAGCCCGCGCCAGATGCTGCGGGTGTCAGCTGTGTATTACAGCTTATACCCGGGACTAACGGACAGAAACAGCGATCACGCTGTAACAGGAGCCTGTAAAAATGACAATATACTGCAATACATTAGTATTGCAGTGTATTCTACCAGTGATCTAACGATCGCTGGTTCAAGTCTCCCAGGGGGACTAATAAAATATGTAAAAACAAAAGTAAATAGTTATTATTAGTGGAAAAAATTAAATAAATATTTAATGTCCAAAAAGAAACCCTTTTCACATTTTTTCTCTAAAGTAATGAAAAAAAATTAAAAAAATACACAAAATTGGTATCGCTGCGTCCGTAAAAGTCCAAGCTATTACAATATACCATTATTTAACTCACACGGTGAACGGCGTGAAAAATAAAGAATTTTAAACGGCAAAATCGCAGTTTTTTGGTCACACTGTCTCTACCAAAAAATGTAATAAAAAGTGCTCAAAAAGCCTTATGTACCAAAAAATTGTACCAATAAAAACTACAGCTCGTCCCGCAAAAAATATGCCCTCACACCGCTCTATTGACGGAAAAATAAAAAAGTTGTGGCTCTCGGAAAGCGGGGAGGAAAAACGAAAAAGCAAAAAGCAAAACATGAATCAGTTCGTAAAGGGTTAATTACTTTCTAATGAAAGAACATTTATGACCACATGTGGGGTATTGCCGTACTCGGGAGAAATTGCTTTACAAATGTTGGGGTGCATTTTCTCCTTTATCCTTTGTGAAATTGAAAAAATTCAACATTTTAGTGGAAATAATGTTGATATTAATTTCACGGCCTAATTCTAATAAATTCTGCAAAAGACGTGTGGGGCCTAAATGCTCACTATACCCCTAGATAGATTCCTTAAGTGGTGTAGTTTCCCAAATGGGGTTACTTTTGGGGGGCTTCCACTGTTTTGGTCTCTCAGGGGCTTTGCAAATTCGATATGACACCCAAAAACTATTCCAGCTAAATTTGAGCTCCAAAAGCCAAATAGCGCTCCTTCCCTTCTAAGCCCCGGTGTGAGTCCAAACAGCAGTTTATTACCACATATGGGGTATTTACGTAATCAGAAGAAATTGTTTTACAAATGTTGGGGTGCTTTTTCTCCTTTATTCCTTGTAAAAATTAAAAATGGCTACCTTTTTTCAGAAAAAAAAGTTGATTTTTACCTTTACAGACTAATTCCAATGAATTTAGAAAAACAACTGTGGGGTCAAAATGCTAACTTTACCCCTAGAAAAATTCCTTGAGGGGTGTAGCTTCCAAAATGGGGTCACTTTTGGGGGGTTTCCGCTGTTTTCATCCCTCCAGTGCATTGCAAACGCGACACGGCACTGAAAACTATTCCAGAAAAATCAGAAATCCGAAATCCAAATGGTGCTCCTTCCCTTCTGAGTCCTGCTGTGGGTCCAAACAGCAATTTATTACCACATATGGGGTATTGCTATAATCGGAAGAAATTGCTTTACATATGTTGGGGTGTTTTTTCTACTTTATTCCTTGTAAAAATTTAAAATTTCTATGTTTTTTCACAAAAAAAGTAGATTTTCATCTTCACATACTAATTCAAATAAATTTAGCAAAAAAACTGTGGGTTCAAAATGCTAATTATACCCATAGATAAATTCCTTGAGGGGTATAGTTTCCAAAATGGGGTCACGTTTTGGGGGTCTTTATTGTTTTGGTACCACAAGACCTCTTCAAACCTGATATGGTGCCTACAATATATTCTAAAAAAAGGAGGCCCCAAAATCCACTAGGTGCTCCTTTGCTTCTGAGGCCTGTGTTTCAGTCCATTACCGCACTAGAGCCACATGTGGGATATTTCTAAAAACTGCAGAATCTGGGCAATAAATATTGAGTTGCATTTCTTGGGTAAAACCTTCTGTGGTACAGAAAAAATTTATTACAAATGAATTTTCAAAGAAAAAAAATGAAATTTGTAAATTTCACCTCTACTTTGCTTTAATTCACTTTAAGACACTAAGGGGTTAAGAGTGGGATCCTGCAGAGGTGAGTGGACGCGAGCGCTGGCGTCTCCTGAGGAGGAGGCTGGGGCCAGCGCTTGTCGACTTGTGGCTGCGGCTGTCAGGGGGAGGTTGGAGCTGACAGCCCGCAGCCACGGACATTACACCTGATTTATATACACTGTGTAAATACAATTGTGAGGTTAAGTACACATATAACCTGGTTTAAATCTGCATAATTTTGACCAATTTAGCAAGTCAGGGGATACTGAAATTATTTCCATATATACTTACACATACTAGTATACCTAAACACGTATACATTTTTTGAACTTATTTTCTTAGTTGTTTTATCTGCTTTACCTGTTCCATAGGCATTCAGACACATTATTATTTATATTTCAAAACAATTATCCGTAGATGTAATTTTTCTAAGAGAGATGGACCGCAGTTTGAGCACAACTTCATACTTGATATGTCATTTTCTGCATTTTTTATCTGTTCTCGGTATCTTCCCCTGTATTACGTATACCTTTTAGCATGTATTGCTATCTTTTATCCATATTGTAACAGGTATATCTGTTTACACCTCTTTCATGTTTCCTAGTGTGCATATTACTTCTCTGGACGAGAAGTGCTGTTTATAATATAATTACATGTTATGCAAGCAATTTTTTCTCAAAATTACTGACATTATGATTTGTTGTACATGGAGTTTAATTTATATCAATTCATAAATGTATATTACCTGATGAAGGTCAAGGCTATGACTGAAACGTTGCACAGATACTGGCAAAATAATAAATATCTATCTTGGAAATTACTCCCATTGGTTTGCATAGTACCTTCTTTATGACGCTTCATCCCATGTGACCGCCGCTGCAGCCAATCACAGGCTGCAGCGGTCTCCTGGGATGAAACGTCACCCCAGGAGGCCGGCCTGCTAGCATGCCATCTAAGTGCTGCCGTTTTTCGCAGCGGACATTCCAGGAAAAAAATTGCACCACAGTTAGTTGCGTTTTTTCACCCAGAATTCCTTGCGGCGCACAGGGCGGATATGCTGCGTGTTATTACCCAGTGTATCCGCCCCATGTGAGCTCAGGCTTAAAGTGTTGTGAGCAGACTCTGTGTCATGTGCAATAGTCACAGCGGAGAGGAGTAGGATTGTAGGCTCATAGGTGTATAGCCACAGGACCTTTGACTGCATGAATAGGGTTAATATGTAATGGAGTGGGCCATGCTAGGCTAGGGGCGGGTTAGGTAATATTGGTCAGCAGGAATAGGCCAATAAAAGCCCAGGAGTTATAGGTGGCCGTTTTTAGTTATTCAGTGGCCATATAGTGCCCCATTCCTTAATTTCCTCTCGTTCCGAGGATATTCAGCTTACAGCGCTCTGTTTCCCTCGATATGGCCACTCAGGTTATTATTGACTCTATCTGTGCACACGTGCGTGATGAGGGTACAGACTGGCTGCCGGCTCTCCTTCAGAAGATGTCTGTTTTGGGCCCCTCTATATCCCTGCCTGCCACCGCTACCCGGCGGAGTTCTGCGCGGAGTTCGCGAACTCCTAAACGGCTTTAGCCGTCTGCTGTTTCAAGTTCCCGTCGCTATTCTGTGCGCTGGTGCCTGGATGTGACTTTGGTTTCTACATGCCCTCCGTCTCCGGTGGCCGCTACCGTTTCGGCGTCAGAGGCTGTGGACTCTCAGTTCATCCCCTCCGTCACTGCTCCTCACGGCCTTTGTCGGGCTATTCCTGCCCAGCTGCCATGTGGGATCCCATGGCTGCTGCTGTTCTTTCTGGGGCACAGTGATGTTGATCCTGTGCCTTGGGTGCAGGATCAACTGTTTGTTAGGCCGGTTGCTGTGCCCTCTGTTGTTGCCCCCCATTTACAATGGCTTCCTTAGGACCGTCTTATTTCTACACTGACCGCCAGTCTCGCACTTCCTCCATGGACTCCCGGGTCTCTCTCCCCTGCTGACTGGTCCGCTATTGCCTGCTCTGTTCCTCTAAGACGAAGAAGAAGGCTTCCCGTCACTGCCGAAGATCATCCTCCTAGGATGGTCTGTCGTATTGGCCTCCCGGAGTTCCTGCACTGGGTCCTTCAGTCGTGGCAGTACTCTGGTGGGAAGTGAGAGGACTTGTCCAGTCATAGGTCCAGTGGGGCTTCCTGAAGACAGCCTCTGGTTGCACCTCCAATTTCATTGCTTGTGGTGGTTCCGCCTCCTCCATCTGGTCTGGTCCAGATGCGGTCGTCCGACCTGGGGGAGTTCTCCTGCGTTTGGGCGTGGTTACCATATGATGTTGCTAAAGTCAATGTTTTGTCTGTTTTTCGCTCTCTGTTGACTGGGTCTGCCCCCTGCCCTGTTGGGTCTAGGGTGCAGTCCATGGTTGGGAAGTCTTTTGTCAAAGCTTCTACTTCCAAGTTGACGCCCTCGGTTCCGGCTTTCAGAGATACTTATTATTGTAGTATTCTAACATCTCAGAGGACACCAGGAAAAAAAAATTCTGTAATGATTGACATTTGGTCCTTAATTCCGACGATTCTACAATGATTGATAAGGAGCGTCGTTCAGACTAAGCCAAGAGTAGCTAAAACCTTTAATAATTCTGTTCAGGTGTTTGCTGTTTTGGGTCGTGTGTCGGGTCAGAAATTACCTGATCGAGCGTGCCAGTCATTTGTGTCTTTGGATACTACTTAGCTCTTATCGTGCTCACGGTGACACCACCCGGGCATGATAAGGAGCTTCATAGGTGGATGGCGCAGAGGGCCATGGTTCGCAGGGACTCCAAGGCGACAGACATCTGGTTGCACCTCATTGTGTCACAACGGCCCTTTCCGTCACCCGCCTCCTTCCCCTCCTCCCCGGGCCCCGCTACAGCCACCCTGCTTTGAACGGGGTTTTTTTGTTTGGATTTTTTATCCCTTTCGTGTACGAGACGCATCCAGTTTTTTCTCGCAACATGGGTACTGCATCGGAGTTACCCTCGGTTTTACGGGATAAGGTGCGTAAGGAAGTGAATTTGGACCACTTTCCCTGATTTGCCTTTTAGTAACCTGTGTGTGTCCCCTTTGGGAGTAGTTCCTAAAAAGGGCCTGAGCAAGTTTAGTTTAATTCATTACTTTTCCTATCCCAAGGGTAAGTTCATTAATGGTGGCATTTCTAAGGATTTGGCAACAGTCTTACGTGTCTTTCGACTCTGGCCCTGGGGCCCTTATGGCTAAGTCAGACTTTGAGTCCGCTTTTCGTTTGTTGCCTGTTCATGCCGAGTTTTTTTCACAAACATCTTCTGGGCTGGTGGTTGTTTTACTTTGTAGTCAAGTCTTATGTTGCCTCCAGCATAACATCCACTTCCAGACGTGTTATGTTGTGGATAATGCCATTGCTGACTCTCTCATTTTAATTGGCAGGTTTTTAGTTCCCTCTTCCCATAGGTGGACCCTGTGGGGACTTGCTGTCCAGATTCACTAAGGCGGATTTTGTATGTCAATTGCTCCCGCTAGTCCGGTCTTCTTTAGCTCCGTCAACTTGTTCCGTGCAATGTAAGGCGTGGAGAGAGTGGTTGGAGGTGGCTGGGTATGGAGGACCAGCCTCATTCTATGATCACTTTAGAATAGTTGAGTGTATGGTGCGAAAAAGGGGTGTCTGGTCTTGCCGCTCAGCGTAGTTTATCCCGCGTCACGTTTTTCTTTAAGCTGCGCGGTTGGACCGACGTAACTAAAACCTTATTTATCGCGCAGGCGTTATGTGGAAGGATGAAGTTCGCAGTTCAGCGTGAATCTCGTAGGCCGTTGTCTTTTTCTGTTTTAGTTCAGTTGTTATCTGTGTTGCCCTCCGTTTGTTACGATTCTTTTCAGGTATCATTGCTTTTGTGTTGGCTTTTTAGCTACAGCGCCTCTCACCTGGCCGGTTCACTTTTTGATGAAGTGGTTCTGTCTAGATCCGGTTTACGTTTTAGAATTCTTCGCTCTAAGACCTACATTTTCGGTAGTGGTTATTTGGAGTCTCTTCGCCCGATTTTGGCGTTTTCCGATTATTCTTTGGTTCGGCGTTCAATTTTTGTCTCATTTTAACAGCTTTCCTTTGATGTGTTTTAAATTTTCCTCCGTGTTTAAGTGGGCATTGACCAATTCCGTTTTTTCTCCTGCAAAGTACTGTTTGCATTCTTTTCGTATCGGTGCAGCCACTATGGCTAGCGCATTGGGTTTGCCGGATGAGGACGTGCGTAGAATAGGACTTTGGCGCTCCGACGACTGTTTTGCTGGTTATATTTGCCCTGTTTTCCTGTCTCGTTAATTTTGTTTTATTGCAGGTTTTCGTCCAGCTGGGTGGATCATCGGCCATTCTTATGTTGTTTGTGCGAGCGTCGTGCTGCTATACGCCCGGAGGTCGGTCATTGAGATTTACTGCAGCGGAGGTGCATTGGCGAGGCCTCCGGGGATTGCGATGGCTGCAGGATTTGCCAGAAGTTGTCGACATCCTACCGTTTTGGTGTTGCATGCTGGGGGTAACGATTTGTGTAATGTGCGCTTGGGTGAAGTTTTTGCCCTGATATAGTCAGATTTGGAACGTGTTGCTTCCTTTTTCCCTGAATTGGTTTTAGTGTGGTCGGATATTATTCCATGGGCAGTATGGAATGGTGCCCGTGATGTTAATGCCATTGAATGGGGCAGGCACCTTTTGAACACCAGGGTGTCCCATTTTGTCCGGTCCCGCGGTGGGGTGGTGGTGAGGCACAGGCAACTGGAGGGGGATAATCGTTTTCCTTTGGATGGTGTCCATTTAACGGATATCGGGTTGGACATCTTTTTGTCGGGATTACAGGATGGTGTGGAGAAAGCCCCGTTTTTGTTGGCTGGGGGTCAGAGGTTTGTGTAGTTAGTGACGTTTTTTTCTATTATAAACAGTCTACACACATGCCCCTGAGAAGGGCTGTTTGGCATCCAAGTACTGCAGACTGAGAAAATTAATGTTGTGATAATAAAGTTATTATATGGTGTGTTTTTAAATGGTTATATATTAAATAAATAACTGTGGCCGACCCCGAGTCAACTCACATATAAAGCTAATTGGTCTCCTGCGTATTTATTTCATTATAATCAACTAGCCTATAGGAATGGTTGTAATTTATGCAGTCAGAGCCAAGCTGCCCCATCAAAAATGTGGTTTTATCCATTGTTATCTGCCTCCTGCTTTATAATAGATGTGTTACCTTTATTGTATTTCGTCACACTGATGATTATGGGATGACTACTGTCCCTGCCCCAAGTGTACTTAGCGGAAAACATGATTTCTAAAGAAAAAACAGCACCAATTTTTATTTTATTTTTAATATGTTTAACATTAACCCTGATTAAAATAATATGTCATTTTCTGGTAACAAATTCCCTTCAAAGCCAAGCATTATCTTACTTGTGTAACTGCTGGCTTTGTAACATATTTTAATAGAATATTCATATACATATTTTAACCCTACTAGTGTAAAATACAAACGTGATTGAACAGTAATAAAGTGTTTTCATATATTCGGTCTCAGACTTCTCTAGATTTCGTTTAATAAGCGATTACACATCAGATGTATGTGAGATATGCTGTCTGAAAGGAAACAGAAACAAATGTAAGTAACATACACTGTGTCTATATACCAAACACAGGTAATCTTCAAATTCACCTGAAACCTTTTTATAATAGCTGACGATCAGAACACACAGTCCCATGCATAAAAAAAGTATCCAGCGTAGAACATCCCAAGCTCTGTGGTGTTCATTTCTACAAGTAGTAAAAGAGTATGATCAAATTGTTAGTAATTTCTATAACAGACAAGTGCTTAACTTCTCTACGACAAGTTCACATGCATTTTCCTGCTTTTTTGTGCTGCCACATGAAAGACTACATTGAGTGGCCTGTCATGTCACGTGAAAGGATGAGAAATGGTATGCAAAAGGGGAATTTGGCTGCAAAATCTGCATAGAACACACCTTATTTGAGCACTTACAGTTGACCGGTAAGATTTAGCTGATCAGAAATTTCACAAACTGACTTGTGCCAAAGGATCTTATGACAGTGCCATTTTTTTTTTAAGTCACTGAGCTCTTCAGTATTACCCATACTACTAGCAATATTCGTTTATGGAAATTGCATGGCTGTGTGCTTGATTTTATGCGCCTATAGCAATGGGAGTGGCTTTGACACCTGAGCTCAATAATTATTAGTATGATGCTGAGTCCAGATAGGTGAAGGCAGGAAAACACTGCGCATAAAAACTGCGGCTATTGCACAATGGATTTCATTGCGGAAAATCAGCAGCGTATTACAGTAGCAGCAGTGTGGGTTAGATTTGAACAAATCTCAGCCACACACAGCGAAAAACATCTTCAGAAAAACTTCATAAATTTACCTGTGGTGCAGTTTTTGCAGCATGTAAATTTATGCTGCTGAAGCACTACTCTTCTGTTGCGGATTCTCCCCATTGGATTCATCCATAAAAATCGTAAATGAAAAGATTTTTTTTTACATTTCAAATTAATATGAAAACTTATACTTACCTCCGCCATAGTTATAGTGACTCGATCCCCTCTTCCGAGTTCAGCCTGGCATCCTGGGATGATATCCAATCAAAGGCTGCAGCGCATTTCAATAGGCTGGGCTGCGCTCAGAAGAGTGGAACACATCGCCATGACAACACCTGGGTGGTAAGTGTAAACTTTTTTGGTTTTCTTCCTGCTTTATTTCTGCAGTGGACATGCTGCCCGAAAAACTGCAACACAATTTGGTGCGTTTTTTTGGCGGAATTCCCTGTAGTTTCCTGGATGGATACGCTGTGTACTTTTATGCAGTGTATCCGCCCAGTGTGTTCCTACCCGTAATAAATATTGAATACATTGCCCAGGGAAAAGGAAAGATAATAAGAAATCTAGTTTAAAAAAATATCCAACAACATCCAATACACTATGTCATTTTTACTAGCAATAGCAAAACAGTGGCAAGATTAATAGGATAAATATTGCATAGAGTGCAATAAAGCACCCAGATAATGTACATGAAAGACCAAGTAAGCATAAGTAGTTAAGCTCCTCAGACAAGGACTGATATTATCCGTATGTTTAATAGTTCCTCTTTTTGATAATTGTTCTGTTACTTGTGTATTGTAATAACTAAGTATTTGTCTTTATTGTTTTGCAATCATCCACCACTCAGATGAGTTATAATATTTAGCCTTTTATTTCTCTCACCACTCTGGTTCTTATTTTCCTCTGTTTCAATGGGTTTTTCCATGATCTCCTCTTGTACAAGTTGCTTTTTCTAATCCTTGCTTACTTGCACCCCGTTTATCTCTTATTTCAAAACTGTCTCAGTTACCCCCCCTTCCCAACTGACGTGAATCACTTTATTCTTACTTGCTGCCCGTGCTTGTACATGTGCTTTATCTCTCTACTTCCGCCTCTACATGGCTCCCCTGCTCTGCCCACTTTCTGCAACACATCACTGCCATCTGTATCTCTTGGCTCTCAGCCTTCCACACCACACGTACTTCTCTTCATTCTCACCAGCAGCCCCATTTTCCTTCTCAGATAACCCCTTACACTAAGCCATGACATGTGATATCAGTGGGCCCAGAGCAGTGTCATTAAGCAGAGGCGTAGCTAGGTTCTCCTGCACCCGGGGCAAAGATTCAGTTTGGCGCCCCCCCAACTTATTTCCCCCTCGCCATGTTTGCTTTCTCTACCAATCAACGAGGTGTAATTGGTTTTCACAATTTTTTTAATGTAACTCGAGTATAAAAACATTTCTACATTTTACAAGCGATATAGATCTATAATGTAATTAACATAAAAATAAATTAAAAGAAAATAAATTAAAGAGGCCACACACAGCCCCCTGTAGATTGTGCCACACACATCCCCCCTTGTAGATAGCGCCACACACAGCCCCTCTCTTGTAGATAGTGCCACACACATCCCCCCTTGTAGATAGCGCACACACAGCCCCCCTTGTAAATAGTGCCACAGCCCCTCTTGTAAATAGCGCCACACAGCCCCCCTTGTAAATAGCGCCACACAGCCCCCCTTGTAAATAGTGCCACATTCCCCACCTTTTAAATAGCGCCACACCCCCCCCCTTGTACTTAGCGCCACACTGTGAACAGAACGGTGAGCGGTAGCCTACCGCTGCCACTCTCCGCTCTGCTTGGTGTGACTTACCGGAAGAGCCGAGGAGGTCATGCGGCGCAGGCAGCGGCGGAGTTCCTTCTGACTAGGGTTGGTGACAGCCAGGGCCGGCCTTAGCTTGGATGGCGCCCTGTGCGGGACTCTCTATTGCCGCCCCCTACACAAACCAAAAATTAACCACATATATGGACACGCTGGAACATATATACTGTACATACATAAAGGCAGATATTTTGACATACAGGCAAATATACATACACACATCTGGAATATATACATACAGGTAAATATATAGACGTACAGACACATATACACACACACACACACACACACACACACACACACACACACACACACACACACACACACACACCGGCAGATAAATACACAGACAGGGACATATACAAATACATAAAAGGCACAAATATACAAGCACAAATACACATTCACAAAAAGACCCATATATACGCACACAGGCACATATGTACACAGCCCAGATAATGTAGATGTTACCTGCAGTCCTATGTAACACCACAGATAACACAGTGATAGCTCTCTGATTACAGATATTGTGGTAGATGTTGCCTGCAGTCCTATGTAAGACTACAGATAACACAGTGATAACTCTCTAAATACAGATGGTAATGTTACCTACAGTCCTATGTAACACCACAGATAGCACAGTGATATCTCTCTAAATACAGATAGTAGTGTTACCTGCAGTCCTATGTAAAACCACAGATAACACACAGTGATAACACTCTGAGTACAGATAATGTAGTAGTGTTACCTGAAGTCCTATGTAACACCACAGGTAACACACAGTGATAACTCTCTGAGTACAGATAATGTAGTAGATGTAAGAGACAAACACATGCAGAGACACAGAGACACACACACACACACACACACACACACACAAACACACACACACACACACACACACTGTAACATATACACATACTAAGACAGAGACACACACTGTATACACACTACACACACATAAACACACAGACACTCACCATGTCTCCTTGCTGACAGGTTAGGACGGGCTGTCTGTGGGCGGAGCTTCCTCTTCTGCTTGTCAGCTGTATGTAACAGCAGAGCACAGAGTAGAGGCAGATGCTGGAAGGCTGCAGCACGGGAGTGGACCTGTCCCCTGACCTGAGTCATCTGAATTCATGTCACTGACTGAGGTCAGGTGACAGGTAAGGTGACCGGACTGGTCCACTCGCTGGCCGTCACAGACCCCAGTCAGAACGCCGCTGTGTAATTTCCTGGCTCTTCCTAAAGCTGCTGCAGGTGTCCGACATACGGGGCACCTATCAGCAGCGATCAGCTGCTCTTCGGTGCCCGGGGCACATGCCCCGCCTGCCCCCCTAGCTATGCCCCTGCATTAAGGTCACTGTGTTGAATTTTTTGCTACTAAGACGTTATATGTTTTGCCTATATTTTATTAAGTTAATGTGAATTTTATTAATGTTAGTTTACACTGGTTATATTCCAAAATAGTCAGTGTGAAAGGTACACAATTTAAATTTTATTAAAGAATTATTATAAAAGATAGGGCACTAATTGCCAAGGATCTGAATACAGGCGTTGGCAACACAGATCATAGAAGCTTTATGGAGTTTAGCTGATAGCCAGATACTGAGTACACTAGGTTGCAAGTGTCTGAAGCCAAATGATCATCATTAATGTATCACTACAACACTCCATAAACGTAATATATAAATAATAGTTTGCCTGGTTGCCACACTCAAGCAAGATTCCCAATGCGTTTCTGCGCCCCTATAAACATGCTGTGAGATTAGGTTTCCAGCGTAAAATCTAACTAGCTGCCGCTCAGCACATATTATGCTGTAGTGTTATTAGTTTTCCGGCGTGCACTAGACACTGATGAACGACCTCTACCTCGGGATTGTTGGAACTACCAGGTGAAACGGAGGAGAACCGTGGATTAAACCCAAAAATCCCGAGGTAGAGGTCGTTCATCGGGAACTGTGCACAGTCTGGGCCCAGGTTCAGAAGAACCTAGAGGCGTCCCAGAGCGTACAAAAAACTCAGGCTGATAGAAGACGTTCTGCTAACCCCTTGTTTATGGTCGGGGATCTGGTGTGGTTATCGTCTAGGAACTTGCGCCTTAAGGTCCCGTCCAAGAAATTTGCTCCCCGGTTTATTGGGCCGTATAAGGTCATTGAAGTCCTCAATCCTGTCTCCTTCCGACTGGAGTTGACCCCATCTTTTCGAATACACGACGTGTTTCATGCCTCCCTCCTTAAAGGCTGCTCCCCGTCCTTGGCTCCCTCGAGGAAACCTCCTGTTCCCGTTCTCACCCCTGAGGGGGGGAATTCGAGGTGGCCAAGATTGTGGACAGCAAGATGGTCCAAGGCTCCCTCCAGTACCTGGTCCATTGGAGAGGATACGGGCCTGAGGAGAGGACTTGGGTACCCGCCCGGGATGTTCATGCTGGGGTATTGGTCAGGAAGTTCCACCTTCGTTTCCCCAATAAACCAGGTCCACTTAGAAAGGGTCCGGTGGCCCCTCATAAAAGGGGGGGTACTGTAAAGTATCTGCCATGCACAGCTTCGGGATTAATGCCCATAGGTAATCAGTCTAGAGTGGCGGGTAGATTAGGGCTCACTTGTCAGTTTCCCTACCCCTATCATTACATAATCACAAGCCCATTACCTTGTCTACCCTGGTCCCTGTCTCTACTATGGACCCCCTTGAGACCCTGGCCCAGCAAATGCAGGGTCTCTCCCTACAGGACCAGGTCCTGGCTCAGAGGGTCAACCAGCCTGACGCTACCATGGTAGTGCCCCTCACCTCTTGAACCCCACCTCAAGTTGCCTGACCGGTTCTCAGGGGACCGGAGGACTTTTCTCTCCTTTCGGGAGAGTTGTAGGCTCTACTTACGCTTAAAGCCTCACTCCTCAGGTTCTGAGAGCCAGCGGGTGGGTATAATTATGTCCCGGCTCCAGGAAGGGCCCCAAGAGTGGGCCTTCTCCTTGGCTCCTGACGCCCCTGAACTTTCCTCCGTTGATCGTTTCTTTTCTGCTCTCGGACTCATTTATGACGAGACTGATTACCTATGGGCGTTAACCCCGAAGCTGTGCCTGGCAGATCCTTTACAGTTACATTATGAATTAACAAACATGCCGAAGTACGAAGATATGTATCCTCCATTTTCAAATGACCTTTAATCTACATAGTTCTGCTCGAGTCGCAAAGAAATGTTTTATCTCTTTGTATTCTTGTGACCTTCACATTAGGAGCTAGAAGTCTGGCAGAATGCCTAGAGATTAAATAATCATCAGAATTGGAATTAATTCTCTTAATTTCAGTATTTCACACACATATTTTGACACCTATGAAAACCTCCTTCAAGTCCATTATTTGTAGGCCAGGATTTGCAGGTGTTAGAAAGATCATGTGACCTCAGTGGGAAGGTACCCTATGACGTATTTTCAGTCATACGTGTAAATTGTTATGATCGGTTGTTCCATGCAAGGTAAAAACGTGGCTAAAGGTTACGCCCTGAGGGTATATTAACTTATGTATCTTGATAATGAAGAGAGAATATTGATTGAGACAAGAGATTGCTATCGTCTTTATTGATCTCCCAGTGCACTGTTTATACTTTAATTACCCACAATTATCCCTGGTTCATAGTTTGTGCGATCAGGTTTTTTACCCATTACATTCACAACAAAATATTCTGATAGTTCCTGAATGCTGTCACATTTACATTCCTATACTGTCCGGAGATCTGATCACTTTTCATAAAATGTCATAATAAAGTGTGCATGTGTATATATATATATATAAATTATAAGTGAAAGTATCAAATAGAAACACTGTTTGTTCTGATTAAAGACAAACAATGTACTGTAATTTTTTGTAATTAGGAATGTCATAGGATAAGCATGTTTAGTAAACGTTATCAGAGGTTGATTGATGCCTTATGCAGCATTTTCTAAGCTTAGAAATTTACTTTAGTGATGCAAATATATGCACATGGCTAGTAAGACTAGAAAAAAGGGTCACTCTAATGGGGCTCAGCTGCAATGAGAGACCCTTTTTCCTCCATTAAAAGTAATAATTCTTACAGTAATTTGAAGTTAACAAATATTACTTACTTGCCTCCCACTGTGGAGTTAATATTCTGTCCATTGCTGAAATTAGCTTTCACATCAACTGGATTTAGATATTTTGTATCTGTAAAGATAATTCGGTTAAATCAATTGGCATACCTTTACAATGTATATTATGTCTATATTTAATTTACCTGAATTATCTTGAAGTATATTAGAAGCTGTACTTGAACTTTGTGAGATTGATAATGTAAAGTGCACAGAACTGACATCATACATCTCTGAAAGAAAGAACAAATATTTTGCCAGTGTTTTTGCTATATACAGAGGCTTAACTTGTAGTTCCTGGGCCCCAATGCAAAATCTGTAAGAGGGCTTCTACCTACCATGTGCCATTTATATTACTAGTACAAACTATTGGTAAGCATTTCGGTTTTACCTATCTTACTAATTAGTAAGATAAACTCTGCTATTTCTCAAACAAAGCTATAATGCTCTGTTCACATCTGCTTCTGGGCTTTATGTTCTGCTCAATCCTTTGTATGTCCCATGAAAGCCACTGTATGTGTCACCTATGACTCTGCTGACATCCCAAAGTCAGCTCCTTAGCAGCCATTTTCTTCAGAATCTACTGTTGCTCCTTAGCAGCCATTTTCTTCAGAATCTACTGTTGAACAAGCAGTATCTAAGGACACCCTTTTCATTCAAGCCTATGGTAGCATCGCTGGTATTTCCAAATTACAATCTAGTGTTGTAGGTTTATATGTTGACGCATATTATTTTGTTTTTGCATGTCTCCTGCTGTTATTATCCAGTCTATACCAGTTGGAGACCATGCTTGTTACAGATAAGGCAGCACATTCCTGGTGTGTATGTCTATCTACACTCATCATTTCTGTGCTTTTGCAACTTGTATATCATGCACATGTTTGTGTTTGTATAGCTTTGTTTAGTAGGGTGTTGTTACATGTTGGTGTACTACAGTAAACGCATTATCTTTCTGTTTCTTAGTTTCACACTGTGAAAGTAATTAGAATATGTTTAAATTATTACATTTTGTGTAGACTCCATATTGTATGTGTGGCGTCTATTTTGGATATCTGGAATCCATCTTGTGGCCTGAAGAATCCATTTTGAGATTAATAAGTCATGTTGCTTTAAAGCTAATATATCTATGTCAGCATTGTCTGAAACAATTATGTTATAGCTGCATGCTTATATTTAGTCTCTCTCTTGCTGCGTAGAATATAGGTAAATATTTACCCATTTTTGGGTGAAAAGGTGCCGATTATCCTTGAGAGTATGAAGAATGACATTGTTTACTATAAGGGAGGGGGTCAGTCTGACTCCTAGCATCTGTGACTTAGTATATTTTGGGAACTCATGGTTTTACATTTAAAACATCTTCTAAGCCTATGATAGGTTCAGGACAAAACATATTGTCATTATATGCTATTGGCTAAATCAAATTCAAATTAACATCACATTGTAAACACTGTAAATGATTGGCTGTAATCAAGCTACCACTTTTTCCAAAAGATTTTATTGTAATTTTTGGATGAATAAACGTCAGAGAAGGATTTTTAGCATACAAGCAATGTGTCTGTGTTTCTTCTCTCCGATATATTGATAACCTATGACCTATGGTTTGAAAATGGATAAATTCACTGGGAGGGTATCGGTTGATGTACCCATTACACATTTCAGTCTAATATATATATTTTGGGCCATGATTGCGTCAACAGTTTCTGGTGCCGAAACCCGGGAGATTAATACGCTGATAGCTGTCACGGAAGAGGTTGGGCATTGCATTTGTGAAATTAAAAGCCGCAGTAGATAAGGAGCTTATTCTTACACAACCTTTCACACATGTATTGCGTAAGCCTTGGAACCGCTTTCATGATGTCCCAATCTCCTGGATGCAGTAATTTATCCAGAAGTATGAGGTATGTTGAAAACTTTTTGTGTGATGAATGATTGCAGATGCATATGTTATCTTGAGTTGTTGTTGTTGAAGATGTGTAAATCTTGAGGTTTATGGTATGAGAGTATGTATTTTGCCGGCAATGTAACTGTTAAAATCATTAGAAGTACGGTGAGAAGTTTTGAGAAGTGAGTGAATGACCACCTCCCTTGGAATGCAGTGACGTAGTGGACTGTTGAGAGGAAACGTTTAACTGGTTGCCGACACAGGACGAGAATGCTCGTCCTGAGTGGCAAGTACTTGGAGCATTAGGACGAGCATTCTCGTCCTGTGTGACAGCTGTCTGTGCACGCGAATGAGAGCGGGGCAACGGCTGTAATACACAGCCACGGCCCCACTCTGACAGCAGAGAGAAGAGAAACATCTTCTCTCTGCTGTTAACCCTTTGAATGCTACAATGAAAGCTGATCGCGGTGTTCAAGGAGAGGGGACTGCACTTTGATCGCGTCACAGAAAATAACTGTGATGCGATCAAAGCCAATAACGTGTATGGCCAGACAACCCAGGGTCCATTGAAGGACCCCAGGGCTGTCTGAACATATTTCCTGTTGTTAGGGCGTATTGAGGTATGCCCTAACAACTGCCTGTGTACAATCAGTACACAG
Organism: Rhinoderma darwinii; assembly: GCF_050947455.1. Lineage (NCBI taxonomy): Eukaryota > Metazoa > Chordata > Amphibia > Anura > Rhinodermatidae > Rhinoderma > Rhinoderma darwinii. Next base: position 327,168,521 of record NC_134688.1, on the reverse strand, counting down.
GCTGATGTACTAGCATATAGATCTATGCCAGTACATTACAGTTACAAAATCAAAATGATAAATCCCTTTATGGGATTAAAAAAAAAGTTAAATGAATGTAAAAAAATTAATAATAAATAAATAAAAAGTTAAAAAATACACAGAAACACACATTTTTTTTCTAATAAATAAAAATTTTCAAATATAAGTCCCAAAACATGAAATAATATAGACATATTTTCATATCGCCACGACCGTAAAAACCTGTATAACAAATGTATAACATTATTTATGATGATCGGTGTATGGTGTAAAAAAAAATAATATTAAAACTGCAGCGGAACTGCTTTTTTCTGCATTTTCGTCAAAATAAAAATGTATAGAAATTAAACGATAATGTATTTGTACAAAAAAATGGTACCTACATAAAGTACAACTCTTCCCGCAATAAACAAAGTATTATACGACTACGTCGTACAAAAAATAAAAGAGTTATGAGCGTCGGGATGCAAAGAGGGAAATATAAAAAAATTGTTCTGTCCTCAAGGCCAAAACTGGCCATGTCCTTAAGGGGTTAAAGTGACAGTGAGAAAACATGTGCAGAGGTAATTTGAATCCATTGCGTCCAACTGTCCGTGTGTAAGATGAGAAAGGTGAATGCTTTTTAGATTGAACCTGCAATGAACTGTGCTGTTTAGATTTGTGTATTATAATAGGTCTGTTGGAAATTTAATTTATTATTTGGCTGTTGTGTACAAACTGTTAAGGATCAAGGGGAGTGTTATCCTGTTGCCCGTTTGCTCTGAGATAGTCGAGTTTCGGGGGCGCCTGGCCTCGCGATGTACTAAGTGTCCGTAGGTGACACAGTCTACCCGTAGGGGGCAGAGTCTGTCCGTAGGTGACAGAGATGTACTACGAACTGCCCATAGGTGGCAGAGCTGAGAGTCACAGAACACTGACCAGAGTTACAGACCACTAACCGAGCAGCGATAAAGGTGACAGAGGTTGGATATTTGTAGGTAATATGCTGTATTACTTGTAGTATGACAGGGACTTCTGTGGTTAAGTCCTGATAATGAAGAATTCAGAGGGCAGAGCGACAGGGAGAACAGATCCCCGTGTTATACAGCCAAAATAAATTGTGATAAACAGGGCAGGCAGTGACGCTATAACAAACTGTGGATTTTTTTAAAAAAAAAGGCTGGTATGCTGGAAGTGGTTGTTTGCATGTGATAAATAGAATGGTTTGTGGAGAGATGAACAAGGGATTGTGGATGACCAGGAGTTAACTGAGTGATTACATGTGGTTACAAGTAAGTTGGTGTGAGAGAGATGTGAATACAGGTGTCGATTTTGACAGGTATATTGCATTAAGAGTAAAGACTACAGAGCAGCCAGGTATATTGCAGTGACTAATGTAGATTATAATGGGGGGGGGGGGGGGGGTGATGCAACATGTGTGTGATGTGTGAGCATGTGTGATGTTACATGTGTGCAGTGTGAAGTCTAAAAAAGCAGACTGATATAAGTTTATACATTGAACAGGTATTGAATGGATTGGGTTGATGAGACCAGTGGCCACATTATAGCATTGAGTTTAAATCTATATTGCATGCTCTCATTCTTACAAAATTGTGTATTACATTTAAATACAAGGTGTAAATGTTTCTGTTTTTTTTTTGTGTGCCTTGTGTGTGGGGTTAAATAATTAGAGTTAACTGTGTAAAGTCCAGCATAGCATGGGTCTGAAAAAAAGGGTGGTTACAGGTTGAAGGAGTATGAACTCTCTTATCTTTACACAAGTAGCTGCTCGCTGTTCTGTACCTTAGTACCCAGAGAGAGTAAAATTATAAAATATGGACTGCTGGAATGTGTGTTGCATATTCATGTGTTATGATATGATATGATTTGACGTTGTAATGTTTTGAAGAAAATTTACATGAATTAAAATACAGATATTGTGAGACACAGGGTCTTGAAAATCTATGTACCCCTACTGTCCCCTATTCCCACACACAGCTTATACACATGCAGGCAGATGGTAAAGTGCGCTGCAGTATTTTAAGGCTGGCCCCCGGCCGCTATGAACCCAGTTGTGGTATGTTGATGCTGTGAGTCAGAATAAGACTGCCTACATGTAATTTTGAAAATGTGTGTTGTTTTTAGCAACCAGCGGCTGTAAGGTATCTAGAAAATAAGATGCAAATTTTGGCAGGAGAATGTCACTTTTGTTTAGGCAATTGCATATTACAGGGGGCCAAACTAGTGCCTCTAGATAGAGTGCCCAACCTCAATATGTTGAGATATGCAGTTTTGAACCCTGCTACACTTCCGCAGAGTCCAAAAAGGGGGAGTAGTAATGAGAGTGATCAGGTACGTCTCAGTGACAAAGCACACTTTTGTTTGGTTTTGAATTAATGAATTTAGAGCTAGGAGGTCTACAAAATGTGTATAAAACCCCAATGAGTAACCCAGATTAAATGTGTATGAGCGTAACCCAGATTTTTGAGTTTTTCTGTGTAGATGGTTCCAGATCGGCAAATATGGCACTGGGTATGCTGTGCTGCAGGTGCTACGTATTGTGTACCAGGTCACTCCCCTCCAGAAAATCTGAACAGGAGGCCGAGGTGACGTCACTCACAAATGAAGAAGAGGAAACTGCAGCACAAGTGATAATCCTTTATTCACCAAAGCATCACCTGCAACGTTTCAACCCTCACAGGGTCTTTGTCAAGCATGTCACTCACAGATGAGTCTTTACAGATTTACATGGGAAGGAGGAGAAAATTGCTTGAGCATTGTTAGTTTTATGCCAGATTTTTGTAAAATATATTTTTTTGTGTCTGTGGTATTAATTAGGCATCTATAGGACATGATGGGTGTGGGATTCTCAAGTGTTCTGGATTATCAGATGAGTATGGTGAAGTATGTAACATTTGGTTTTTATTTTTGAGAATAAATAAGAGTTCACCTTTGAACAATAGTTCATTCGTATCATATACAGTATGTATGTACAAGACAGGATATACGGTAGTCATGATGCATGAGGTAAATCCTCCAGAGACCACTCCCACCTTCTTGTTCATCTCAAGAAGCGGAGCTGGAGGTGCTTGCTGAGGCTTGTAACCTGGCAAAAGGTAAGACGGCCAACACTTACACTGACTCTAGGTACGCTTTTGGCATCGCCAATGATTATGGGCCCATTGGTAGTAGTAACTTCTGTTGGATCATCGGGTAAGTCAATTGACAGCGCAAGAGTTGACAGACCTGGCAAGGAGAGTATGGGCAGCCAGGTATCAGCAAATTGGCTTGTCCCTAGATTCAATAATGCCACCACTAGGTTTGTAGTAGCCTGCATGATATGCGCACGGCATGAGATAGGTAAAACAGCAAAGGTACCTATGAAAAGTGCGCCTCGGCCCCGGCCAGATTACCTGTTCCAGCGACTGCAGAACATACAACTACCCGAGGTAAGTGTTTATGAAAATTTGCTCATATGTGTAGACCTGTTTTCAGGGTGGCTTGTTGCCGGGTCAGTATTTTCCCAACTGCAAGGAACACGGCCAAGAAAATTCTCAGTGATATTGTGCGTAAGCGACAGGGGATTAGCAGCTCTCTAGATGCTATCCCAAAGTTAGTTTGTTTGATAACGGTATTCAAGAAGTGTTGTGGGAATATTAAATACTGAGGTTAAGTTTTATGTAAAGTTCTGGACCAGCATACCTTAGCATTGGACTATTGGAGGCATGTGTCAGTGTTATGATTGTGTAAATGATAACTTCTCAGTGAAAGTAGATTCCCATTTGAAAAAAATTTGGGTTGTGAAAAGGATAATGTTAAAACATAAAATTCAGATCAGGAACTATACCTGGTTCTGTTCTGTGTGTGCACAATATTATTTTGTTTTGCTGAGGAATGAACCAGATGTTTTATAAGAAAATTCTGTGAAGTATATATAAAAAGAAGAAAAATCAGTTTGGATATATTATGTTTGGTGCACTGCCCAATGTGAATGTTTAACATAAAGATGTCATTGTTAATGTTTTTCTTCAAATGAATTATCTGATTAAGATCAATTATTGATTATGCGTCAAAAAGATTGTTCTCCACAGGAAGTGTCCAACTGGGAGCAGAAGGCTTGAAAACCAGATTCTAATGGAATGTGGACAGATAAAGGAAGGTAAGCTGGGAACACCAAGGCACTCTTGATGCCACTTGCATTGATGGTAGGTGGCCTCACATATGCCTCCAAGATTACAAAGATCGATTTGGTAAGATCTAATTGGTATGTCCCAGGTTTTACAGCTGTTGCTGGTAAATTCTGTTAGAGCTGTTTGATTTGCTTGCAGAACAGTCCTGGTAGACTTGTGCCAACCTTATCATCATACCCGCCTCCCACAAAGACCTTGAGAGACCTTCCCAGATAATACAAATCAGAGTACGTAAAAAGTGGTGTGAGAAACTTGTCAGATAAAACGTATAGTATCTGTAAATATTCTTGTGGGTTGTTGATATTTCAGATAATCAGCTCAGATCAAGGTACAAATCCAGGCTAGGAGGGCAAAAACACTTAATTTTAGGACGGCCATTTTCCCCAGGATGAGGGTTGCAATTCAGGACATAGACTGGGAACAACTAATGTCAAGTAATGGTACAGATGATAAATGGGAGATCTTAAAATCTACTTTGTATAATTATGGTGCATTTATTCCTATTGGTAACAAGTATAAACTACTAAAATGAAACCCCACATGGCTTACACCTTCTTTAAAAAGGGCAATATATGACAAAAAAAAGGGCATTTGAAAAATACAAACCTGAGGGTACAGCTGTAACCTTTGTAAATTTATAAAGAGCTTAATAAAATCTGCAAAAAAGTTATAAAATCAGCAAAAATACAAAATGAAAGGCAGGTGGCCAAGGATAGTAAAACAAATTTCAAAAAAATCTTCAAGCATGTAAATGCAAAAAAGCCAAGGTCTGAACATGTACGACCCCTAAATAGTGGTTATTGGGAGTTGGTCACAGGGGATCAAGAGAAGAGTTGCTAAATGGGTTCTTTAGCTCTGTATATACAACAGAAAAAAGAGCAGCTGATGTAGCTGGTGCCAGTGCTGTTATTACATCAATTAATATACTGAAGCGGCTAAATGTAGATATGGTCCAAGCTAAGTTAAATAAAATAAATGTGCACAAGGCATTGAGACCAGATGGTTTACACCCTAGAGTTTTTAAAGACCTCAGTTCAGTTATTTCTGTCCCCCTCTTCATAATATTGAGTGATTCTCTAGTGATGATATAGTGCCAAGGGACTGGTGCAGGGCAAATGTGGTGCCTATTTTCAAAAAGGGCTCTAGGTCTTCTCTGGGTAATTATAGACCAGTTAGCTTAACATCAATCATTAGAAAAATGTTTGAGGGGCCGTTGAAGGACTATATACAGGTATATGTCACCATTTTTTTTTATTATAAGTGACAGCCAGCACGGTTTTACTAAGGGCAGAAGCTGTCAAACCAACCTGATTTGTTTTTATGAAGAGGTGAGCAGAAGCCTGGACAGAGGGGCCGTAGTGGATATAGTGTTTTTGGACTTTGCAAAGGCATTTGACACTGTCCCTTATTACATAGTTACATAGTTACATAGTTTGTACGGTTGAAAAAAGACACATGTCCATCAAGTTCAACCAAGGGATGGGAAAAGGGAAGGTAAACATTTCTACACATAGGAGCTAATATTTTTTTGTTCTAGGCAATTATCTAAGCCTTTTTTAAAGCCATCTACTGTCCCTGCTGTGACCAGCTCCTGCGGTAGATTATTCCATAAATTCACCGTTCTCACAGTAAAGAAGGTTTGTCGCCTCTGCAGGTTGAACCTTTCTTTTTCCAGTCGGAGGGAGTGCCCCCTTGTTTTTTGAGGCAGTTTTACATGGAACAGGATTTCACCATATTTTTTGTATGTGCCATTCATATATTTATATAAGTTAATCTTGTCCTTCCTTAGTCGTCTTTTTTCAAGGCTAAATAGGTTTAGTTCTTTTAATCTTTCCTCATAACTTAGATTCTCCATGCCCCTTATTAGCTTCGTTGCTCTTCTTTGTATTTTTTCTAACTCCAGGGCATCCTTTCTATGAACTGGAGCCCAGAACTGAACTGCATATTCTAGATGAGGCCTCACTAATGCTTTGTAAAATGGTAATATTACATCCCTGTCCCGCGAGTCCATGCCTTTTTTAATACATGACAATATCTTGCTGGCCCTTGAAGCAGCTGATTGAACCTGCATGCCGTTATTTAGTTTACAAGTACACCCAGATCCTTCTCAACAAGTGACTCCCCCAGTGTAGCTCCCTCTAGGACATATGACCCATGCAAGTTGTTCGTACCCAGGTGCATAACTTTACATTTATCTACATTAAACTTCATTTGCCAAGTGGACGCCCAAACACTCAGTTTGTTTAAATCCGCTTGCAATTCACGAACATCTTCCATAGTCTGAACTATATTACATAGCTTGGTGTCATCTGCAAAAATAGAAATAGTGCTATTAATCCCATCCTCTATATCATTAATAAATAAGTTGAATAATAGTGGTCCCAGCACTGAACCCTGTGGTACACCACTTATAACCGGGGACCATTCAGAGTAGGAATCATTTACCACAACTCCCTGGATACGGTCCTTGAGCCAATTCTCAATGCAATTACAAACTATACTTTCTAAGCCTATAGTCCTTAATTTACCCATTAGACGTCTATGAGGGACAGTGTCAAATGCCTTTGCAAAGTCCAAAAACACTATATCCACAGCTGCCCCTCTGTCTAGCCTTCTGCTCACCTCTTCATAAAAACAATTCAGATTGGTTTGACAACTTCTGCCCTTAGTAAAACCGGGCTGGCTGTCACTTATAATAAAAAAATGGTCACATATACCTGTATATAGTCCCTCAATAGCCATTCAAACATTTTTCTAATGATTGATGTTAAGCTAACTGGTCTATAACTACCCGCGGGAGACCTAGAGCCCTTTTTGAAAATAGGCACCACATTTGCCCTGCGCCAGTCCCTTCGCACTATACCAGTCACTAGAGAATCTCTAAATATTATGAAGAGGGGGACAGAAATAACTGAACTTTGCTCCTTAAGAACTCTAGGGTGTAACCCATCTGGTCCCGGGGCCTTGTGTACGTTTATTTTTTATTTAATTTAGCTTGCACCATATCTACATTCATCCAATTCAGTATATCAACTGATATATTAACAGCACTGGCACCAGCTACATCAGCTGCTCTTTCTTCTGTTGTATATACAGAGCTGAAGAACCTATTTAGTAAGTCTGCCTTCTCTTGATCCCCTGTGACCAACTCCCCATTACCACTATCTAGGGGTCCCACATGTTCAGACCATGGCTTTTTTGCATTTATATGCATTTATATATATGTTTTACTATCCTTGGCCACCTGCCTTTCATTTTGTATTTTTGCTGATTTTATTACCTTTTTACAGATTTTATTAAGCTCTTTATATTTTACAAAGGCTACAGCTGTACCCTTTTTTTGTCATGTATTGCCCTTTTTACAGAAGGTGTAAACCATGTCGGGTTTAATTTTAGTCGTTTATACTTGTTACCTATAGGAATAAATTTTGCACTAGAATTACCCAAAGTAGATTTGAAAATCTCCCATTATCATTTGTACCATTATTTGACATTAGTTCTTCCCAGTCTATATCCTGAATTGCAGCCCTCATCCTGGGGAGATTGGCCTTCTTAAAATTAAGTGTTTTTGCCCTCCCAGCCTGTGTTTGTTTTTTACAGTATATGTAAAATATAACTATATTATGATCACTGTTACCGAGGTTTTCACGAACATTGACGTTCCCAACAAGCTCTGCATTATTAGAAATGCCCAGATCCAACAGAGCTTCACCTCTAGTCGGGTCTTCCACAAACTGGCCCATAAAATTTTCCTGCAACAGGTTTAGGAAATGTCTCCCTTTTGCAGTTGAAGCCGAACCATGACACCAATTAATATCCCGGTAATTAAAATCTCCCATTATCACTTCTGTACCCGCCTGTGCAGCCCGCTCCATCTGTTTATATAGCTGACATTCCATCTCCTCAGTTATATTGGGGGGGTCTATAGATTACACCAAAAGTAATTTTTTCAGTGTTTACATCCCTTTGTAATTCCACCCACAAGGTTTCAACCTCCTCACAATCTTCACCCTCTAATGTTTCATTCACACTCACCTTCATATCGCTTCCCACATACAGACATACACCACCGCCTTTCCTATTTGTCCTGTATTTCTGAAACAGTGTAAAACCCTGTAGATTTACAGCCCAGTCATGAGAAGAGTCTAGCCATGTTTCAGCAACACCAACTTTATCTATATTTTCTTCCAGTACCAAAGCCTCCAGCTCCCCCATTTTGCTTGCTAGACTTCTGGCATTTGTGAACATACACTTTAACTTGCCTTTAAATGTTTCACTTTCAGTATCAGAAATGTGATTATTTGACATTATTTGGGCTTTTTTATTTTCACTGCTATTTTGTAACGAAGGGATCTCCTTATCTTGTTGCCTAGTTCTCTCCCCACAGTCTGTTTCTCCCCCCACCAATAAAGTTTGACCCCTCTCTAACCTAACTATCCTTTTATTTTCTACATTGACCTCCCTCCTCAGCCCTAGTTTAATTACTCCGCCACCCCAGCTAGAATTCTCTCCCCCAGCACAGTAGACCCCCTTCCATTTAGGTGCAAATCATCTGCAGAATACAGTTTGTACCCCAATGAAAAGTCAGCTCAGTGCTCTAGGAACCCAAAGCCTTCTCCTCTACACCAAGACTTCAGCAATGCATTTAACTCCCTGAGCTCCCGCGGTCTTTCCTGTGATGCGCATGGCACAGGCAGTATTCCTGAGTGTTCTTGAGCTGCATGCATATATTTAGTCTGAAAAGGAGCCGATTACCCTTGAGAGTCTGAAGCTTGACATTGTTTATTATATGGTAGTCTGACTCCTAGCATCTATGACGTGATATATTTTGGAAAACTCATGGTTTTACTTTTAAAACGTCTTCTAGGCCTATTATTGACATGACAATGCACCATCTCATGTTGCTAAGAATACCTCTGTGTCATTGGCTGTTATGGGCATAAAAGGAGAGAAACTCATGTTGTGGCCCCCATGTTCCCCTGACCTCAACCCTATTGAGAACTTTTGGAGCATTCTCAAGCAAAATATCTATGAGGGTGGGAGGCAGTTCACATCAAAACAGAAGCTGTGGGAGGTTATTCTGACATCCTGCAAAGATATTCAAGCAGAAATTGTCCAAATACTCACAAATTCAATGGATGCAAGAATTGTGACGGTGATATCAAAGAAGGGGTCCTATGTTATTTATTGAAAGAGCTTTTGATTTCTGTAAATATGACCAGTTCTCTTTACAACCTTTAAAATCTTTTGATCTCTGTTGTGCATAATAATTTGAAACAGTGCATTTTGAGTTTTTTACTTCTAAAAAAAAATCTGTTATCATTAGGAGATTTGTTCAATAAAATTCGTATTATACTCCGACGGTTGATGGCTTGAAGATTATACTGACTGTCATTTGCATTGACTATTTAGGAAAATCAGCGAAAAATATAATTTGCATAATAATTTGGAATGCGGTGTACAGCCCCAGAACCAAGCTCTGTACATATATACAACACCAGAACAAATACAGCTCAATTTAGTGCAATCCCTGTTGTATAGGTTTGTACGTAAAACTACAGCTGTCAGCATGGCCCGAACAATGGTAAAGGTATGCTTGGAGATGCTGTTTCACAAAAAAAAAATCATACCATCCATCATCTCACTGCAGATCATACAGTGACTACAGTACTGATTAGAGAAAAAATAAATATTTACATTAAGTGACTCACAGATGACGTCTCAGATTATAGTTATTTTCTTCTCCCTCCGGTCCAGACCTCTATGATGGATTTCTCCCGGCCACGACCCATTTCTGCAGTTTTCTGCTCAGATGTCTTCAACTTCTCACTTTTAAAACTTTTCTGCATCCATAAATGAAGATAATATTCTCGACACTTCTAAATATAATAAAGCGCCATACACTGCACCACTAGCTATAATTGCGCCATACACTGTGTCCCTGATTATAATAGTACCATACACTGTGTCCCACACACACACACACACACACACACACACACACACACACACACACACCGTGCCACCTGTAGATAATGCCCCCATAGACCCCTGTAGATAGTGACCCCCATAGAGCCTTTGTAGATAGTGCCCTACATAGAAGCCCCTGTAGATAGTGCCCCATATACAGCCCTCTGTAGATAGTGCCCACATATGGACTCCAGAGCTGCAAGGCAATAGTGCTAAGCACTGAGCCACCGTGCTGCCCTACATATAGCTTCTCCTATAGATAGTGCTCCACATATAGCCCACCCCTGTGGACAGTGCCCTACATATAGCTCCCCTGTAGATAGTGCCCCACTGGTTTCCCACTCCTGTATATAATGTCCCACATATAGCCCACCCCTGTAGACAGTGCCCTACATGTAGCCCCCCTGTAGATAGTGCCCCACAGGTAACCCACCCCTGTATATAGTGTCCCACATATAGCCCACCCCTGTAGATAGTGCCCTACATATAGCTCCCTTTGTATATAGTGCTCCACATCCCCACATATAGACCCCCCTGTAGATAGAGCCCCCACTGTAGATTATGCCACTCACAGTTTTAGTAGAAAAAATAAATAAATTACATACTCACCCTGATCCCGTTCCCGCGCCATCAGATGGCAATGCAGATCTGCTCTCTTCTGAGCAGGTCTGCTGGAGCTGAACAACGTAAGCGGTGCTTCGTTCGAAGGCGTTGATTGGCAGGGCAGAGCGATGATGTCATTGCGCCGCTAGCATCGTTGAAAGGCGCTTATTAGCGGGGCAAGTAATTTTGCCCCGCCAATCAGCGTCATTGTAAGGCGCTGAATCGTTGGGCACGGAACGTGCCCGGCCATTCCGTGCTAATGCATGTATTTGTACCTGCGTGCTATAGACGCAGGTACAATTACTGCAAAAGGGGTAGGGCTGTCACTAGCAACGGGGCCCCCTCCGGTGCTAGCGACGCCCCCAGGCATGAGAGGGCCCGTGCCGCCCGGCCTATAAATGTTAGAATCTCCGTGGTGTGGGCCCCGTAGTAGCGTCGCTACTGCTGTAGCAGCCATAATGGCGCCACAGGGCATATAAAGGGGCATGTCAGCAGGGGGCACGAGCCCCCTCAAGCCACGGGCCCCGTAGCGGCCGCTATGGCTGCTATAGCGGTAGTTACGCTACTGGATAGATAGATTACGGACTGTAATTGCGGATCAAAGTACGGTCCCATTCATTGCTATTGCCCACGGACGCCTTCCTGGTCGCATGCACAAAGATCGCTTTGGAACCAGCTTTGCAAAATTTGCTCTCCAAAAGCCAGTTTGCGCACCATTCATTGTAAGCCACACTTAGCGCCCAGCATGTATGAAATGCCCACATATTTGGTATCATTGAAGTCGGCAGAAGGTGCCAAATATGTATTTAGGTGTGTTTGCCCAGTGACATCCACAAGATGTCAGGAAAGATCACCTGAACTCACATATTCTGAAAAAACATGACAGTTTTAAATTTTTCCATCAAAGTAAATGAATTGTCTTGAAAAAAATAGAGGGCTAAAGTCTTTTATATGTCACTAAACAAATACCTTTAATGGTCGTATGTTGTCACCAAACCAGCTTTGGAAAATTTGCTCGCCAAAAGCAAGTTTGTGCACCATTCATCGTAAGCTCCAACCTACGCCCAGCATGTAAGGAATGCGCACAAGTATCGCTGAAAGTCGGCAGAAGTTGCCAAATATGTATTTAGGTGTGTTTACCCAATGGCATGCATCAGATGTAAAAAAAAACATTGCCTAAAATTACATATTCACATTGTTTTAAATATTTTTTCCATTTTTTCCTCTTAAATTTGTTAAAAAGTAAAATATATCTATGATTTTTTACACAGTATGGGAGCCCAACATGTTCTGAAAAAAACAAGACCAAATACATGTACGTTGGAAGAGTAATAGAGGAACAATTTGCTTTTAAATTGGCAAATGGCTAAAACTTGAAAATGGGCCTGGTCAGGAAGTGGGAGGGGGGGGGGGGGGTTAAAGCCTCCGGTCAGGAAGTGGTTAAGAACAGCAAAAGAGCAAGATTTTTAAGCTTTTTGGAAGATGGGCATTTCTGCAAAAATTGGCTTATCTAGCCAGTATTTATCAACAGCTTAACACCTTATATACCAGCATGCAGGCCCGAAAGAGAACGTGCTCAATCCAACAGACAAATTTCTGGCTTTTAGGAGCAAACTAAAATTTTGGGAAAAGCACCTTCCGTTAAGAACAGAAATGTTTCCTCTTTTAAGTCATGTTAGCAGGGCCACCATCAGAAATTTCTGGGCCCCATACAGCCAAGGAGTCTGGGGCCCCCTCACTATTGGGGCGGGCACAAAGTAAAGGGGTGGGAAGTAAGGCAACGGTGAAAAGCAAACTAGTAGGAGATCTCTTTGGAGGGGCAGGGCAGAACTAGCGTGGGTATCAGGGACAAGGTGGAGAGTGCCAGGGCTAAGCGGGGGAAGGTGGAGGGTATTTCTGGGAGAACAGAAAGTGGCATGGGTGGCGACATCGGGCATGAGGGCGCCCGTGCCGCCCATCGGAACAGGCCCCCCCCATGGCCGGCGGCGTACTATAGCAGAGCAGGGAGGTATCTCCCTGCACTGCAATCTACTAGCGCCACTGTAGCTCCCTGAAGTAGCGAAATCCCTGTGTGGCCGGGATTCCGCTCCTGGAGTGCTCCGCTTGATGTCTCTGTCCATATATGGACAGTGACATCAGGGGCAACTCCTGAAGGGGCATCCCCGTCTACAGCGTTGCCGACTCTGTGACCGTGGATTCCACTCCAGGAGAAGCCCTTGACGTCACTGTCCATAAATGGACACAGGCGACAGGGGCTTCTCCTGGAGTGGAATCCCCATTCCCAGCGTCGGCAATGCTGTGGACGGGGATTCTGCTTCAGGAGTTACCTGATATAGGGACATAGACATCAAGCGGAGCGCTCCAGGAGCGGAATCCCCGGCCACAGGGGGCTTCCGCTCTTTCAGGGAGCTACAGTGTCGCTATCTACAGGAAGGGGGTGCTACCTACAAGGGGGCTGTGTGGCACTACCTGCAAAGGGGCTGTATGGCACTACCTACCATGGGACTGTGTGGCAATACCTACCAGGGGGCTGTGTGGCAATACCTACCAGGGGGCTGTGTTGCACTACCTACCAGGAGGCTGTTTGGCACTACCTACCAGGGGGCTGTTGGCACACCTACAGGGGGCTGTGTGGCACTAACTACAAGGGGGCTGTGTCGCACTACCTACAGGGTGCTGTGTGGCACTACCTACTGGGGGCTGTGTGGCACTACCTACAAGGGGACTGTGTGGCACTATCTACAGGGGGCTGTGTGGCACTACCTATAAGGGGGCTGTGTGGCACTATCTACAGGTGGCTGTGTGGCACTATCTACAGGTGGCTGCATGGCACTATCTACAGGGGGCTGTGTGGCACTACCTACAAGGGGGCTGTGTGGCACTATCTACAGGGGGATTCTGTAAGTGACGGGCAGATGGTCATTTTACTGTGTGTGCTGGGCTGATGGTTATTTTACTATGAGGGGGGGGGGGCTGATGGTCATTTTACTGTGAGTGGGGGGCTGATGGTCATTTTACTGTGAGTGGGGGGCTGATGGTCATTTCACTGTGTGTGCTGGGCTGATGGTCATTTCACTGTGAGTGGGGGGCCGATGATTATTTTACTGTGAGTGGGGGGCCGATGATTATTTTACTGTGAGTGGGGAGCTGATGGTCTTCAAGTAGTTTCCACCTCTGGGCTCCAATTGAAAATAATAGGAGGCAGAAAATTCCTGTGTCACTCGTTTGGAGCTTTTTTTCCTGTGTCTTTTGCATTCGCTTCAACAGCTTTAAAAAAGAAAAAAAAAAAAAAAAAAAGGTCAAACAACGCTGTCAATTCCTGAAGGAATTTTGAGTCAGATTTTTTTTGCCGTACAAAAAACGCTGTGTGAACATACCCTACGAGTGTAGTGCTTGTTTTTAGTCGTTTTCTGTCTTTCTCTAAAGTAGGGGTGCCCTGAGGAAATTTTATTTTTCCAGTGGTGCCTCGAGTCCGAAAATGTTGGAAAACTCTGTACTAGGCTACAGGATCACCCCGGCCGATGCAAGGATCCCGTCGTGGAGCAGCTCAGTTCATCGTGGGAACGGGGCCTAGCTGAGTACAACTTTTTTTTGTTTGTTTGGGGGCACTGTCTACAAGGAAGGGGTGGGGGGGCTGTATGGCACGATCTACAAGCGGAGGTGGGGGGCTGTATGGCACGATCTACAAGGGGGACGTGGGGGCTGTATGGCACTGTCAACATGAGGGAGGTGGGAGGCTGTATGGCACTGTCTACATGAGGGAGGTGGGGGGCTGTATGGCACGATCTACAAGGGGGAGGTGGGGGGCTGTATGGTACTGTCTACAAGGGGGAGGTGTGGGGCTTTCTGGTACTGTCTACAAGGAGGAGGTGGGGGCTGTATGGCACTGTCTACATGAGGGAGGTGGGAGCTGTATGGCACTGTCTACAAGGGTGAGGTGGGGGGGAGCTGTATGGCACTGTCTACAAGGGAGAGGTTGGGGCTGTATGGCACTGTCTACAAGCAAGAGGTGGTGGGATATGGCACTTACTAAAGGAAGGCTGTATGGCACAATCTACAGGGGGCACTATCTACAGTGGGGGCTGTGTGTGGCAGGAAGGCGAGGGGGGCATTATACTGTGTGGGGGCCACTAAGCGGACATTATGCTGTGTAGGGGTACTACATGGGACAATATACTGTGTGTGGCAGCCAGGAGAGGGGGCATTATACTTTGTGGAGTCCGCTAAGTGGACATTATACTGTGTAGGGGCACTACTGGGGGCAAAATACTCTGTGTGGCACTTAGGGGGCATAATATTGTGTGGGCACAATTAGAGGACAAAATACTGTGTCCTTGAAGGGGTTATAATATATTATTATTATTATACTGTATGGGGGAACTAAAGGGGCATTATACTGTGGAGGGCATTATACTTTTTTTATGGGGCATTTTTTTTCTGATGGGGTGGGGCGCCGAAAGATAATTTTGCACGGGGCACCATTTATCCTAAGGCCGGCCCTGTCACTACCCACTACAGGTTTGAAGGCTATGTAAATCTTTGTATGTGCTTTTTGTTGCTTTACCAGTCTGTTTGGTGCTACTTTGTATATACTTTAAAAAAATATATATATATTTACCTTATGAGATACAGCTTCTTTCTATCCTGTATACAGAGCAGCTGTATCATGCACTGAAACCTGTATCTGTCAGGTTAGCGGGACTGCCGGGTTCAGTGTCAGCGGGTCCTGCGTGTCCCTGTTCATAATTTAGATTTGATCGATAACAGGTGGATCCTGACCCGCCGACACTGAACCCGTCAGTCCCGCTGACCTAACGGATACAGGTCTCAGCGCACGATACAGCTGCTCTGTACACAGGATACAAAGCAGCTGTATCTCCAAAAGTAAAAATAATTTTTAATAAAAAGTATTTACAAAGTTTCATAACACACACTAATAAACTTTTTTGTATAAAAAAGAGGTGTACATAGCCTTAAAGATCTCTCCCCCTTCCCCAGGTATCCTCTCCTTCCTCTACCCCTCCCTTCAGATATCCTATTTTCCCCCAGTTAACATCCACCTAGTATAATGTCTCCTTCAGTGTCATCCACCCTCCATTATTATCTCCTACCCACTACACCATCATCTCCCTGCCCCCATTGTCATCTAACCCCCCCCCCCCATAGAAAGCAAGTGTCTTCCCCAGGTCTGTATGATCCTGCCGGACACTGAGGCACTCCTGTGCTCCGTAACGGGACAATAAACCTGTCTTCTCCCTCTGATACACAGCTCGGGAGATAAGCGGTTGGAACTGCTGCTGGTGATACAATAATATGAAGCAGAGCTGGGAGGGTAACATTGATTTTTATTGGGGGGGATGTGATGTGAGGAGGCTCCGGGCAGCAGCAGCCTGACTGACATTACATACTGACAGACATCACGTACTGTACTCACTGTGTCAGGAATCTTCTGCTGCTGCTGCTTGTCGCCTCCACTGCATTTAAACCTCCCGCTACCTTCATGACGTCTCCCCTTCTCGTCTCCTCCACACACGTTGTCGCGCCGCCATGTAGGAGGGGGTGGGGCGGGCTCTATGTGAATAGAGGGTCCTTATGATTTTACTTTGATGCAAAGAACGGCCCCGGCTCCGTGATGGGACCTGTTCCTTTCACCAAAGTGAAATCATAAGGGCCCGTGAGCAAATGCATTCCAGCAGTGGAGCACGAGCCCCGTTTTTTCAAATTTTGACCGGGCCCCTGACAGCAGTACCGGCAGTACCTCCCTGATGGCGGCCATGCATGTTAGGGGTGACAGTCGGCCTGATGAAGAAGTAATTACATGAGCAATTAGACATTTAAAATCCTTGTCAGACAATTTGGACCTTTATTTCTCTTCTTTTATATTCTGAATCTGAGTTATGACTGGATTAGAAATCCTTTTGCAGCTGAGTTGTCAAATGCACAGTTCTCCTTGCCTGAAGAAGAACAGATAAGTGAACTGAGGTATGATCGAACACTGAAGATAAAATTCGGTGAAATACCAACTGTTTTCTGGTTTTCAGTGCAGATTCCAGACAGAATATTTTTTATAAACCGGTCCCTTTGTCATAACTGTCTCTTCTCCTTCTAAGGACATCTTACAAGTTTCATAGGAAGGATTTGATAAAGGTCTGAGACCCTCCACCATTAGGGTACATCTTTTGGTTCTTTTACTATCTTCTGGCATTCGTTATCCTGTGGATCTTCTTGTCAAAAGATTTCATAAAGCAGTGTCCAAATTAAGATCAAAAGTATTAAAACACCTTGGGATCTCCCCTTGGTCCTCCAGAGTTTATGTAGTGTTTCATTTGAGCCTTTAGTTGGGTGCACTTGGAACATCTATCATGAAAAACTTCAGTTCGGGTCTGTGGAACCCAATATACATTTTTTGGCAGATGAAGTCACACTGGAATGTTCCCTTCCACCTTCAAGCACAAAGTCCAATCTTTTTCATACATAAACCATTTGTCTTCCTACCCTGGAGTCAAATCTCTCATCCAATTATAGACTAAATAGGGGTCAGCTTGTTTCGGTACGATGTTTGCCTACATACATTAGAAGAACCTTGTCCTTTGGAAAAAAAGAAAATCCTAAAGTTTCTCTCTTGGGTCCTATCATAGGAAAGAAAAACCTTCAATTTCACATTGAATTAAAAACACTATATGTAATCCTAACACCAGTGCAGACCTTGTCATACCTTCTGGCATCAAAGCCCATTCCACTAGGTCTGTGTCATGTTTCGCCAACTGCTCACCTGTATCCATAGAGCAGATATGTAGTGCAGCATCGTGGTCAACCTCTACTACCTTTAATAGCCATTATAGGTTTTAGGAAAGATCTTCAATTGAGACAATCCTGAGATGTACTGTAAGTGTCCCTTTTGTAGGAGATTTTCTTGCCATATCTTGTGCTGCTAAGTTTTTTATTTAGTCCCGTCAGCAGCACAGGGCTCCATCCCTAAAAATAGTGTTAGTCTGCTAAATAAAATAATAAACATACACTAGAAGGGTGGAGCTTTAGGGTTTTTTTTTTATATAGCATCAGGTTTCATCTAAAATGCTACCTGTCCTATCAGTTTGCAGGGCAGAAAATTTCCTCACTGTTTTGCTGCTGACGGGACCAGGGGAAACCAGATTTACCTGTACATTCTAAATCAAAACTTTATAATACTGCCCCTTATGTACAAGACTAAAACTACTTTCATACTGCCCCCTATGTACAAAAATATAATTACTATAATAACATAACTAATAAGCAAAACTCTACTACTATTATCCAATTAAAGTTATCCCTGGGAAATGCAGAGAATTTACAATATTTTTTTAGAATAGACAGCACTTACATTTTCATGCTAACAATAACTATAGTGGTTTTTAATCCGATCGTGCAACGTTTCGGCTTAGCTTACTTTCCCTAGCACTCTCAGTGATTAATCTCTCAGATATATCACTCACGGAAACAGAAATGACAGTGTTAAGTAAAGGTTTGACATTTGTCCCCACAGCCACACATGATGTCTTCAATTGGGTATTGGATGTACATCTCTTTACAAGAAGGCTTAAGTAGCATAAATTCTACAAACAAGAGGATAGAAGGGAATGCCAAGAACTAGGAATAACAACAGTAGAATTACCACATGTTCGAGGCCCAGCCAATGTATTATCAACAAATGAGGAATCAAGAAGGTAGGGCCCATTAACCACATGTAGACTTAAAAGGACTCAGATGCCTCCAGGTTGAGATATCTCATGCGCACTGTAGATGTTTTCCAAAATTTGGTTGCACAAGATTTAATGTTATGAGTATGTGATCGGAGAACATCCAATCTGAATTGAGATGAAACACATCTAGAGAAAGATGAAACTGTGACAATAAAAGCATCAGACAAGGAAGAGAACATTGTGATACTAAATGTAAGGGAGTATGTACAAATGTATCTGTCTATACTTAACAATAAGGACAGTTATGAAATCCTTAAATCATTAAAAACCCGACTTCAGGTTATCGAAAGGATTCATAGAGATCCTAAATAGAGCAACAAAGAATAAACATTTTGATGAAAATGAGTATAAATTCCTCGCTGTTAAAACACTGCAGACCCCAACATTCTATGAACTCTCAAAAATCCGCAAGAGCACAAATCCTCTTAAGGGCCGCCGTCTAGTATCTAGAGCTGTAAAAGTAGCTTATCACAGAATGTTGGAATCTATATTCAAAAGGTTTTCAGACATTTAATTAATACTGCCCCTATGTACAAAAATATAACTGCTATAATACGGCCCTATATATAAAAAAAAAGATAACTACTATAATCCTGTCATCTATGCTTAAGATTATAACTAATATAATACTGCTCCCTTTGTACAAGAATATAACTGCTATAATTTTCCTCTTATATAAAAGCATATAACTACTATATAACTAGAAGCGGAAGAGAAGCAGTAATCCAGCGCAAAATAGTTTAAAAGGAAAACACAGTTCCAATTTTATTTAAAAAAAACTTCTTATAACTCTGTGTTATATCAAGTCCAGAGTCAGTGCAGCCATCTACCAGGAAATTTTAGAGCACTTCATGCTTCCTTCTGCTAACAAGCTTTATGCAGATGCTGATTTCATTTTCCAGCAGGACTTGGCACCTGCCCACACTGCCAAAAGTACCAATACCTGGTTTACTAACCACACTATCAATGTGCTTGATTGGCCGACAAACTCGCCTGACCTAAAACCCATAGAGAATCTATGGAGTATTGTCAAGAGGAAGATGAGAGACACCAGACGCAACAATGCAGACGAGCTGAAGGCTGCTATCAAAGCAACCTGGGCTTCCATAACACCTCAGCAGTGCCACAGGCTGATCGCCTCCATGCCACGCCACATTGATGCAGTAATTCATGCAAAAGGAGCTCCAACAAAGTATTGCGTGCATATACTGGATATACTTTTCAGTGGGCCTACATTTTGGTATTAAAAATCATTTTTGAAATTGGGCTTATATAATATTCAAATTTTTAGAGACACAAAATTTTGGGTTTTCATTAGCTGTTAGCCGTAATCATCATCATTAAAAGAATAAAATGCTGGAAATAGATCAATCCGTGTGTAATTAATCTATATAATACATGAGTTTCACTTTTTTTAATTGAATTACTGAAATAAATAAACTGTTTGATGATATTCTAATTAATTGAGAAGGACTAGTATATTTATATTATACTTAGTGGTGTCCGTACATCTCCATTATTTCAGGTGCTGCCTACGTGGTCTCGAGACCATTTTCCGGCTATCATTGTGTCTGAGACAAAAGCAGGACTCATCACTGACAAAGATAGACCTCCATTCAAGCCTCCATTGCTGTCTTGCTGTGCACCATGATAGCCTTTGAGAGTGAGGGTTGGATTGTCAATGTACATCTGTAGCTGGACTGCTGGCTCGTAGCCCAATATCATGCAAACGCCTTCTGATGTTTAATGTTGACACTTGTTGCAGCCCTAGGCTTGGAATGTAACGTCCAATTTCACTTGCAGTACAGAATGGCTTACTACAAGCCATTTTGCAATCAGACGATCCGTCTATGCAGGGGTTGGCCCCCTCGCACCTCTTGCTGTCATTCCCGTTCATTGTTGTTCTCCCAACCTCCAAGACACGCAACGTTGAACAGTGCTGACATCTCGGCCTAGACGCATATCGATCTGTCGGAATGATAAACCAAGGTCCCACAGTTAAAGGATTCTGTCCTTCTCAGTTTGCGACAAGTGGCGAGAACTGGCATGTTGACAAACAGGAGGCATCGCACAATCATCCCACACCACTTGATCTGATCCTTGAGGTTTCATGTGGCTAAAAAACTTTGCTTTCAATCTGGCTTTTATGCCCCTTCCACATGCCACAGATTGGAGCTAGATGCTTGAAAATTTGATCATTTGAAGATCTTAACGGCACCCGCCACTTCCTCGATTTGCATAACCTTACCTGTCTAGAATGTTTTACAGGATTGCCACACCATATAATTACATAATCATACATACCTGTACACATTCAGTACCCTAAGCCCATTTAGTTAGGCTGTGCTCTGTGAGAAGGATGTAGAGCGTGCTTGCAAATCTCTTGGCTATTTGACACAGCTCCCATATACAAAACGTAATGTGCAAATACAGCATCAGATTCAAGATTAATGCAGCTCAGTACATAAACACGGTGCCAGAACCAAGCTCAATATAGAGATATGGTGCTAGTACCAAGCTCAGTAGATAAATACAGCACCAGAACAAAGCTCAGTAGATAAAGACCGTACTAGGACCAAGCTCAGTATATAATTACAGAATAAGAACCGAGCTCAGTTTATACAGTACCAGAACAAATCTCAGTACATAAATATAGCACAAGAACCAAGCTCAGTACATATATACAGCACTAGCACAAATACAGCTCAGTGCAGAGGTCATTTGCAAAGTCAGCCCCTGCTAAATAAAGTTTGTAACATGTGAAATTACACTCCAAGTATTGCTTGAACAATGGTAAGGATATGCTGGCTGTAAAGGATCTGCCTGACACAGCTTCTGTGTCGACGCCCGTGGTTAGTCACTCTGCATCTGCTCCTAAGTCTGGTCGAGTGACCCCTTCTTCTACCAGTCAGCCTGGGAGGCTGAGGAGTGGGAGAGCCTAACACAGCCTGGGCAGACGGAGCTAGCTCCCGCCCTCTGTCTATTTATACCTTCACTTCCTGCTCCTCCTTTGCCTGTGATTCTTTCAGTCTGTTTCCTGGCTCTGCTGCTGCTGCTTACTACTTGTCTTCTGCTTCATATTGACCCTGGCTTGACTGACTATTCTCCTGCTCTGCGTTTTGTACCTCGTCCACTCCTCGTTTAACTCGGCTCGTTCACTATTCTTCTGCTCTGCGTTTTGTACCTTGTCCACTCCTGGTTTGACTCGGCTCGTTCACTATTCTTGTTGCTCACGGCGTTGCCGTGGGCAACAGCCCCATTTCCCTTAGCTTCTGTGTACCCTTGTCTGTTTGTCTGTCGTGCACTTAGTGAGCATAGGGACCGTCGCCCAGTTGTACGCCGTCGCTTATGACGGGCCGTTGCAAGTAGGCAGGGTCTGAGTGGCGGATAGATTAGGACTCACCTGTCTGTCTCCCTACCCCGCCATTACACTGGCACTTGATTTTTTACAAATCAAGTAAAAAAATCAGTTACTCACAGGTGACTTCTTCTCTGATTTTAGTCATTCTCTTTTCTTCTCCCTCCATTCCAGACTTCCATGATCTCTTTTCTCGGCCATGACTCCTCTCTGCAGAGTTTTCTGCTCAGATGTCTTCGGCTCCTCACTTTACCAACATAGCAGCACCTATAAAATAACACAAAATCCTCATGGTGCCAAACACAATGCCTCTAAATATAATAGCACCATACACTGTGCCCCTGATATACTATAACACACTGTGCCCCTGAATATACTTCCACACTCTGTACCCCGGAATACAATCAAGTCACACACTTTGCCCCTTAATACAATCATGTCACGCACTGTGCCCCTGAATACAACCATGTGTTACACGATGCCCTTGAATATTCTGCCACACACTGTGCCCCTAAATGTATTCATGACACATACTGCACAACATAGTGCCCCATAAAAATAGTCCACACGCTGTGCCCCCTAAAAATAGTTCTACAGGCTGTGCCCGGTGAAACTAAAACACCACACGTGCTGTATACCCTGTTGAAAGTGCCAAACAGTGCCCCTGCAGAAATTGCCAAACAATGCCCCCTGTAAATAGTGACACACAGTATATAATTGAGTACAGGGGGAGTCGCGTCAGGATCCTGCTTCTCCCAGGTTCCACAAACCAGCTGTTATTTTAACAAGAGAACTGGAGAGCTGCTCTGCCCATGAGCCTATCTTTTGGGGGAGGCCTGGAGCTGAAACTCCATCCGTCTCATGATTCACCCCCCCCCCATGAAATGAACTTAATAGCTGCAAAGCATTTACTGACAACAATTCACATTTACAAAGTCATAACTCCTTTATCATGGAATTATTGAAATTTGTTCTTACAAAAAAATATATTTTATGCTCAATTGTCAGATCAACCACCGCAGTTACATAGTTACATAGTTACATAGTTAGTACGGCTGAAAAAAGACACATGTCCATCAAGTTCAACCAAGGGAAGGGAAAAGGGAAGGAAAAATTTCTACACATAGGAGCTAATATTTTTTTGTTCTAGGAAATTATCTAACCCTTTTTTAAAGCCATCTACTGTCCCTGCTGTGACCAGCTCCTGCGGTAGGCTATTCCATAGATTCACAGTTCTCACTGTAAAGAAGGCTTGTCGCCCCTGAAGCTTGAACCTTTTTTTCTCCAGACGGAGGGAGTGCCCCCTTGTTTTTTGAGGGGGTTTTACAAGGAACAGGATTTCACCATATTTTTTGTATGTGCCATTAATATATTTATATAAGTTAATCATGTCCCCCCTTAGTCGTCTTTTTTCAAGGCTAAATAGGTTTAATTCCTTCAATCTTTCCTCATAACTTAAATTCTCCATGCCCCTAATTAGCTTCGTTGCTCTTCTTTGTATTTTTTCCAACTCCAGGGCATCCTTTCTATGAACTGGAGCCCAGAACTGAACTGCATATTCTAGATGAGGCCTCACTAATGCTTTGTAAAGTGGTAATATTACATCCCTGTCCCGCGAGTCCATGCCTCTTTTAATACACGACAATATCCTGCTGGACTTTGAAGCAGCTGATTGACACTGCATGCTGTTATTGAGTTTATGATTTACAAGTACACCCAGATCCTTCTCAACAAGTGAATCCGCCAATGTAGCTCCCCCTAGGACATATGATGCATGCAGGTTGTTGGTACCCAGATGCATAACTTTACATTTATCTACATTAAACTTCATCTGCCAAGTGGACGCCCAAACACTTAGTTTGTTTAAATCTGCCTGCAATTCATGAACATCTTCCATAGACTGAACTATATTACATAGCTTGGTGTCATCTGCAAAAATAGAAATAGTGCTATTAATCCCATCCTCTATATCATTAACCCCTTAAGGACGCAGCCTAGTTTGGGCCTTAAGGCTCAGAGCCCATTTTTCAAATCTGACATATTTCACTTTATGTGGTAATAACGTCGGAATGCTTAAACCTATCCAAGCGATTCTGAGATTGTTTTCTCGTGACACTTTGGGCTTCATGTTCGTGGTAAAATTTGGTCGATATATTCAGTCTTTATTTGTGAAAAATTGCAAAATTTAGAGAAAATTTACAAAAAATAGCATTTTTCAGAATTTAAATGCATCTGCTTGAAAAACAGACGGTTATACCACCCAAAATAGTTACTAGTTCACATTTCCCATATGTCTACTTTAGATTGGCATCGTTTTTTGAACATTATTTTATTTTTCTTGGACGTTACAAGGTTTAGAACATAAACAGCAATTTCTCATATTCTTAAGAAAATTTCAAAAGCCTTTTTTTGAAGGTGCCAGTTCAGTTCTGAAGTGGATTTGAGGGGCCTATTTATTAGAAACCCCCATAAAACACCCCATTTTAAAAACTAGACCCCTCAAAGTATTCAAAACAGCATATAGAAAGTTTTTTAACCCTTCAGGCATTTCACAGGAATTAAAGCAAAGTGGAAATGAAATTTGCAAATTTCATTTTTTCTGCTGAATTTCAATTTTATTCAATTTTTTTTTAGTAACAGAGAAGGTTTTACCAGAGAAACACTACTAAATATGTATTGTCCAGATTCTGCAGTTTTTAGAAATGTCCCACATGTGGCCCTACTGCGCTCGTGGACTAAAACACAAGCCCTAGAAGCAAAGAAGCACCTAGTGCATTTTGAGGCCTCTTTTTTATTAGAATATATTTTAGGCAGCATGCCAGGTTTGAAGAGGCGTTGAGGTATCAAAACAATGGAAACCCACCAGAAGTGACCCCATTTTGGAAATTACACCCCTCAAGGAATTCATTTATGGTTTTTGTTATCATTTTGACCGCACAGTTTTTTCACAGCACCTATTTGAATTGGGCTGTGAAATGAAAAAAATGATATTTTTTCCAATAAAATGTCATTTTTGATCAAATTTTCTTATTTTCACAGGGAACAACATACCCCATTTTGTTGCCCAATTTGTCCTTAGTGCGGCAATACCCCATTTGTGGTGATAAACTGCCGTTTGGGCCCATGGGAGGGCTCAGAAGGAAAGGAGCGCTATGTGTTTGTTGGAGTCCAGATTTTGCTGGATTGGTTTTCGGGTGCCATGTCGCATTTGCAGAGCCCCAGAGGTATCAAAGCAATGGAAACCCACCCGAAGTGACCCCATTTTGGAAACTACACCCCTCAAGGAATTCATTTATGGTTTTTGTTATCATTTTGACCGCACAGGTTTTTCACAGCACCTATTTGAATTGGGCTGTGAAATGAAAAAAATTATATTTTTTCCAATAAGATGTCATTTTTGATCAAAATTTCTTATTTTCACAGGGAACAACATACCCCATTTTGTTGCCCAATTTGTCCTTAGTGCGGCAATACCCCATTTGTGGTGATAAACTGCCGTTTGGGCCCATGGGAGGTTTCAGACGGAAAGGAGCGCTATGTGTTTGTTGGAGTCCAGATTTTGCTGGATTGGTTTTCGGGTGCCATGTTGCATTTGCAGAGCCCCAGAGGTATCAAAGCAATGTAAACCCACCAGAAGTGACCCCATTTTGGAAACTACACCCCTCAAGGAATTCATTTATGGTTTTTGTTATCATTTTGACCGCACAGTTTTTTCACAGCACCTATTTGAATTGGGCTGTGAAATGAAAAAAATGATATTTTTTCCAATAAGATGTCATTTTTGATCAAAATTTCTTATTTTCACAAGGAACAACATACCCCATTTTGTTGCCCAATTTGTCCTTAGTGCGGCAATACCCCATTTGTGGTGATAAACTGCCCTTTGGGCCCATGGGAGGGCTCAGAAGGAAAGGACCACCATTTGGCCTACTGGAGCTTTTCTGGTGCTAAGTCATGTGTGCAGAAGCCCCTGAGGTACCAGTACAGTTGAAACCCCCGAGAAGTGACCCCATTTTAAAAACTACACCCCTTAAGACATTCATCTAGAGGTGTAGTGAGCATTTTGACCCCACAGGTACTGTGTAAAAGATAATGCGCAGCAGATGGTGCAGTGTGAGATTTGCAATTTTATATATGTATATGCCATTTCAGTGTCCAATATAGTGTGCCCAGCATGCGCCACCGGAGATAT
Organism: Rhinoderma darwinii; assembly: GCF_050947455.1. Taxonomy (NCBI): domain Eukaryota; kingdom Metazoa; phylum Chordata; class Amphibia; order Anura; family Rhinodermatidae; genus Rhinoderma; species Rhinoderma darwinii. The sequence goes on along the minus strand of NC_134688.1, from coordinate 327,142,469 downwards.
ACACCCCTTAAATTGTAATGTGGGTTCTCCTGGGTACGACAATACCCTACATGTGGCTGTTATCAGCTGCCTGGGCATACGGCAGGGCTCAGAAGGGAAAGATGAGGGGGGTAAGCTGTGCGGAGTGCATCAGGGTAAATTAAAAATCAAGGGATGTATGATACATTTTAAAACAATCTTTTATACAGAGCCCTGGTTTTTCGGGACACGTGTCACATTGGTATATTGTGTTCTTCCTTATCCCCCTCTTATAGCAGACTCTGCACCTCTTTTGACTCTTTCCCTTTCCACCGGTTTGGGGACCTTCTCCTGGAAAGTGTTGCCCTGGTACGATGCGTGTGGCCTCGCTTCCAGAAGTACTGGGTGCCCCCCCTTCCTGGTCCCTAAAGATTAGATCTTGAAATTCCAGGAAAGTTCCCCTCTGGCCTGCACATCGACGTAGCACATACGCATTGTACAAAGCCATCTGTATGATGTGCCCGGCCAGCTTCTTATACCACACCGCATGGCGCTGTAGGGCTTCAGGACTTGATTTGACAAGTCCATCCCTCCCATGTACCTATTGTAGTCCAGGATGCAGTCTGGTTTGGGGGTGGCCTTTCCTTCATATATCCTAAACCTGTAGGTATACCCTGATGCACTCTCGCACAGCTTATACATCTTCACGCCATACCTTGCCCTCTTACCTGGCAGGTACTGGCGGAATTGAACCCTCCCTTTAAAATGTACCAGGGACTCATCAATAGAAAAACACTTCTCGGGGGTGTATGCTTGGGAAAACCGGGCACTGGAACGGTCTAATAGGGGTCTCCGTTTATACAAACGGTCAAAACTGGGGTCATCTCGGGGTGGGCACGGCTCATTATCAGTATAATGTAAGAAGCGAAGTATTGCCTCATTTATTTATTTTTTTAGGTTCCAGTTCATTTCTGAAGTTGCTTTGAGGGGCCCATATATTAGAAACCCCTATCAAACACCCCATTTTAGAAACTAGACCCCTCAAAGTATTCACAACAGCATTTAGAAAGTTTATGAACCCTTTAGGTGTTTCACAGAAATTTAGAGCAAAGTAGAGGTGAAATTTACTCTTTTTATACCATTTTTTTTATAACACAAAAGGATTTATCAGAGAAACGCAACTCAATACTTATTGCCCAGATTCTGCAGTTTAGAGAAATATCCCACATGTGGCCCTCGGGCGGTAATGGACTGAAGCACCGGCCTCCGAAGCAAAGGAGCACCTAGCGGATTTTGAGCCCTCTTTTTTATTAGGCACCATGTCCGGTTTGAAGAGGTCTTGTGGTGCCAAAACATTGGAAACCCCCCAAAAGTGACCCCAATTTGGAAACTAGACCCCTTGAGGAATCCATTGTAGTTTTCTTGGGGTGCATGCGGCTTTTTGATCAGTTTTTATTCCATTTTTAGGTGGCGTGGTGACTAATAAACAGCAATTCTACTATTGTTTTTGTATACTTTTTTTTTTACAGCGTTCACCGTGCGCTATAAATGACATATTCACTTTATTCTGCGGGGCGATACGATCACGGCGATACCAGATGTTTATAGTTTTTTTTTATGTCTTATGGCGTTTGCACAATAAAATACGTTTTGTAAACAATCATTCACTTTTTGTGTTACCTTATTCTAAGAGCCAGAACGTTTTTATTTTTCAATCAATAAAGCCGTGCGAGGACTTTTTTTTTTGCGTAACGAACTGTATTTTCCATCAGTACCATTTTTAGGTACATGCGACTTTTTGATCTCTTTTTATTCCATTTTTTGGGAGGTGAAGTGACCAAACAATTGTGATTGTGGTACGGTTTATTAATATTTTTTTTTACGGCGTTCACCGTGCGGGATAAATAACAAAATAATTTTGTAGTTCAGGCCGTTACGGACGCGGCGATACAAATTATGTATAGTTTATTTGTTTGTTTATATATTTTTATTAATAATAAAGGACTGATAAGGGAAAAAGTGGGACTTTTACTTTTATTACTTTTAAAACTTTTATTTTCTTATTTTTACACAGCTTTTTTTTAACTTTTTTTTTACTTTATTACTTTGTCCCACTAGGGGACATGAGGGCAGGAGGCCCTGATCGCTATTCTAATACACTGCACTACATGCGTAGTGCAGTGTATTAGAACTGTCAGCTACTCACTGACAGCAAGCATAGTGGGTCCTGACGTTGTCAGGACCCACTAGGCTTCCGTCTATGGCATAGCCGGACGCCATTGTTTGGTGTCCGGTTGCCATAGTCACCATCGCCGGCCGCTATCGCGTAGCAGGCCGGCGATGGCAGCTTAACCCCTAAAAAGCCGCGATCTCTATAGAACGCGGCTTTTAAGGGGTTAATCAGCGGGGACACAGCGATCGGTCCCCGCTGTAGGAGCTGTGACAGCTGCTGAACAAGACAGCAGCGTCACAGCTCCTGTATGTGTCGGGAGGACGGCCGAAACGGCCGTTACTCCCGAGACGTACTATTACGGCATGGAGCGCGAACGATACAGCTGCCATGACGTAATAGTACGTCAAGGAGCGGGAAGGGGTTAATAAATAAGTTGAATAATAGTGGTCCCAGCACTGAACCCTGGGGTACACCACTTATAACCGGTGACCATTCAGAGAAGGAATCATTGACCACAACCCTCTGGATACGGTCCTTGAGCCAATTCTCAATCCAATTACAAACTATATTTTCTAAACCTATAGTCCTTAATTTACCCATTAGGCGTCTATGGGGGACAGTGTCAAATGCCTTTGCAAAGTCCAAAAACACTAAATCCACAGCGGCCCCTCTGTCTAGGCTTCTGCTCACCTCTTCATAAAAACAGATTAGGTTAGTTTGACAACTTCTGTCCTTAGTAAAACCGTGCTGGCTGTCACTTATAATACTATTTATTGTCGCATAATCCTGTATATAGTCCCTCAATAGCCCCTCAAACATTTTCCCCACGATGGATGTTAAGCTTACTGGTCTATAATTACCTGGGGAAGACCTAGAGCCCTTTTTGAAAATAGGCACCACATTTGCGCTGCGCCAGTCCCTTGGCACTATACCAGTCACTAGAGATTCTCTGAATATTATGAAAAGGGGGACAGATATAACGGAGCTAAGCTCTTTAAGAATTCTAGGGTGTAACCCATCTGGTCCCGGGGCCTTGTGCACATTTATTTTATTTAATTTAGCTTGGACCATCTCTACATTCATCCAATTCAGTATATCAACTGATATATTAACAGCACTGGCACTGGCTACATCAGCTGCTCTTTCTTCAGTTGTATATACAGAGCTAAAGAACCCATTTAGTAACTCTGCCTTCTCTTGATCCCCTGTGATCAACTCCCCATTACCATTATCTAGGGGTCCTACATGTTCAGACCTTGGCCTTTTAGCATTTATATACTTGAAGAATTTTTTGGGATTTGTTTTACTATCCTTGGCCACCTGCCTTTCATTTTGTATTTTTGCTAATTTTATTACATTTTTACAGATTTTATTAAGCTCTTTATATTTTACAAAGGCTACAGCTGTACCCTCAGATTTGTATTTTTTAAATACCCTGTGTGCCATCATTTGCGAATTTGCTATTAGGAGGCCATGGTATTTGTTGCAATACCTTAACTCTGGCGCCACATTGTAGGCCCCCTACATAGATAATCATTTCATTCTGTGGGCGGGCCCAGATGCGGACTAGAGGAAATTTGTTGAGAAACCAATTGAAAACATCATTGGTTTAAAATTAACCTTTGACTGAAACGATGAGTTGTTATCCCTTTTGGCTGTATACATCTCCAAAGATGCGATAGTGGGGATTAGTAACCACAGTTTACCGAAAACTAACCTCTAAGAACAGTCTCTTGAAATTGGAGAGCTGCTACCCAGACGCTCCCACAAGAGTAATTTCAAAGGGGCAGTAAATATGTCTCAAGAGGAACTGTTCTACAACAGAAGAATTTATGAGACAATACCGGGATATAGAAAAATGATTCCATAATCGAGTATATACTTAAAAGTTCTTAAAATAAACATGCACATGAGATAGAAGGCAGAGGAGTTATTAGTCCCTAAACAAAAAACAACCCGTTAGACTTTTTAGGCACCTTTGATAGGGACAGCAGAAATAAAAGATATTCTAAGAAAACACTGGGGCATCCTTCATATGGATGAGGACTTAAAGAGGACCTGTAAGCTCCCTTGACTTGTTCGTTTTAGTAAATACTTGTATTTGTAATGAAATAACAGTTCTGGAGCATCTTTTCTTAGAACTCCGCATTGTGACATTCCTCAGTTATTCGTCAAAGAAATGTGTAAATAAATTGACATCTTGGTGTTACCAGTTGGAGACACGTCCCTATGCAGCATGACATTGTCCAATCAGTGCTGACACTTTCAGAACACACCTCTTGGGCAAGGAGAATGGTAATAACCAGTCAATTTATTTAAATAAATATTCAGGAGGAATAACAAAGGGACCGCACAATGCAAAGTTAAATAAAAAAGATGCTCCACAATTTTTATTACATGGGAAATACAAGTATTTACTAAAATAAAGGCGACAGGGGAGGTGACAGGTACTCTTAAAAGACGTAGTAACACCATATGCTTAGATCACATACAAAAAGTGAAGAAACATAGGTGACAGAATAACACATAGTCATCTTTCTCCGTTATATATCCAAGGATGCTGGATGGATCGCAAAATTGACCCATCTAAATATTTCTAAAGCTCCACAACTGGCGAATCTTATAAAATGTTAGCCATTTTAAATTGCCGTTTGAACCGGCTTAGTTTATGAGGCGACATGCACCTTTTCACAAGGTTACGTGGGGAAAAACACTAGAGAGTGATGAAGGGGGATATAGGAACATGTTTCTGGACCCAAACTGCCTAAGGTTTACAGCAATAGAACTGATCCACACTTAACCAAGTGAGGGGAACATAGACAGAGTGATATTACAAGAAGTAGATGGATTTTTAAATTAAGATCAATAGCACCTCAAGGACTGAATGAACACCGGGCAATGTATGTTATTGCTCAGCACCAATCACTAGAATTGGATGTGAGTTGTGTCTAGTATTGCAGCTAAATTCATTGAGTTGCACTGTTTCTTGCATAACCTTTTAAATTTATAAAATTCTGTTCTCAGCATCTACCACCAGAGGGAGCTTTCTGGAGAGGGAATTATGCAGCTATCATGAAACGTAATAATAAATCTGTCTTATGAATTTCCCACATTACTTCATTGATTTTGCATCATGATTGGAACATGTGTTACAAGGTAGCATGGAAGGGGAAGTATGTTATGTACAGTGCATGGGACACAAAGGGGTGGGTTATGATCAAGTATACCTGGAGAAAAGTTGGGGACTAATCTAGTCTTGGACATGATACACAGTGCTCTATTGGCAGCTTTTACTGGAGTGACATACTAAGGAAAAATTTAAATAGTGCAAGTAACAGAAATAAGAAGAGGGGGTTAGGTGGGTCCTGTGGGACTGTTTAATTGAGTTTTTCTTGTAAATAGAATATGGCAGTCTAGAAGTAAGGGATTTGTAACAGAAAAACAGCTAGAAGGATATATTAGGAAATCAATCACATATAATAAAAGAAACAATAGGTACAAAGTTAATAATGTTTTTATGATGGCACTTTATCTTTTTTTTTTAGTTAGATTAGTAATTTATATCAAACTTGATTTTTTCATTTTATTTTTTACACTTTTTTTTGTAATATGAGTAAGTCATACTGCAGAAAAAGTGCATAAAATAAAATGAAAAAGTTAAGAACAAATAACTAAGTCCTACCTAAAGTTACCAGCAGCAAGATTTCCTTTAAGATAGTTTCGCTTCCTGATTCACGACATTGATATAAACCAGTGTCCCAAAGTTCTAGATTTGCCAGCTTCATTACCAGAATTCTCTTTTGTTCATTGACAAACACAATAGATCTTGAACTGTAGTCCATATTACTATTTCCATCAGAATGAACTACCCACTGAAGTTTATCATGACCCATCACCTTGTACCAGGTTTTTGACCATTTATGGTTCTGATTAGATTCACAAGCCATTTCCACAGTGTCAGAAGCCTTGAAAATAGCCACATGCAATGTGGATGGTAGCCCTGTAGGTGATAAAATACAAACAAAATAAAATATAATATATACAAAGCAAGAAATACTAAAAATATACCTTTACTTATAAAATAACCTCATATACTGCATAACAAACAATTCATTCAAAATGTTTTGAGCAGAAAATAATATCCTCTTACCCCTCAACCCATTTTAAGTGGGCCATGCAAATGTTTATGATCTCTCCTAGATCATTTCTAAAATATACTTTTACAGGAATGTAAGGACTCATTCACATGGCTATATTACGGATCTGTGTAATATGCATAAAGCACCTTTAGATATCTATCGGCACATTGTGTTCCTTTATATGCCTTAAAGGTTTATGGAATATTTTATCCAAGAGAAAAAAAATTGTGGCATGTTCCATTTCTGTATGAAGGAGACGGACAGTACACTTGAAAGTTTATATTAATTTTAATGGAGAGGTGCAGCCCATGTACATTCCGGGATCCCATCTTTTATAATATTGGTGAAGTGCTCACAGGAAAAAATCCAACCAATTAGACATGTCTGATTGGCATCTTATATCAGGTGTTCAGCACTCTGTAGTAAACCCTTAACAGAGGGCATGGTTTGGGATTTGGCACTTTGGGATTGCCACATTTTATCTATTTTCCACATGTGCTATTAAAACAACTAGAACTTTTACATTTTTAAAGGGTCAGTGCAGTTATACTTTCCTGCCCGAACTATCATTGGGTACGGAGAGATGTTCCTGCACGCTGGGCAATAGTGTTGCCGTGGTAACCGTATGACTCCTGGAGAGTATCGTGCATGGTCTAATTCTATATAATTGGACACGTGCAAGATACTCTCCGGGCGTTATATGATTGTCACGGCAACAGTACCGCCTAGTGTGCAGGAGCGTCTCTCCACGCCCGATGTTACTTCGGGCGGGAAAGTATAACTGGACTTACACTTTAAGGCTCTTTTTTGTGTCTTTTTTTTCAGAACTTACACTTAAACGGGTTGACCAGTCCCTAAAAATCGATGACCTATCCTCAGAATAGGCCATCACTATCTGATCCATCAGGGTCCGACTCCTGTTTTGAAGGGGCAGCAGTGTGTACGAGCCCTGTTTTCCCTTCATTTCCTTTGCTGCTCGTACTATGAATCGCTGACACACTTGTGGTGGTTCACAGTATTACAGCCTTCTCCCATTGAAGTGAATGAAAGAAGGCTGTAATACTGTGAACCACCGTTACAAGTGTGTCAACGATTCACAGAATGAGCAGATAAGGAATGAAGGGGAAGCAGCGCTTGTACAAGTGCTGTGGCCCCTTCAATACATCTGATCGGCGGGGTCCTGGGAGTTGGACCCCAACAGATCAGATATTGATTGCCTATCCTGAGCCATTTAACCAGTTCAGAAACGATAACCATGATTTGTATGTATAAATGATGAATCTTAATTTTTATTGTTTTGTGCTATTACATGGAAAGATTATCATTACTATTGCTTAAAAGCTTACGAATAGTAGCAATGATTGATAAGTGTAAACGAGCTATTGGAATAGTGGTGCACATTAAGGGCTATATTGACACAGGTTAAAGTTTTATGGCAATGATAATACAAAATAAAAACTGTGCAAATTTTGAAATGGCGGCTACCATCATGCAAGCTTCTTCTCTTATTTTGGCAAAGTAATAATTGTTAACAAAACATCATATTTCTTTGAGTATGATTTGCCTTTTTCATACTTTAAGAAATTAGTGCATTAAACTTTACATGTAATTTAGGATTTATGTTACGACAAAGCTTTACACCTTTGTGAAAATAAAGTTTGTGAGTGCTGTGGATCAATAAACTTTATCTGATTGATATGCCATAACTGTCAGGGTAAGGTCACACGTGCAGTCACGGTGCGTTTGTGTTGCATTTTTAAACGGACATTTTCGTTATGGACAGACTGCTGCTATTATATTACAATGTGTTTTTTGTGCAGTTAACTGCATCTTCATGATGTCCGACCGCATGCGGTTAATGACTGCGCTGCCAAAGTTGTTGCTTGCGTTTTTGCTAACAGTTCTGCAATGCCTTGTAATGAACTATATACAGGAAGCACCTAACAAACTTCAACACGGGTGAAAACTATGTCCATCAATTATTTCCTTTAAAAACGCAACAGAACTGCAGCATTACAGAGACAAAAAACGCATGCAGTTTACCGTATGCGGTTTTCAATAGCAACAAAACAGCAACAAAACCGCGTCAACGACGTACCGTGTGGCCTTACCCTCACTTCTGAGAGAAAAACTGTTTTATTTGCAAGCAAGTAAATAGTCAAATTTAGAAGTACTAAGGGCGGGGGCATTTATTAACTTTTCTACGCAAGTAAGAAGAGCTTAGCGGAAGCGGGGCTAGCCGGCATAGATTTTACCCTGTGGCGCGCAGACAGCCGAAGATGCGCCCTTTTTTTTTTTAACAACGTTTTTTAATTTTATTGAATGAGTAAAAGAAAAGTTTAACAAATGTTAAACATTTCTTTTACTCTTAAAAAATTCATCGCATCTTACTGCTTTTGATTTTAAGCTAAGACTGGCATATGAAAAGCCAGTCTTAGTAAAAGCGCCCCTACATCTATATATATTATCTATATATATATATATAATCCTAGAAGTCTACTAGTCCTTCCCAATGAATTAGAATATCATAAATAAGTTAATTTATTTCAGTAATTCCCACCTTCCAAAATCCATAACATCTATATTTTTCCGTCGATATAGTCCTATGAGGGCTTGATTTTTGCGGGATGAGTTGTAGTTTTTTGTAGCATCATTTATTTTGCCATATATTGTACTAAGAAACGGTAAAAATTTTATTTGTGGGGTAGAAAATGAAAAAAACTGTGATTTCTCAATGGTTTTTTGTGCGCCGTTTTTACGGATTTCACTGTTCAATTAAAAAATCATATTAACTTTATTCTATGGGTCAAGACGATTACGGCGATACCAAATATATATAGTTTTTTCTATATTTTACTACTTTTACAAGTAAAAACCTAAGTGTAAAAAAGAACATTTATTTTGTTTCGCCAAATTCCGAGAGCCATAACTTTTTGGTATGAGGGTTTATTTTTTGCGGGATAAGCTATAGTTTTTAATAATACCATTTTGGTGTACATGCGACGGTTTGATCACTTTTTGTTTCATTTTTTGTGGGAGATTAGGTGACCAAAAAATAGAGATTCTGGCGTTTACAATTTATTTTTTTTACGGCGTTCACCATGCGGGTTAAAGATCACTGTGCTTGATTGACCAGGAAACTCGCCTGACCTAAACCCCATAGAGAATCTATGGGGTATTGTCAAGAGGAAGATGAGAGACACCAGACCCAACAATGCAGACGAGCTGAAGGCCGCTATCAAAGCAACCTGGACTTCCATAACACCTCGCCACCATGCCACACCGCATTGATGCAGTATTGAGTGCATATACTGTACATACTTCAGTGGGTCAACATTTTGGTATTAAAAATTATTTTGGAAATTGGGCTTATATAATATTCTAGTTTTTTTAAACACTAAATTTTAGGTTTTCATTAAAGGGGCTCTATCACCACATTATAAGCTACTATATCCTACATAATGTAGATAACAACACTTTTTATTTTATTTTGAAAAACGATAATTTTTGAGGAAGTTATGAGCAATTTTAGATTTATGCTAATTACTTTATTAATGCCCAACTGGGCGTTTTTTAACTTTTGACCAAGTGAGCGTTGTAAAGAGGAGTGTATGACGCTGACCAATCAGCATCATACACTTCTCTCCATTCATGGGCATTTGTACTCAGCACAGTGTGATCTAGCGAGATCATGCTGTGCTGTCACATACACTCACATTAACTTTACTGAAGTGTCTTGACAGTGAATAGACATTGCCTCCAGCCGGGACGCGATGTCTATTCACACTCCCGACACTTCGGTAAAGTTTGTGTAGGACTTAATCGCTGCACAGCGTGATCTCGCGATATCACGCTACTGCTGTCATTCATGGCATGATCTCGCGAGATCACGCTGTGCAGCGATTAAGTCCCACACAAACTTTACCGAAGTGTCGGGATTGTGAATAGACATCGCATCCTGGCTGGATGTGTTGTCTATTCACTGTCAAGGCACTTCAGTAAAGTTAATGTGGGTGTATGTGACAGAACAGCATGAGTACAAATAGACATGAATGGAGAGAAGTGTTGGTCAGCGTCATACACTCCTCTTTACAACGCCCACTTGGTCAAAAGTTAAAAAACGCCCAGTTCAGCATTAAGAAACTAATTAGCATAAATCTAAAATTGCTCATAACTTCCTCAAGAATGATCCTATTTTTCAAAATAAAAAACATTGTTGTTATCTACATTACAGCACCGATCAGATTATGTAGGAGATCGAGCACTTATAATGTGGTGACAGAGCCTCTTTAACTATTAGCTGTACTCATCAACATTAAAAGAAAAAAAATGCTGGAAATAGATCACTCTGTATGTACTGAATCTATTTAATATATTAGTTTCACTTTTTGAATTGAACTACTGAAATAAATTAACTTTTTGATGATATTCTAATTAATTGAGAAGGACTAGTTTATTGGGCTAATGTTTGGCCATACAGTTAAAGGGGTCAGATGAAAGTATTTTCACTTTTTCCACAAAAAAAGCACTCTTGTTCATAGGCTGTGTGTGGTATTGCATCTCAACCGCATTCAAGTGAAGGTACTGTATATATTCTATATACAAAATAAAACAAAGTAACAATATACTGTTAGAAGGAATGCATCTACCGTCACCTTTCATTGTAAAAAACAAGTTATCCAGATGTGTACCTGCAAATTTATGCCAAAGGACAAAAAATTGGTTCCCCAGGTGTAGTGAGATTCTAAAGATTATCCTAAAATAAAAATTCATGCAAGCTGCAAAGAATTGACACAGCAGTGGAGTAACTATTCTTTACATTTACTTTTACCTTTTACATTGTTTTGTGAAATAAACAGCTCTAGGAATATGTACCTAGAAATGCTACTACAGAAAACCATGATGCATTAATGCAATGCAGGTTAATGCCTTGTTTTTCTTGTTGAAGTCAATGTATGATTTTATGCTGAATTGGGTGAAGAAGATTTTTCTAATTCATTACAATAGCACGTGTCCACTCCAAAAAATGACCGCAGTAACCAAAACTCAAAATGTATAGTACATGTGAGAGTACCTCAATACAGTAACTTATTGAATATGGCGATTGAAACCTAGCGCTCTGCTTGCTCAGCAACTCTATCTGTCTCGTTGCCCACAAAAGGGCCCAAAAGTTTTGGCTTTTTTATGCCACCCCTACCGCTTTGTGGCGAGGGGGCATTCCTACCTAAAAGGGTGTGAGCCACTGCGGCCTAAACAAATTTATTATAATTTACGCCGGAAAACGGATGTAAATCACATTGGAAATCTACGCCGGCTCTTTGCTGGCATAGATTTCACTCTGTGGGGCGTAGCAAAGTAGAGGTCTGTACCGGTTCGCGTACCTGGTCCCCCCTAATCGGACTACCCTCCCAGTTAACTAAATAAAAAACTTAATGCTCACCTCACCACTCCTCTTCTCCCCTCATCGTTCGTTGGGTCATACAAGGTCCTGATGCCGAGCAGCGTCAGGACGTTGCATAATGCACAGACCTAATGATGCTGAGTGCTGCGTCACATGCAAGGCCCTGATGCTGTACACCCTGAGGAACTAGTATGAGCCACTGAACACTGATGCAGCTTGAGGGGACGAGGAGGGCAGAAAAAGAGTGGCGAGTATAGTTATTTATTATTGTTTGTCTGATGGATGGTGCACTGCCACAATCGTTCTGCCAAAATTGGAGTGGTATCAGCGATATTTGTGCAACTGGACCACCAAAAAGTTTCACTTTATATATTTACTTACCAAAAACCACCTGAAGCAAGACATTCTCAATGATATTATATTCTTCTCCAGTCCATATTCGCCATTTATACAGACCACTGTCCCAATGTTGTAAATTCACCATAGTCACATTAACTATGCCAGTTCGTTCAGTGTATTGTGAAATAAACACTCTTCCTTCATGTCCATTATGGTAGGCAACACTTGTGTCCACAATATTTTCACACTCAGTCATGGATACTTGCCTGCACCAGCTGCTTATCAGATTTCTGTACCAATAAGTGTCATAGTTAAATGTGATGGTGACTGAGCCCATAACCACAGCCTGGACCTCACGTACTTGTATATTTGAAGAGCCTGGAAATCAGGATCAACACTTTATTAGACTTCATTACCATATAAGTACAAAATGACATAATATTAGTGCCACCAGTTATATAATAAATAGAAATTCACCTTATAATCATGTACAAAAAGTGTAACATCATGTTTATGTCATGTTTTGGCAATCCATTTGTAAGTTTGGAATTTCATTTTTATTGTTTTTAAATAAATACACCAATGAAAACTTTAGAATACATGTTTGTATATATTTTTTTGTATAGAAAAATCTAGAGTATATGTCAAGTGTCTGCCCCATGTGTGAGCTTTTAAAAAAAATCTATATTGGAAAGGCTGGCTGCATTGTTCTATAGAATTACAATATAATTACTCACAGGAAGTACAGAAACATGCCCCAGCGAACTACACTCGAACTTACTCAACTATACACCATAGTAAATTGCATTTCTTAAAAATGAATAGAAGTAAAAATTTGTAACAGTTCCCCTGCATTATGATTTTCATCATACCGTAGATGACTATTAAGTCCTACAAAACAAATAACTGTAACATATTGAAAATAAAGTATTAATGAGTTTTATTTTATATAAATATTTAACTTACATTGTATCCATGTATAGAAGAAAAGCTGAAAAGCCATGGGTCCCAGAACTTTTTGAAAGAGCCATGACTTGACCAATATCATTTTTGTGATGCTGGTTATGTGCCTGGTCAGAAAGAACTATGCTCATAATGTGTCTTCATCATTCTTCCCAGGCATAATTCATAGGAAGTTTTGGAAGTTGCAGATAACCACAGAAAGGAAATGGTTTGTCATTATGAGCGCTCTGCTATATAAAATGGAAAAAACCACAGACTATCTTTACGTATTGTTCATTTTCACAGACAGAATGTTAAATATCTAATAAGTATGTAACCAAACATTATAGATCAAGAGCGTTTAACCCTTTCCCGACATCCGCCGTAAATATACGGCGCATGTCGGGTGGTGGAGTATGGAGCGGGCTCAGCCCGTAGGACGAGCGTGTGTGTTAGAGCCTACACTTCCGGGTAACGAGCGGGATCCCGCCTGAGAGCGATCCCGCTCGTTTAACCCGTTAAATACCTCGGTCAATAGCGCCCACTGCATTTAAATGACTAAAAACAGGGGGAATCAACCCTCTGTATTGCTCCAAAGGCTCCGCACAGCGAGATTAGGGAGGGTGTCGTTGGTTGGCATGGCAGCCTGGGGGACTGATGAACGTCCACCGTCTTTGTACCCTGGCAGGGCTTCATAGGAGACTGTCAGAATCATGATTTTATGCAATACATTAGTATTGCAGTATATCGTCAATCGATCCAACCGATCGCTGGTTCAAGTCCCCTAGGAGACAAGTAAAAAAAGTAAAAACAGTAAAATAAAGTTTTTTTTAATAAATAAAAAAAAAAGTAAAAATAAAAAAGTTAGAAAACCCCCCTTTTCCCATTTTCCCTCAAGCACAATGTCATTTAAATTTATTTATTTTTTTAAATTAACATAACTGCTATTGACGCATCCGTAAAAGTCTGAACTATATATCATTATTTAGTCCACACGGTGAATGCCGTAAAAACTTAAAAACGTCAGTACTGCAGCTCAGGCACTATTCTGTGACCGGAGCAATCTGGATCCCCACCGATCATATACTGCCCGGACATCCCTTTTAAGCAAATACTTTGTTTTATTTACAGTTAGGGCCGGCCTTAGGGGTGTGCGAGCTGTGCGAGCCCACGGGGTGCTGCACCCTCCCAGCATGTAGGGGGCACCACTGGGTTCTGCCTCTACTCCGTGCTCTGTTCTTAGTTACATATACAGAGTAAATTAGAGCCGAAGAGCGAGAGAAGCTCTGCCCACTGCCCGTCCTGCAAGAAATCTGTGATCCTGTCAGCAAGGAGAGATGGTGAGTATCTATGTGTGACTGTGTGTCTCTGTGTGTATATGTGTGTGTATACAGTATGTGTCTCTGTGTGCATACAGTGTGTCTCTGTGTGTATACAGTATTTGTCGTGTGTTTGTATGTGTATATGTTACAGTGTGTGTGTGTGTGTGTGTGTGTGTGTGTGTGTGCGTGCCTGTGTGTGCCTGCATGTGTTTATGTCTCTTTGTAAAAGTGTGTTCAATATTAAAGTAGAACAGATAAAACGAAGATATCTGTGCTGCCTCCTATATACCCTTCTGCCCCTATATACCCCACTGCCCCTATATACCCTGCTGACCTTATATATCCTGCTGCCCCATATATATCCTGCTGCCCCTATATATCCTGCTGCCCCTTATATAACCTGCTGCCTCCTATATATCCTGCTGCCCCTATATATCCTGCTGCCCTATATATATCCTGCTGCCCCTTATATAACCTGCTGCCTCTTATGTACCCTGCTGCCCCTTATATAACTTACTGCCCCCTACATACCCTTCTGCCCATCTATATACCCTGCTGCCCATTATGTACCCTGCTGCCCCTTATATACCCTGCTTCCCCTTATATAACCTGCTGCCTCTTACGTACCCTGCTGCCCATTATATAACTTACTGCCCCCTATATACCCTACTGCCAATCTATATACACTGCTGCCCCTTATATACCCTGCTGCCCCTTATATACTTATTTAAAACCATGTGTGTTCCAGCTACCCTCTTACATCAGGGATTCTGGTGATGTTTTGCAGAGACAAGAGGGGGTCACCTTGGAATCAAATATGTATTTGGTTTCCTGTGATGTAGAGTCCTTCTATACCTGCATCAATCACCAGCATGGATTGGTGGCATCAAGATTTTTTCTATTGATGCAGGGGCACGATGTTGAATTTGTGAATTTTCTCATGCAATTACTGGTATTCGCACTGAATCATAATTTTTTTCTTTTTAAGGACAGATATTTTTTACAGACAAGAGGAGTGGCTATGGGTGCAGCATGTGCTCCGTCTTATGCAAAGCTTTTCCTGGGCTATTGGGAACGAAAGCAGATTCAGAATTGAACTGAAGCAGGATCCATTGTCCTCTTCATCTGGCAGAGCACTTTAGAATCTCTGGAATGTTTCATTCAGCAACTTAATGATAACGAATTGAATATTCGTCTTACTCATGTTATCAGCCAAACGTCTATTGACTTTTTAGATATTGGTATTTCAGCCGGTCATGACCACATAATACATACAACTATACATCCTAAAAAAACTAGTGTGAATTCAGTACTGCATGCGAGATCTGCACATCCAGCTCATGTCATACAAGCTATACCTACCGGCCAATTTCTGCAATTTAGAAGAATCTGTGATCAAAAATTATTGGTGCCAAAAGCTCGTAAGCAAAATACTCGTGAGGTGAGATTGATCACTAACTTTCATACACGTTGGAATGAAATGATGCAGATTTATAAAAAATATTGGCCTATCTTGAGGCAAAACCCGGATCTCAATAGATTATTGTCCTTGCACCCTGAAGTGGTGGCCAAAAAGAGCCAGACTGTGGGTGATATCTTGGTATATAGCCACTATTTGGCTCCAAGATCTGGCTTCATTTTTAATTCACGTTGCCCTAAATGGGGCTCTCTACCATGTGGAGATTTTTCCATTTGTCAATATATGGTCAGGACAGATTGTTTTACCAATTCCATCGGTGATCGAAACTACAAACTTGTGCATCATATAAATTGTCGTACATCTTCAGTGGTCTATTACCTTATATGTCCCTGTGGACTTATTTATGTTGGCCTAACATTGAGGGAATTGAGAGTTCGAATTCAAGAACATATCGGAGATATTAAAAGGGCATTATCTTCGATGGAAAACGAGAAAATAAGGAAGCTTAAACCAGTGGCAAAACATTTCAGAGAATTCCATCATGGCCAATGGAATAAACTACAAGTGAGGGGCATTGATCATGTTACCCTGGGATCCAGAGGAGGGAACCTGATGCAAACACTACTGAAGATTGAATGTAAATGGATCATGGTACTTAGGACGATCCCACCAATTGGGCTAAATGAAAGATTGGCGTTTTCATCATATTTGTGAGTAGTATATGATCTTCCGTGACCTCTGCTTATAAAATAACCTTGATAACACATTAATATTTTGATACAACATAATAATATAATATATATGGGATTATTGTTTAATAATTTTTGTGACTCTTTAACCCGTTAGTGACCGGCCAACAGTGTTTCTACGTCGGTCACTAACGGGCCTTATTCCGATGCCATAGACTTTTTACGTTGCGGCATCGGAATAAGTAAACAGAGCAGGGAGCTGTCAAATCTCCCTGCTCTCAGCTGCCAGAGGCAGTATAAGTATCGATCTCATTCATTTAACCCCTCAGATGCGGTGCTGAATAGCGTGCACCGCATCTGAGCGGTTTTGGAGAGGGAGGGAGCTCCCTCTCATCCAACTGACACCCAGCGATAATAAAGGCCCCCAGGTCTGCCTGTGGTGAATGCCGGAGGCATGACCAAGCAGATGCCTGTCCGTTTTACACGGACAGGCATAATACACTGCAATATAGAAGTATTGCAGTGTATTATAAATGCGATCGGAGGATCGCATAGTGAAGTCCCCTAGTGGGACTAGTAAAAAAGTTAAGAAAAAAGTTTAATAAAAAGTGAAAAAATAAAAAGTGAAAAAAATATATGAAAAACCCACTTTTCCCCCTTACAAACTGCTTTATTATTAACAAACAAAATAAAGTAAAAAAGTTACACATATTTGGTATCGCCGCATCCGTAACGACCCCAACTATAAACGTATTACATCATTTAACCCGTACGGTGAACGTCATATAAAATTAAAAAAACACGCAAAAATTGCTGTTTTCTTTGAATCAAGTCTTAAAAAAAATTAGAGAAAAAGTGATCAGAAAGTCGCATCTACTCCAAAATGGTACCGATAAAAACTACAAGTCGTCCCGCAAAAATAAAGCACTCCTACAATTGCATCGGCAAAAAAATAAAAACGTTACGGCTCTTCAAATATGGAGACACAAAAACAAATAATTTTTTAAAAAAAAGTGTTTTCACTGTGTAAAAGTAGTAAAACATACAAAAACTATACAAATTTGGTATCGTTGCAATCGCAACAACCCGCTGAATAAAGTTATTGTGTTATTTATACCACACGGTAAACGTCGTAAATTTAGGACCCAAAAAAAAGTGGCGAAATTGCTGTTTTTTTTCAATTCCCCCCCAAAAAAAAAGTTAATAAAAGTTAATCAATAAACTCTATGTACCCCAAAATCGTGCTATTAAAAATTACAACTTGTCCTGCAAAAAACAAGACCTTATACAGCTATGTCGACGCAAAAATAAAAAGTGTATAGCTCTTTGAATGAGACGATGGAAAAACGTAAAAAATGGCTTGGTCATGAACGTCTAAAGTAGGCTGGTCATTAAGGGGTTAATAGAACCACTACTTTTTGGGTGGGCAGGACTTTGAGAGGTTGGTTTGTTTTTTTGGGGACATTCTTACAAGGGGCCATTTTTGAGTCTAGTATGCAAAGTTTTTTTTTATGGGGCTGTGGATATCAGTATGGGTGTTCTTATGAGTTTTATATTTAAACTATCATGAGTCATGGACTGTACCTGAACCTTATATACTCTAATTTTCTTCCTATTGTGCTTTACAAATTTTTCTTGGTATGAAATATGAATAAGTGATCTGCACCATATAGGACTAAAAGATGACGTTGGATAATGCGGATGATTCCATCAATCAACATATATTTCCATCAAGATTTTAACAATATTCTTATTTTATATTATTGATACCCACTTGTATTGGTATTGGAATTGTTTATTTATTAATATATATTATTCCTCATATTGTTTTCTTGCACATATGTGTTTTTTGTTTTATAATTTTTTTATTTCTCACTTTTATTAGCACTGGCATGATTATGTTTTATCTTTACACATTTGTGTATATTTATTTATACGCTTCACATCCATGCATGGATAATTGAAGTCAATATCAATGTAATTTTTTCATTTATATTTTTCATATATGCACATACTTATATTATTTTTATATTAATAAATTATATATAAAGATATCACCATCACTACATATTTTTGTTTTTTTCACACCTTATTATCAATGTCAATATCTGGGTTTAGTGGATACTTATTGTTATAATCTATTATATGTATTTATATAGATTTATTATCCGCAATAATATTCCAATATTTTGGAATTAATTTGGTTCATCAGATATTATTTCGATTACATACATCTAGAAATATACTTAATGGTGTATTTATACAACTCTATTTCTGTAGATACATTGGTCTGGTATTAGTCCAAGGTTTATATGGCTGTTCCCCTATATTGCCCCTATTGATTTTCCATGTATATATGCAATGTCCTTAACCACAATAGTGATTTCTGCTAAATTGCCCCTTAGTAAGATGGCCACTGTGTTATTGTGCGCTCACTGTGCATGCGCCGTCCCGCCGCTGGGTTGGATGTCGTCATATCCGTGTCTCAGAGCGTGCCGATGGCGCGGTTTGGCTTAAGTGGTGGGCATCGCCAGATTCCCTTGGTTTGGGATGGCGTGGATGCGTGGAGAGCGCCATGTTGGTAACACCTGGCACATTCATAGTATCACTAAGTACCTGAGTGGTAAGTTAAGTAATTTGAAAATCTGATCATATAAATACCTCCTCTCTGCCCTCTCACCTTACTCTCCCTGAAGAAGGATTGCGAAACGTGCGTTGGAGGGTGCGTCACCGCACCCGTTCCTGCGGTTCCTCCTGCTACACTTCCTGTCTCTACCGGTACCAACCCCCTGTGTTTCTTGCCGCTACCTACACGCTATGACGGAGATCCGAGGTCCTGCAGGGTATTTTTGAATCAGTGCCTGATCCATTTCAGACTACATGCCAGGTCCTTCTCTTCGGATGACGTCAGGATCGCCTTCATCATCTCTCTCCTTACTGCAAAGCCCTGGCATGGGCTAATCCTCTGTGGGAACATCAGGGACCAGAGACCCGTGACTTGCAGTGCTTCTTACAGACCTTCTGCTCGATCTTTGAGGAACCTGGGAGAGTTTCTTCGGCTGCTGCATCCTTGATGACCCTACACCAGGGAGACCTCTACGTGGGCGAGTATGCTATTCAGTTCCGTATCCTGGCTGCTGAATTGACATGGAACAACGAGGCTTTGGTGGCCACATTCTGGCAGGGACTGTCTTCAGGGATCAAGGACGAGCTGGCTGCTCGCGATCTGCCATCTACCCTGGACGATCTTATCCTACTCGCCTCCCGGGTTGACATGAGGATCCGGGAACGTTCCCAAGAGGTTCTCCAGGAGAGAGAACTTCCTAGGCAGGATTCAACTTTTCAACAATCTTCCTCAGTCTTCCCACCAGAGGATCCGATGCTAAGTAACTTTGTCAAATTGTCCACCCAGGAGAGACAACGCAGACGCACTTCTGGACTTTGTCTGTATTGCGGCCTCAGAGGCCATATTGTGCGTTTGTGTCCCCAGAGGCCAGAGAGATCCCATTGCCTAGGATTGGTTGGAGAGACAACCCTAGATGGAACGGTACCTAATAAAGCCTTCTGTTCCAAGCTGACTATTCCTGTGACCCTAGTATCCGGCGACAGGACGCATCAAGTTTCTGCCTATCTTGACTCTGGTTCTGCTGCAAACTTCATACAGAAAGAGCTTGTGGATCATCTTCAGTTGCCCACAGTTCCCCTAGAGAGGTCATTGGCTGTTGCCTCAGTTAATGGACTGCCTCTGCCGGATCCCATTGTTTCTAAAACCAAACCGTTGAAGCTCCAAGTTGGAGTACTTCATTCTGAATTAATTTCATTCCTTGTTTTGGCCAAGGTCATCAATCCTGTTCTGCTGGACCTGCCTTGGCTTCGACTACATGCCCCAGTCCTGGACTGGAATTCTGGAGAGGTTCTCCAATGGGGCTCCAAGTGCCATGGTCATTGTCTGTTGCAGATCCATCCTGTCAAGCCTCCTCTGCCTCAGTCATTGGCAGGACTGCCTCCCCAGTTTGCTCAGTATGCAGATGTTTTCAGCAAAAGGGAGGCTGAGACACTGCCTCCACATCGGACTTATCACTGCCCCATTGAACTGGTTCCTAATGCCTCTCTCCCCCATGGTCGAGTATATCCTCTCTCCTTGCCAGAGTCTCTATCCATGTCGGCCTATATCAAGGAGAATCTGGAGAGGGGTTTCATACGAAAGTATTCCTCCCCAGCCGGGGCTGGATTCTTCTTCGTTAAAAAGAACCCCCTGAGGAAGCTACACTAGTGAAACACGCGTTGGGGCACCATCACATCAGGCTTAATTGTGTGGGCTGTTTGACCTTCTCCCTCTCCATGGGTAAGCTTGTACTGATATCTGCTATTTTATGCAGATCTTTACTCAACGGGACATTATAAAATATGCCGGGATATTTCTCCCTTTTGTATTTATTCCAAGAGTAAGTGCCGTTTTTCGGATTATGCCTTAATCTAGTCTCTTACACTACTTGATATTAGTGGCATTAGGACCGTTTGGTTACTTTGTGTCCTAAATTATCCAGCCACATATACACTATTGTACATTATAAATTAGACACTATTACGATGCATCTCTGACACTGGTCTCTTTTTACTATCTAGGGCACATATGTTCTGTTGTATTTTCAATATAAGATACTCGTGGTAATATCATATTTTTCTATACTACCCACACTAGGTATTTTAGATCCTTATATCATATTTTTTAATCTGTGTTTTGTAATATTCTATGTTCAATCTAAATAAAGTTTTGTATTTATCTATATTACTAGTGGCGCTTTGACTCCTTTGTCCTCAAATTTTTGCTTATGCTGTATTGGAGTTATGCTACATTATAATAGTACACTGGAGGTGCCTTGACATTGTGTCAGGGGTACCTAACTTGTGGTTTGACCTGCGAGTACGTATTTACATATTCGTTAAAAAGAAAGACGGATCCCTTCGACCCTGCATTGACTACCGTGGTCTCAACCAGATCACAGTCAAGAACAAATACCCATTGCCACTTATTTCTGAGCTGTTTGATCGCATACGAGGAGCCAAAATTTTTTCTAAGCTAGACCTGTGGGGGGCTTACAATCTAGTCTGGATTCGCCGGGGTGATGAATGGAAGACGGCATTTAACACCCGGGACGGGCTCTACGAATATCTAGTGATGCCTTTCGGACTATGTAACGCTCCCGCAGTGTTTCAGGAGTTCGTTAACGATATCTTCCGAGATCTACTCTATGTCTGTGTTGTTGTTTATCTCGATGATATTTTGATTTTCTCCCCAGATCCGATGTCTCAGATTCTACTACGATTAAGGGAGAATCGTTTATACTCCAAGCTGGAGAAGTGTGTCTTTGAGAGGAATTCTCTGCCCTTCCTGGGCTACATCATCTCGGATCAAGGCCTCAAGATGGATCCTGAGAAAGTGAAAGCTTTCCTGGAGTGGCCACGTCCTCAAGGCTTGAGGGCCATACAGCGGTTCCTGGGATTCGCCAATTTCTACCGGCAGTTTATTCCTAACTTCTCTTCTCTTACGGCTCCCATCTCGACCCTTACCAAGAAGGGTGTGAACGACAAAGTGTGGACTCCAGAGGCAGAGTCCGCATTTATTAGCCTCAAGAAAGCCTTCACTTCAGCCTCAATCCTTCATCATCCTGACGTATCTCGGCAGTTCTCTCTAGAAGTAGATGCTTCCTCTGTTGGTGCAGGTGCGCTTCTGTCCCAGAGGAGCTCCAAAGGAAAGGCAGTAGTATGTGGCTACTACTCAAGACTTTTTTCTTCTGCTGAGCGCAATTACTCTATTGGAGATTGGGAGCTACTGGCCATCAAATTGGCCCGGGAGGAGTGGAGACATCTTCTAGAGGGCGCTGCTCACCCCATCCTGATATTCACTGACCACAAAAACCTTACCTACCTTCAGTCTGCACAACGACTGAATCCCTGTCAAGTCAGGTGGTCGCTGTTCTTCACCCGTTTCCAGTTTGTGCTCCACTACCGTCCCGCGGACTAGAATGTGAGGGCCGATGCCCTGACCAGATCGTTTGAGACGGAAGACACGGTGGAGTCCCTTCAGACTATCATAGACCTGTCCTGCATTGACACTGCTAATCCTCTGCAGGTTAGAGACATCCCTCCTGGGAGGACTTTTGTTCGGTTGGCAGACAGGAGAAGAATTCTCCGCTGGCGACACAGTTCTAAACTGGCTGGGCACACTGGTGTCGGTAAAACCCGAGACCTGATTGCTCGTTACTTCTGGTGGCCCACGCTACCTAAAGATGTTCTGGACTTTGTCTCTTCTTGCACGGTGTGTGCCTCTAACAAAGTGACTCACTCCAAGCCTGCTGGCCTGCTTCAACCTCTGCCTGTACCCAATGCCCCCTGGCAGCACATTGCGATGGATTTTGTCACACACCTTCCCCCCTCAGCAGGATGCAACACTGTCTGGGTGGTGGTGGACCCGTTCTCTAAGATCGCACATTTTATCCCGCTGACCGGCCTACCTTCTGATCCTCGTCTGATTTGTCTCTTCATTCTACACATCTTTCGCTTGCATAGCTTGCCTCTACACATCGTGTCGGATTGGGGCGTTCAGTTTACCTCAAAGTTCTGGAGAGCCCTCTGTAAACTCCTGTATGTGAGTTTGGACTTTTCCTCAGCCTATCACCCCCAGTCCAATGGGCAAGTTGAAAGGATCAACCAGATCATGGAGAATTATCTCCGCCACTTCATCTCTTCACAGCACGATAACTGGGTACAGCTTCTTCCATGGGCCGAGTTTTCATACAACAACCACACAAGTGAGTCCACCACTTCCACTCCGTTTCACATTGTTTACAGTCAACATCCTAGAGTCCCCCCTCCTGTGTCAACTTAATCTCAGGTACCCGCTGCTGACTCTGCATATGGGGACTTCCTGTAAATTTGGCAACAGACCCAGTCCTCTATTTTGCTGGCGGTAAATCGCATGAAGCGAAAGGCAGATACTAGGAGAAGAGACCTGCTTTAATGTCCGTGGCTGCGGGCTGTCAGCTCCAGCCTCCCGCTGACAGCCGCAGCCACGAGTCGGCCCAGCCTCCTCCTCAGGAGACGCCAGTGCTTGCATCCACTCACCTCCGCCTCCAGCCCCCTAGTTCGATGCCTGAGCGTTGTTGTGTATTCCTAGTCTGTCTATGCAAATTCGTCACTTAGTGTTTCCTGATCCCAGTGTTTCCCGTTCCTGCTCCTGTTCCAATATCCCGTGCTTGCTATTGCTGTGCCGTACTGTGCCGGGCTTACCATTGCCATTCTGTGCCGTGCTTGCCATTGCCGTGCCGTGCTGGATACCACGCTTGACTGCCTACGTACGCCTGTCGTCACCTGCTGCCTAGTTTCTGCCAAGCTAATGTCCGTGCTGCCACAGGTATCCTTTATACGAGCTATAGACATTGTCCTGCACCCTGTTGGCCAGCTGCCCTACCGCCAAGGCGGTATGGCCCAGTGGGTCCACAGACTCTTCGTGACAGTACGCTCAGGCCATGGACCCCGTTGGTCGGTTCAAAGTTATGACAACGATGCAAGAGATGCGAGCGGATATGCTGGACCTTCGGTCCCGACAGGACCAACTCCTCCAGGCGTTGAACATTCTTGCACGTCGGCAGGAGACACAAGCTGCTGTTCCTACTACTACACCTCCTGGCAATATTGTTCCTCCTACTACACCTCCTGGAGATGTGGAGCCTCCGTCTACACCACTTGGCAGTATTGATCCACGTGTTTCTCTGCCCCTTCCTGACCACTACGATGGAGAAGCAAGTGCCTATCGCGGTTTCCTCAATCAATGCTAGATCCACTTCAGCTTGTATGCTAGGACATTTTCGTTTGACGGCGCCAGGGTCGCGTTCATCATTTCTCTCCTCACCGGAAAGGCCCTTGCATGGGCGAACCCTGTCTGGGAGAGACAAGGACCAGAGACCCGTGACTTCCCTGCCTTCCTTCGTACGTTTCGCATGGTGTTTGAGGAGCCCGGCCGGGTCTCATCTGCAGCGGCTTCTTTGATTGACCTGCGCCAAGGAGACACCTCCGTGAGTGAATACTCCATCCACTTCCGCACCCTGGCGGGAGAACTCGCATGGAACAATGAGGCTCTGGTGGCTGCATTCTGGCATGGGCTATCTTCCAGAATTAAAGACGAACTTGCCGCCTGGGATCTGCCGTCTTCCCTGGATGACCTCATCCTTCTCTCTGCCCGGATTGATATGTGGATCTGTGAACGCCTCCAAGATGTTCGATGGGAGGGAGCTCTTCCTAGTCTGGCCCCTACGTCGCAGCAACCCCTGCTGTCCTCTGATGCCGATCGTCCTGAGAAGTCGTTAGTAACAGACCGTTATAAGCTATCCACCCAAGAGAGACTACGCAGACACACATCTGGACTTTGTCTTTATTGCGGCCTCGATGGCCACCTGGTGCGCCTGTGTCCCCAAAAGTCCCAAAACCTAGGGTTGCTTGGAGTAACGACCCTGGGTCAAGATGGTCTTCCGGCTAAACTATCCATGCACGTGACTATAGTGGTCGGCGAGAGAACGCATCAGGTCTCTGCTTACCTGGACTCTGGATCTGCTGCTAATTTTATCCGCAGAGATCTGGTGGATCGTCTGCAATTACCCACCACCCCCCTGGAGAGCCCATTGACCGATGCCTCTGTGAATGGACTACCTCTGCCAGACCCAGTTATCGCTGTGACCAAGCCGCTGAGGCTCCAAGTGGGAGCTCTTCACACCGAACTTCTGTCGTTCTATGTCCTGCCTAAAGCGGTTAACCCGGTGTTGCTGGGCTTGCCTTGGCTCCGACTACATACCCCAGTTCTGGACTGGAATTCTGGAGAAGTTCTTCAGTGGGGCACGGAGTGTCAGGGTCGTTGCCTGGTGAGGATCCGTTCGGCTCAGCCTTCCCTGCCTCGGTCACTGGCAGGATTGCCGGGTCATTATGCCACTTTCTCGGACGTCTTCAGCAAGAAGGAGGCGGAGACTTTGCCCCCACATCGGGCGTATGACTGCCCTATTGAACTGCTACATGGTGCATCCCTTCCCCGTGGTAGGGTATATCCTCTCTCCTTGCCAGAGACTCTGTCCATGTCCACCTATGTGAAGGAGAACCTAGAGAGGGGCTTCATACGAAAGTCCTCCTCCCCGGCAGGAGCCGGGTTCTTCTTCGTCAAGAAAAAAGATGGCTCTCTTCACCCTTGCATCGACTACCGTGGTCTTAACCAGATCACGGTGAAAAATAAATATCCATTGCCACTGATCTCCGAACTATTTGATCGAATACGTGGTGCAATTTTTTTTTCTAAACTAGATCTGCGTGGGGCTTACAACCTAATCCGGATTCACCAGGGCGATGAATGGAAGACTGCATTTAACACCCGTGATGGAAACTATGAGTATCTTGTAATGCCATTCGGCCTGTGTAATACTCCCGCGGTCTTCCAGGAGTTTGTGAATGACATTTTCCGTGACCTCCTATACGTTTGTGTTGTAGTCTACCTTGATGACATCTTCATTTTCTCCCCAGATCCGGTGACACACCAGAGACATGTCCGTCAAGTTCTGCTACGGTTAAGGGAGAATCGTCTGTACGCCAAGTTGGAGAAGTGCGTATTTGACAAGGAAGCTCTTCCCTTCCTGGGCTACATCATCTCGAATCGAAGCCTCGAGATGGATCCTGAGAAGGTGAAGTCTGTCCTGGAGTGGCCACGTCCTCAAGGCTTGAGGGCCATACAGCGCTTTTTGGGATTTGCTAACTTTTACAGGCAGTTTATTCCGAACTTCTCTTCACTGACTACTCCCATCTCTAAACTTACTAAGAAGGGTATGAACGCCAAGGTGTGGACTCCCGAGGCAGAGACTGCATTCAATAGCCTGAAGAGTGCCTTCACGTCAGCTTCTATCCTCCATCATCCGGATATCTCTCTACAGTTCTCGTTGGAGGTGGACGCATCCTCTGTCGGTGCTGGTGCACTCCTGTTCCAGAGAGGTCCCAAAGACAAGTCAAGGGTATGTGGATACTTCTCTAAGCTCTTCTCTTCCGCAGAACGTAACTACTCGATTGGGGATCGGGAGTTACTGGCCATCAAATTGGCTCTGGAGGAGTGGAGACATCTACTAGAGGGCGCAGCTCACCCGATCTTGATTTTTACGGACCACAAGAATCTGACCTACCTCCAGACGGCCCAACGGCTGAACCCTCGTCAGGCCAGGTGGTCACTGTTCTTTGCTAGGTTTCTGTTTGAACTTCATTATCGCCCGGCCCACAATAATGTGATTGCCGATGCCTTGTCCAGGTCTTTCGAGACAGAAGACACCATTAAGAATCCACAGAATATTATTGACCCATCCTGTATTGTCTCAGTCAATCCCCTGCAGATTGGGGATATTCCCCCTGGGAGGACTTTTGTGCGCCTGGCTGATTGTGGAAGAATCCTCCGCTGGGGTCACTCCTCTAGACTGGCAGGTCACGCGGGGTTACGTAAGACCCGGGATTTAATTGCTCGTCATTTCTGGTGGCTCACGCTGCCCAAGGATATTATGGACTTCGTTTCTTCCTGTGCTGTATGTGCAGCCAACAAGGCCACGCACTCCAGGCCTGCTGGCCTGCTCCAGCCATTGCCTGTGCCCAATGCTCCCTTGCAGCATATAGCGGTGGTGGACCGATTTTCGAAGATGGCCCACTTCGTTCCTCTGACCGGTCTTCCTTCCGCTCCTCAGTTGGCAAAGTTATTTATTCAACACATCTTCCGCCTGCACGGCTTGCCACAGCCTATTGTGCCCGATCGGGGGGTTCAGTGGACTTCTTGGCGTAAAGTTGGACTTTTCTTCTGCCTACCATCCTCAGTCTAATGGTCAGAACGAGAGGATCAACCAGATTTTGGAGAACTACCTACGCCACTTCATCTCCAAGCAGCATGATGACTGGGTGCAGCTGCTCACATGGGCGGAGTTCTCCTATAACAATCACACCAGTGAGTCTACTAGGAGTACTCCGTTCCGCATTGTCTATCTCCAGCATCCACGAGTTCCTCTTCCGATGCCTGATGCTTCTGAGGTACCCGCAGCGGACTCCACGTTTAGAGACTTTTTGCAGATCTGGCAGCAGACTCGATCCTCCATCCTAGTGGCAGTGGACCGCATGAAACGGAGGGCTGACACAAAGAGAAGAGAGCCCCCTCGGTTACTTCCTGGCACTAGGGTCTGGCTGTCGTCCAGGAATATCCGACTGAGGGTGCCATCATGTAAATTTGCGCCCAGGTTCCTCTGACCATTCGTGGTCCTGCAGCAGATCAACCCTGTCGCCTACAAGCTTTGGCTGCCTCCTAACCTCAGGATTCCCAACTCCTTCCACATCTCCCTCCTGATGCCTGTGATCCTAAACCGCTATTCCAAGGCTCCTCGGACATCTTTGAGGTCAAGGAGATCTTGGACACCAAGAGAGTGAGAGGAAAGATCTTTTATTTTGGTGGATTGGAGGGGTTTGGTCCCGAAGAGAGGTCCTGGGAGCCAGAGGAGAACCTCAATGCCCCTACTCTTCTAAAGAAGTTTCTCTCTCGCTCCGGTCTCAAGAAAGGGGACGTAAGAGGGGGGATACTGTAATGTCCGTGGCTGCAGGCTGTCAGCTCCAGCCTCCCGCTGACAGCCGTAGCCACGAGTCGGCAAGCGCTGGCCCCAGCCTCCTCCTCAGGAGATGCCCCTCACCTCCGCCAGAGCCCGTAGGGTGCACGCGCACCAGACATCATGAACGACCTTTGACCCGTGAGTACCCTGGGCTATAAGAGGGGTCCAGCCCCCTAGTTCGATGCCTGAGCGTTGTTGTGTATTCCTAGTCTGTCTATGCAAATTGGTCCCTTAGTGTTTCCTGATCCCAGTGTTTCCCGTTCCTGCTCCTGTTCCAATATCCCGTGCTTGCTATTGCTGTGCCGTGCTGTGCCGTGCTTGCCATTGCCATGCTGTGCCGTGCTTGACATTGCCATGCTGTGCCGTGCTTGACATTGCCGTGCCGTGCTGGATACCACGCTTGACTGCCTACGCACGCCTGTCATCACCTGCTGCCTAGTTTCTGCCAAGCTACTGTCCATGCTGCCACAGGTACCCTCTATACGAACTATAGACATTGTCCTGCACCCTGTTGGCCAGCTGCCCTACCGCCAAGGCGGTATGGCCCAGTGGGTCCACAGACCCTTCGTGACACCTGCCTCAGTATCTTCCGGGGACTAAAGTCTGGCTGTCCTCTCGGAACATTCGCTTGAGGGTGCCTTCATACAAGTTTTCTCCCAGGTTTCTGGCCCTTTCGAGATCCTGCAACAAATCAACCCTGTCTCCTTTAAGCTGCGGCTGCCTCCTACCCTCAGAATCCCCAACTCCTTTCATGTGTCCCTCCTGAAACCAGTGGTCCTGAACCGCTGCAGCAAGACTTCTAGTTCCACAGTTGCTCCCAGCGGTCCTTCTGATGTATTCGAGGTTAAAGAGATCCTGGACTGCAAAAGGGCAGGAGGAAGGACTTTCTATTTGGTGGACTGGAAAGGGTTTGGTCCTGAGGAGAGGTACTGGGAGCCAGAAGAGAACCTCAGCGCTCCTACTCTTATTAAAAAATTCCTCTCTCACTCTGGCCCCAAGAAGAGGGGGTGTAAGAAGGGGGATACTGTAGCGTCCATGGCCATGGGCCGTCGGGTTTACTCACCTCCCAATGCCATGGATCTGTGAGCGCTGGCCCCCATCTCCTTCCTAGGAGATGTCAGCGCTCACTTCCACTCCGTTCTGCTGTGTCGCATATAGGAAGTCGTCATCATCATCAACTGCGACTATTTCCTGGTCTATAAGAAGGCCCCAGGCCTTCTAATCCTTGCCTGTTAGTTTTCCCAGTCTGTCTTGCAAATGGTCTCTTAGTGTTTCCCATTCCAGTTGTTACTCGTGCCTTGTTCCCTGTTCCTGTTTTCCATGCTGTGCCTTTAGTATCTGGTTGTGCCACGTCCTGTGTCATCTGCCACATCTGGAGGAATCCGCCACGTCCTGTGTCATCTGACACGTCCGTAGGAATCCGCCACGTCCTGTGTCATCTTCCACGTCCGGAGGAATCCGCCATGTCCTGTGTCATCTGCCAAGTCCGGAGGAATCTGCCACATTCTGTGTCATCTGCCACGTCCAGAGGAATCTGCCACGTCTAGCGCAACCTGCGGCACCCGTGTCATCCGCCACGTTTGGCGTTATTTGCTGCACCCATCTCCATCTGTGCCACAGCTGCGACCACCGTCTGGACTATCCAGGTACCCTTGTGCGGGACATTATATTTCTGGGTTTTCCTGTTGTTTGGCCAGCTGCCTCCCCGCTACGGCGGTGCGGCCTAGTGGGTCCACTAACCCACTCCGTGACATGTTGTATGTTTGCAGTTGTGGTCAACTGTTTTCTGTCCAATATGCATCAATAAAATAATTTTTGTACTGTTACTTTATGGATATCTTCATTTTCTGAGACTTTGGCTTTAGGTTTTGGTTTCATACCTTATATACTCTGCTGCCCCTTATAAACCCTGCTGCCCCTTATATACTCTGCTGCCCTTATATATATGCCTCTGTGTGTGTGTTTATATGTGGCTGTGGGTATAGTTATCATCTACGACATTATCTGTACTCAGAGAGATATCCCTGTGTTATCAGCGGTGTTACATAGGACTGCAGGTAACGTCCACTACATTATCTGTACTCAGTTATTAGTGTGTGTTATCTGTAGTGTTACATAGGACTGCACGTGAAATTTAAGACATTATCTGTACTCAGAGAGTTATCACTGTGTGTTATCTGTGGTGTTACATAGGACTGCAGGTAACATCTACTACATTATCTGTACTGGTCAAAATATGCACTCCAACACGCATTAGTACTAAGGGCTAGGTCAAGATCAGGGTCCGACCTCCCATATATAATCTGATAGGCAACTCTATTTGAATATTGAAACCACAGAGAAACAAGAGCTTATAGCCAAGAAATTTTGTTTCAACATTACAAAATTTTATTGTTTAACATATACAAAAATACATATATATAAAATACAATTTAAAAAAAGGACAAGACTCTAGAAAGAAGTTTCAAGGAGCACACATCGAAGATATCAATATGCACAAGTTGGTTTAGCTATATTATCCATAAACACAGAGTCTTTCAAAAGTAGAAAGCTACCTCTTGTGGGGCAAGCTCACATTACAAACAGCCCAATGAAAACAGAGGTATTGTATAGGGATCTAGATACCGAGTATCAGGATCAACTACCAACAGTTAGTTACTAGGAGATAAAGAGTGTTGAATAAGGCTTACCCATATGAAATAGCAGTATTAGTACGATGTGTGCTCCAGCACAAAAGCCCCAACGCGCGTTTCGCTATGGTATTGCTTGCTCAGGGGGAGATGTGTACTTGTGTCCTGTGTCAGGGAGCCCTTTTATATTATGTTACGTAATGAGGTATCGCCGATGATTATCGGCGCATGTCCAAGACCACAGCCGGAAGCGAGGGCTGCCCCACTTCCGCCTCCACATGCTATAGCGCACATCCGGATACCCGACGCGTCGCGGGATTTCCGGGCATGCGCAGTGCATCCAGAGAGACGGAGCGGGGACACCATCGCCTCTCAGGCCGGATCTGGACATGCGCACACATCGCAATAACCGGATCATTATAAATAAAGAGTGATGTAGACTGTATTGTGTCGTATGTGTATGTCAATGACCCTTCCCTATCCTTTATTGCAGACAGTAAAGAAATGTCGTCATGTGTTACATTTAAGACGTCCAGCGATAAAATATAAAAAGTGGTGATTAAGTGACAATATACAACGCTAGGATAGTGTATTCTTAGCAAACACAGTGAAATTACAGGTATATAAATAAGTATACTCTGAATATATGTACGGAGTGGAGAGTGTGTATGAATAGAGTTTTCACTATGTGTATGGTTAATATAGACAGGAATAATCTTGATGTGCTCGATATATAATTCATAAACAAAGAATATTAATATTAGGTGCTGCATAGGCGGGCTGATCACCAAAGGTAAATAATAATTTATAGACATAGCAGGAAACCGAAAGCAAATATAAAAACAGGTGCATGGAAAATAATAAGAAAAAATAATAATAATAAAATAAAAATAAAAATAATGAAAAAATATATATAATGAATAAATAAATAAATAGAAGATAAACAGATAATGCATAAATAATAATAGATTGAGACAATAGCATAAACCTATTGATGGAACAGTGAACGTGTTATATAGTGAATTAATAAAATCTATGGCTGGACAAGATACATCCGGTGTGAGTCGGTGCGTCGGTCCAACAATAAGTGTAAAGGATTAACAACTATAATGTATTACATTAAGTCCATAAAGAATGATTTACAAAACGATATATATAACAATGACAATTCGAGTTAATGTCACACAGAGTTATGGTCAACTGAAGACCAAACTACAGGGTTTAAGATACAGATCAGCCACATACAGACGTGGGAATTGAAAGTGGAAGATAACAAAAGGTCGTCCAGATCTTCACATATTCAAGAATATAAGGGGAATTTGTCTAAAGCAGTTATAGTCAACACGAGAACACATACATAGGATTCAGAACATATATCAACCATTTATGGTAGTAAAAGTTGAATATAAAGAATATGGAGAATACATGGATATCTTCAAGACTATCACATAATCGAACACCGTCTTCTTGTCATAATTATACAGACAAGATCAGGCTAAACAGTACTATGAAGACAATCATCAAAGTAAGATGTAGCTATATTACAATATCATGTCGTGCAATGCAACAAGCAGACGTTCTTGTTATTCAGGTCTTCTGGATAGGGAGAAGGGATTAGGGGCATCAATCACAGTCATCGGGCAAAGAGACACAGGAGCAATTTTAGAAACCTAAATTAAAAGCAGAAAGTTAGAGAGTGGAACAAGAACAGAATTAAAAAGGTTTAAAACTAAATAGGGGCAGAGACTATAGAAATGGGGCAAAGCTCAGGTTTTCATTAAGGCCATGGGGTTTCATGGATCCGATCATTACGATCCATTTACATTCTCTTTGTGACAGAGTTTTCTTCACGTTGCCCCCTCTGATGCCACAGTGTATTTTGTCAATGCCGCGTATCGACAGAGTTTTGGGGTTGCAATCATGGTACTTTTTAAAGTGCCTAGGTAGAGTTTTTAGACTCAACAGATCATCGATTTCAGCTGCTTTCACAATATCCCTTACATGCTCTCTAGTCCGGATTCTAAGTTCCCTGGATGTGAGTCCAATGTAGATTTTCTGACAGCCGCATGTGGCGTAATACACCACATGTGTACTGCTGCATGAGATATAGTCCCTGATCTCAAATTGTTTGTGTCCATCAGCTGACACAAAATTAGTCGCACGACAGATGTTACTGCAAGCCCTGCAATCACCACAGGGATAGCAGCCCTTTTTATGTCCCCGGGAACCAAAGGGGCAAATCTGACGTGGTATATAGTGAATTGTGACTAAGAAATCCCTCAAATTCCTAGCCCTCTTTGCCGTCATCATTGGCCTTTCTGGTATGGTCCGGGCTAGTACTGGCTCAGATCTTAAAATTGGCCAGAGTTTATCCAGTATTGCCCTCATCTGACTCCATTGTCTATTGTATGTGGAGATGAATCTAATTTGGGGGTCACTAGGTTGGTAACATTTGGGTCTCAAGAGCTCATTTCGTGGTGTTTTCCTTGCTCTCCCATATCCTGTTTTAATCACTCTATTGCTGTACCCTCTTTCCCTAAATCTAATTTTTAGATCATTAGATTGGTTTTCAAACAGGGTGTTGGATGAGCAGATCCGCCTGATCCTTAGGAACTGTCCAACCGGGATGGCCCTGATGGTGGATGGAGTATGGGCCGATGAAGCATGCAGCAACGAATTAACTGCCGTAGGTTTACGGTATACATCAGTGTGTAAAAAATCTGAGTCATCGGTGAATATTTGTATATCCAGGAATTCGATCCTCTCTTGATGGTATTTATAGGTTAGCTTGATGTTATATGGATTAATGTTCAGTTGCTGCATGAAATTCATCAGCCCAGACTCCGATCCTTGCCAAATAAAGAAAATATCATCTATGTAACGTAACCATAGATGTACATGGTAGCGGCACAGGCGCCATCCCCATGGAAAATCTGCCTCTCCCAAAAGCCAAGAAAAAGCCAAGAAACAGATTTAAAAAACTCCATAGCAATACATCTGCTGAGTTTACCAGTGAATCAGAAAGAGAAGCTCTAAAAGCATTGGAAGACCTTTTACGTGAACAAATTACAGAATCTTCAGGTACGTTTCCATCCTCAGTTGTGCCTAGATCTACTAAATTTCCCCCTTTGTCACTCTGTCCGCAGATAGAGATCTTTACTAAAATGGTTGTGGACGATTTCAAGAAACTGTCCACAACTAGGACAGATGACAACATATCGAGAGACGAAAGAAATGCCCTTAGGGAACTACAAACTTGGGATGATGTTGTCTTTAAAGCCGCTGACAAAGGGGGAAATATAGTAATCTGGCCAACGGTTAAATATGAAAAAGAAGTATTTCGACATTTGCGCGATAGACAGACGTATTTGAAATTACCCTCAAGCCCCTTACTTCGCTTCTCACGGGAACTACAGACAATCCTTGATTTGGCCCTAGAGCGTGGTGTCATTCCAAAAAAGATCTATGATGGTCTGATGACCGTGGATCCAAAGGTCCCTACACTATATCTCTTGCCAAAAATACATAAAGATCCCATTGACCCCCCGGGACGTCCGATCGTGTCCGGGATTGATGGACTATGTGATCCGGTCTGTAAATTTATTGATTATTATCTCAAAACTTTGGTAAATGATTTACCTTCTTTTGTTAAGGACACGACGGACGTCCTGTGTAGGATCAATGGGATCCAGGTTGAATCAGATATGTATTTAGTATCAGCTGATGTGGAGTCACTCTATACAAATATCAGACACCACGATGGAATAGAAGTGGTCCGCTTCTTCCTTGGAACTGGCAACCGGGATGGCCTTTTATGTGATTTGATTTTGGAATTGCTTAAATTCATCCTTGGACACAACTTTTTTGTGTTCAGGGATTGTTACTATTTACAACAACAAGGTACAGCCATGGGTGCGGCATGTGCGCCATCCTATGCGAATCTGTTTCTTGGCTTTTGGGAGAGGCAGATTTTCCATGGGGATGGCGCCTGTGCCGCGGACCATGTACATCTATGGTTACGTTACATAGATGATATTTTCTTTATTTGGCAAGGATCGGAGTCTGGGCTGATGAATTTCATGCAGCAACTGAACATTAATCTAACATCAAGCTAACCTATAAATACCATCAAGAGAGGATCATATTCCTAGATATACAAATATTCACCGATGACTCGGGTTTTTTACACACTGATGTATACCGTAAACCTACGGCAGTTAATTCGTTGCTGCATGCTTCATCGGCCCATACTCCATCCACCATCAGGGCCATCCCGGTTGTACAGTTCCTAAGGATCAGGCGGATCTGCTCATCCAACACCCTGTTTGAAAACCAATCTAATGATCTAAAAATTAGATTTAGGGAAAGAGGGTACAGCAATAGAGTGATTAAAACAGGATATGGGAGAGCAAGGAAAACACCACGAAATGAGCTCTTGAGACCCAAATGTTACCAACCAATGTGACCCCCAAATTAGATTCATCTCCACATACAATAGACAATGGAGTCAGATGAGGGCAATACTGGATAAACTCTGGCCAATTTTAAGATCTGAGCCAGTACTAGCCCGGACCATACCAGAAAGGCCAATGATGACGGCAAAGAGGGCTAGGAATTTGAGGGATTTCTTGGTCACAATTCACTATATACCACGTCAGATTTGCCCCTTTGGTTCCCGGGGACATAAAAAGGGCTGCTATCCCTGTGGTGATTGCAGGGCTTGCAGTAACATCTGTCGTGCGACTAATTTTGTGTCAGCTGATGGACACAAACAATTTGAGATCAGGGACTATATCTCATGCAGCAGTACACATGTGGTGTATTACGCCACATGCGGCTGTCAGAAAATCTACATTGGACTCACATCCAGGGAACTTAGAATCCGGACTAGAGAGCATGTAAGGGATATTGTGAAAGCAGCTGAAATCGATGATCTGTTGAGTCTAAAAACTCTACCTAGGCACTTTAAAAAGTACCATGATTGCAACCCCAAAACTCTGTCGATACGCGGCATTGACAAAATACACTGTGGCATCAGAGGGGGCAACGTGAAGAAAACTCTGTCACAAAGAGAATGTAAATGGATCGTAATGATCGGATCCATGAAACCCCATGGCCTTAATGAAAACCTGAGCTTTGCCCCATTTCTATAGTCTCTGCCCCTATTTAGTTTTAAACCTTTTTAATTCTGTTCTTGTTCCACTCTCTAACTTTCTGCTTTTAATTTAGGTTTCTAAAATTGCTCCTGTGTCTCTTTGCCCGATGACTGTGATTGATGCCCCTAATCCCTTCTCCCTATCCAGAAGACCTGAATAACAAGAACGTCTGCTTGTTGCATTGCACGACATGATATTGTAATATAGCTACATCTTACTTTGATGATTGTCTTCATAGTACTGTTTAGCCTGATCTTGTCTGTATAATTATGACAAGAAGACGGTGTTCGATTATGTGATAGTCTTGAAGATATCCATGTATTCTCCATATTCTTTATATTCAACTTTTACTACCATAAATGGTTGATATATGTTCTGAATCCTATGTATGTGTTCTCGTGTTGACTATAACTGCTTTAGACAAATTCCCCTTATATTCTTGAATATGTGAAGATCTGGACGACCTTTTGTTATCTTCCACTTTCAATTCCCACGTCTGTATGTGGCTGATCTGTATCTTAAACCCTGTAGTTTGGTCTTCAGTTGACCATAACTCTGTGTGACATTAACTCGAATTGTCATTGTTATATATATCGTTTTGTAAATCATTCTTTATGGACTTAATGTAATACATTATAGTTGTTAATCCTTTACACTTATTGTTGGACCGACGCACCGACTCACACCGGATGTATCTTGTCCAGCCATAGATTTTATTAATTCACTATATAACACGTTCACTGTTCCATCAATAGGTTTATGCTATTGTCTCAATCTATTATTATTTATGCATTATCTGTTTATCTTCTATTTATTTATTTATTCATTATATATATTTTTTCATTATTTTTATTTTTATTTTATTATTATTATTTTTTCTTATTATTTTCCATGCACCTGTTTTTATATTTGCTTTCGGTTTCCTGCTATGTCTATAAATTATTATTTACCTTTGGTGATCAGCCCGCCTATGCAGCACCTAATATTAATATTCTTTGTTTATGAATTATATATCGAGCACATCAAGATTATTCCTGTCTATATTAACCATACACATAGTGAAAACTCTATTCATACACACTCTCCACTCCGTACATATATTCAGAGTATACTTATTTATATACCTGTAATTTCACTGTGTTTGCTAAGAATACACTATCCTAGCGTTGTATATTGTCACTTAATCACCACTTTATATTTTATCGCTGGACGTCTTAAATGTAACACATGACGACATTTCTTTACTGTCTGCAATAAAGGATAGGGAAGGGTCATTGACATACACATACGACACAATACAGTCTACATCACTCTTTATTTATAATGATCCGGTTATTGCGATGTGTGCGCATGTCCAGATCCGGCCTGAGAGGCGATGGTGTCCCCGCTCCGTCTCTCTGGATGCACTGCGCATGCCCGGAAATCCCGCGACGCGTCGGGTATCCGGATGTGCGCTATAGCATGTGGAGGCGGAAGTGGGGCAGCCCTCGCTTCCGGCTGTGGTCTTGGACATGCGCCGATAATCATCGGCGATACCTCATTACGTAACATAATATAAAAGGGCTCCCTGACACAGGACACAAGTACACATCTCCCCCTGAGCAAGCAATACCATAGCGAAACGCGCGTTGGGGCTTTTGTGCTGGAGCACACATTGTACTAATACTGCTATTTCATATGGGTAAGCCTTATCCAACACTCTTTATCTCCTAGTAACTAACTGTTGGTAGTTGATCCTGATACTCGGTATCTAGATCCCTATACAATACCTCTGTTTTCATTGGGCTGTTTGTAATGTGAGCTTGCTCCACAAGAGGTAGCTTTCTACTTTTGAAAGACTCTGTGTTTATGGATAATATAGCTAAACCAACTTGTGCATATTGATATCTTCGATGTGTGCTCCTTGAAACTTCTTTCTAGAGTCTTGTCCTTTTTTTAAATTGTATTTTATATATATGTATTTTTGTATATGTTAAACAATAAAATTTTGTAATGTTGAAACAAAATTTCTTGGCTATAAGCTCTTGTTTCTCTGTGGTTTCAATTATCTGTACTGGGTATACATGGGTCTGTTTGAGAATGTGTCTTTGTGCTTGTATTGATGTGCCTTTTATGTATTTGTATATGTTCCTGTCTGTGTATTTATCTGCTGATGTGTGTGTATATGTGTCTGTACGTCGATATATTTACCTGTATGTATATATTCCAGATGTGTGTATGTATATTTGCCTGTATTTCTAAATATCTGTCTTTATGTATGTACAGTATATATGTTCCAGTATGTGCGTGTCTATATATGAGGTTAATTTGTGGTTTGTGTAGGCGGCGGCAATGGAGAGTCCTGCACAGGGCGCCATCCAACCTAAGGCCGGCCCTGCTTACAGTCAGGGTAGTAACTAGGTTTGATACGGCCCAATACCAAGGACAAGGATGGGCACCCACCATATTAATGAAATAAATTATTTTCTTGGCACTATCTACATGGGCACTCTGGTACTATATGGGATCTGGCACTTTGTATGTTGGCCCTGTCACTTTATATGTGGGCACTGTGGTACTATGTGGGCACTATCTACAATGGGCACTGTGGCACTATGTGGGCAGGGGCACTTTATATGTGGGCACTATCTCAATTTATAAGTGAGCACTGTGGTACTATGTGGGCACTGTGGCACTCTCTATAGTGATTACTATGGGCACTAACCCTTTATATGTGGAAACTATGGCACTATCTACAGTGGACACTATTTATATCGGCACTGGCACTATCTACAGTGGGCACTGTGGCACTATCTACAGTGGACACTGTGGTGTTTTCAGGGGATTGGGACAAAAAAAAAACTGGAAAATGAAATCCATCCTTGTTTTTTAACGCACATGAAAAACTGATGGCAAACGGATGACAAACGGCCAATAAAAACGGACAGACGGACTGGAAATAGATGAAAATTTGGAGACACACTGATTCAAAATGGCCATGAAAAACTGACAGTTGATCAGCAGCTGGAGGATCTTATTTTTTTTAAATTAAAAACGTAATTCGTGACCTGACCGACCAGCGGTCAGGTCACTCACAGGCACATCCACTGTTACTGGATTGGCCAAAAGCATCTGCGGCCAATCCGAGAACAGTGGGCGTGTCTTAGACTCAGTCTAAGAAGCGCTGTAGGGGGAGCGGATGGCAGAGCAGGACAGGAGGGCACCGCAGCAGGTCAGGTAAGTATTGCTACATATTTAATGTAATGTAGTGTAGTGTTGGGTTGCACGATGCATCGATACTATTTCGATGCCGTGCACCCTCAAACGGTTCAATACCGTTAATTGATGTATTGCGATACTAAGCTGTGCAGCCACACAGCTTAGTATTGTTATACATTATTGTAGTGAGTGGGGTTGTGGCTGTGCGCGTGGTCAGCATGAGTTGATACGGCCGGCGCTGCACTATTGAGCGCTGGCACTAAAGACAGAGAACATGGTGGGCGCACTGAAAAACCCCCATGTCCTCTGTCTTCAGGGCCAGCGCCGCCGCTCGTTAGTGAAGCGCTGGTCACATCACCTTATGCTGACCGCGCACGCACACTTGTCAGGAGCGGGGCAATGGCTGTATTACACAGCCACAGCCCCGCTCTAATGGTGGAGATCAGATAAACCTCCCATCTCTGCCGCTATTCCCCAGAATGCTGCGATAAAAGCTGACCGCAGCATTCAAGGGGAAAATGCGAAGGGGATGCCCCTTGGATTGCGTCACAGGAATCCCTGTGACGCGACTGAGGGACATACCATATATAGGCAGGCAGCCCAGGGTCCATTGAAGGACCCCAGGGCTGTCTGACCATATTTCCTACTTGGGTATGTCCTAACAAGTGTCTGTGTACTATCAGTACACAGGCTAATGTACTGACACATAGATGTATGCCAGTACATTAAAGGGGTATTCTGGTTAGAACAAGTTATCCCCTATCCGTAGGGTAGGGGGTAACTTGCTGATCATTGTGTGTCTGACAGCTGGGACCCCCACCATTTACGAGAACTGGGGTCCCGTACCCCTCGTTTGAACCGAGAAGCAGGTCGCTCATGCGCACTGCTGCTCCATTCATTCACTATGGCAGCGCCGGAAATAGCCGAAAGCTGTACTCGCCTATCTCCAGCACACACTGAATGGAGTGGCAGTGCGCATGAGCGACCTGCTGCTCGGTTTAAACGAGGGGTACGGGACCCCGTAAACGTAAACGATTAGCAAGCTATCCCTTTCCTACGAATAAGGTGTAACTTGTTGTAACTGGAATACCCCTTTAAAGTTTAAAAATAAAAAAGTAAGAATAAAGTAATGTTAAATGAATTTAAAAAAATAAATACACACACCCATTTTTTACAATAAACCATAAAATTAAAGTCTCAATACATAAAATATACACACATTTGGTATTGTCGTGACCGTAATAAACTGCACAACAAATTTATAGCGTCATTTATAATGTGTACAGTATAAAAAAATAAACTAAAAACTGCTTTCTTTCACTTATTAATGTGAGGTACGTGCTGTTATGAATTTTATACCTCTATGTGCCTCTTATCAATAGTAATTAACTACATCATGTACCTCACACATTAACCCAATGTTGTCCATTATGACTGAGAAAAGTGATGGGGTTAATTACTACAGTATTAATGTGAGGCACACAGAGGTTCAAAATTCATTACACCACGTGCCTCACATAACAAAATATAAGAACTTTTTTTATCATTGTTGGCAAAGTATCGTTTTGCTATCGAGAATCACAATACTACACAAAGTATCGGTAGCGAAGTCCAAATTCTGGTGTCGTGACAACCCTAGTGTAATATACAGTCTTCAATTGTATCCACATCCTTAGAAAGGATACAATTGAAAGCGCAGTTGAAGCAAGGGAACCATTTGTTCCCTTCCACATCATTCAATGCTTTCTTGTGGCACAGGCGGCCAGAAAAGTTCAGGCCTGCATCAACGGAAACCTTATTGCTGAGCCCCGCCGACGCTAGTAACTCCTAGTGCGGGGATTCCTTTGTATCTGAAGGTGTCCCCGCACTAGGTTTATAGTGGCACACGCACCCGAGATGCGCCAAAATTCTGGCGCATCTCGGGGGATCCTGTGTCACTTACAAAGCTCAGTAAACTAAGTAGTGAGAGCTCTAAGCTGTCATTGGTTAGTTTACATCACGTGGTGGCCGCTTACCTAAGTTCATTGGCCTACTTTTAAAAGTAGGCCAATGAACTGAGGTAACTTGAGACCACATGATGTAAATGAACCAATGAGACTTGTCACTGTTTAATTAACTGTCAAAGACCCAGGAAGGCAAGTATGATAATTGTTTTGCTTTTTTACTTATTAACGTTACTAATGTTTTTTTGTGTTTTTTTTACAGTTTCGGTCGTTGGACTTCGTCATATTCGAGGACTACTTCGATGACAGTGTTTTTATTTTCAATAAATTGGTCAACGAGGGTTGTATAGGGGGTTTTATTTCAATAAAATATATTTTCTCTGTCTTGCTTTTTTAAACTATATTACTACTGCCTTAGTAATGGTGGCTGTATGCTAGACAGCATCCATTACCAAGGCGGGACTTAGTGCTTGCCGATGCAGAGGCTAACACTAACACCCTCATTATTACCCCGGTACCCACCGCCACCAGGGGTGCCGGGAACAGCCGGGTACGATCCAGTACCTGACCATCTGAAGTGTTGGTCGGGCACTGGGGTGGCTGCAGACTGGTATTATTAGGATGGGAAAGCCCAAAAACAATGGGCCTTCCCACTCTGGTAATGCTAGGCTGCTGCTGCTGTGTTGTATCTGGCTGTTTATGAAAAATGGAGGGAACACCTTGTAATTTTTTTTAAAATAAATAATTTAAAAAACAACTTGGGGTCCCTCTATTTTTCCTAACCAGCTAGATACAATAAAGCAGTTGCCGCCTAGCATTACCAGGGTGGGAAGGGCCATTGTATTTGGGCTTTCACAGACTAATAATACCAGCCTGCATCCGCCCCAGTACCCAACCATCACTTCAGATGGTCGGGTACTGTATTGTATCCGGCTTTCCTAGTGCCCCTGGTGGTGGTGGGTACCGGGGTAATAATGGGGGGGTGGGGGGGGTTAGTGGTAGACTCTTCACTGGCTAACACTAAGCCCCACCTTAGTAATGTACACTGTCTTTCAGACAGCCACCATTACTAAGGCAGTAGTAATGAGGTTAAAAAAAACAACACCTACACAGAAAAAATATTTTATAGAAATAAAAGCCCCCACACAGCCCTCGTTAACCATTTTATTGAAAATAAAAACACCATCATCAAAGTAGTCCTCAAATCTGACACAGTCCAAGAACCAAACCTGTAAAAAAAAACAAAAAAAAAACCCCCCACATTAGTAACATTAATAACTATTGAATAGCCTACCGCAGGAGCTGGTCACAGCAGGGACAGCTTTAAAAAAGGCTTAGATAATTTCCTAGAACAAAAAAATATTAGCTCCTATGTGTAGAAATTTTTTACTTCCCCTTTCCCATCCCACTTCCCCTTTCCCATCCCTTGGTTGAACATGATGGACATGTGTCTTTTTTCAACCGTACAAACTATGTAACTATGTAACTATGTAACTATGTAACTAAAAAAGCTAAACGATTATTATACTTATCTTTCTGGGTCTGTGACAGTAAGCTAAGCAGTGATAGCTCTAAGTTGTAATTGGTTAGTTTACATTACATGGTCCCAGGTTACCTCCGTTCATTGGCCTACTTTTAAAAATAGAACGATGTACTGAGGTAACCGGCAGGGCGTTTTTTGCTCCAGACGGGAAGGGAGGCCGCTGCAGTAGTGTTTTTAATTTTTTTTTTAAACAATAAACTGTAACCTGATCAATAATAGGGGAAATGTGCCCCAGTGTTTATGTGGGGATCAGGGGAGGGAATGTTAATGGCGTAGCACTGAGCATTTCTTTAAGGGTATGTCCACACGTTAGCGTAAACACTGCAGATTTTATGCAACGGAGTTAATTGCGAAAAATTCGCAACATATTACAGTAGCCGTAGAGTGAATGATATTTGAACAAATCTCATCCACATGCTGTGTTTTTTTAATCCGCAGTATGTCAATTTCATGTTGTGGAATCATTGGTTTTCTGTTGTAGGTTTTCCCTATTGAATTCAATGAGGAGGTAAAAGCTGCAACAATTAGCACATGTTGCAATTTTTTGCGGCGGAAAAGCTGCGTTATTGGGGGTGTCAGCCCTAAAAGTGCTTAGTGCAGCACAAACTCTAAATACGGCCCTGCCAGTCAACATGATGGTTTTTCCTTATGAACAACATGTAATCATGTAGGATTGTAAACAACAACTTTTTTTATCCCAAGAAAACCTGTATATCTGAGTTTGCACAATACACCGTTATTTGGTGACAGGAATAAAAAGGAAGAATTTTGACTTTGGATGTATGAAAAACATAATGTAACTGAAATAGTTACTGTAAGCATGGGCATAACTAGCCATAGCAGCCATAAAGGCTGCTATGCGGCCCAAAGGCTAAGGGGGCCCAGTCAAGTGCCCACATACAAAGTACCAGAGCCCACATAGTGCCAGAGTGCCCATGTACATAATGCCAGTGTCCCCTTTAGATAGTGCCACACCTCCCATATAGTGCCACAGTGCCCATGTAGATAGCGCCACACCCCCTGTCAGGGGCGTAGCTAAAGGCTCATGGGCCCCGATGCAAGAATTCTTACTGGGCCCCCCCCCGCAAACTTCTCATGGCTGACGGTCCGCAGATTTCAGCTGCATCGCTGGGTCTCCTAAGTGACCCAACAATGCAGCACTAGCAGCCGGGGGCGTCACTAAGGCTGGGTTCACACACCCTATTTACGGACGTAATTCGGGCGTTTTAGCATTGAATTACGTCCGAAAATGCGGCTCAAAAGCGTCGGCAAACATCTGCCCATTCATTAGAATGGGTCTTACGATGTTCTGTGCCGACGGTCATTTTTTTTTACGCGCCGCTGTCAAATGCCGGCGCGTAAAAAAGACACCCGCGTCAAAGAAGTGCCTGTCACTTCTTCAGACGTAAATGGAGCCG
Organism: Rhinoderma darwinii; assembly: GCF_050947455.1. NCBI lineage: Eukaryota > Metazoa > Chordata > Amphibia > Anura > Rhinodermatidae > Rhinoderma > Rhinoderma darwinii. The sequence continues at coordinate 327,098,541 of NC_134688.1, read as the reverse complement.
TTTTCCATGGACTCCATGGAAAAAACAGCTCCAATTACGTCCGTAATGGACGCAGCGAAAGACGCCTGCACATGCCATTACGGCTGAAATTACGGTGCTGTTTTCTCCTGAAAACAGCTCCGTAATTTCAGATGTAACGGAGGCTGCCATGTGAACAGACCCTCAGGGCTTAAAATGTCAGGGGAAATAGCCCCAATACATATGTGTCCGCCCAAAAAAATGTGTGTATAGGAGACAGCATAGCATATCTATAGCACTACGACCCTATAAACTATGGATAGGATTAGATACAGTGGCTCAGCAGAAAGTATCTCACATGATAGGATTAGATACAGTGGCTCAGAAGGCAGTATCACACATGATAGGATTAGATACAGTGGCTCAGAAGACAGTATCACACATGATAGGATTAGATACAGTGGCCCAGCAGACAGTATCACACATGATAGGATTAGATACAGTGGCTCAGCAGACAGTACCACACATGATAGGATTAGATACAGTGGCTCAGAAGGCAGTATCACACATGATAGGATTAGATACAGTGGCTCAGCAGACAGTATCACACATGATAGGATTAGATACACAGCTCAGCAGACAGTATCACACAAGATACGATTAGATACAGGGCCCAGCAGACAGTATCACAAATGATTGGATTAGATACACAGCTCAGCAGACAGTATCACACATGATTGGATTAGATAAAGCAGGTCAGCAGACAGTATCACACATGATAGGATTAGATACACAGCTCAGCAGACAGTATCACACATGATGGGATTAGATATACAGCTCAGTAGACAGTATCACACATGATAGGAATAGATACAGCAGCCCAGCAGACAATATCACACATGATGGGATTAAATACACAGCTCAGCAGACAGTATCACACAAGATACGATTAGATACAGGGCCCAGCAGACAGTATCACACATGATTGGATTAGATACACAGCTCAGCAGACAGTATCACACATGATCGGATTAGATACAGGGCCCAGCTCGCTGACATTGCGTCTCCAGCGCTGGACCCAGGAAAGGTAAGAATAATAATTTAGCTTCTTTGTGTTACTGATTATTTTTGTGTGTTTGTGTTTTTTTACAGGTTCGGTTGTTGGACTTCGGATACGAGGACTTCTATGATGGCGTTTTTTTTATTCTCAATAAAATGGTTAATGAGGGTTGTGTTTTTTTATTTCAATAAAATATTTTTTCTATGTGCTTGTATCTTTTTAAACTTTATTATCACCGCCTTAGTAATGGCCGCTGGCTGATTGACATGACAACCTCCATTACTAAGGCGAGGCTTAATGTTAGCCGGTGCAGAGGCTACACTAACCCCCATTATTACCCCGGTACCCACCGCCACCAGGAGTACTGGGAAGAGCCGGGTACGAACCAGTACCCGACCATCTGTAGTGACGGGCAGGCAGCGGGGTGGCCGCAGGCTGGTATTAGGCTGGGGAAGGACAAAAACAGTGGCCCTTCCCACCCTGGTAATGCTGCCTGCTGCTGCTGTGTTGTATCTGGCTGGTTATGAAAATTGGGGGGGACCCCACATCGTGCTTTCCATTTTTTTTTTTTTTTAAATGACGTGGGGTCCCCCTTATTTTTCATAACCAGCCAGATACAATAAAGCAGCAGCAGCCTAGCATCACCAGGGTAGGAAGGGCCACTGTTTTTGGCCTTTCCCCTCCTGATAATACCAGCCTGTGGCCACCCCAGTGGACGACCATCACTACAGAGGGTCAGGTACTGGATCGTACCCGGCTCTTCCCAGCACCCCTGGTGGCGGTGGGTACCGGGGTAATAAAGGGGGTTAGTGTTAGCCTCTACACCGGCTGACACTAAGCAATTAGCAATGGATGCTGTCAATCAGCCGGCGGCCACTACTAAGGCTGTAGTAATATAGTTTAAAAAAAAACACAAAGACATAGAAAAAATATTTTATTGAAATAAAAAAAAAAACACACAGCCCTCATTAATCATTTTATTAATAAAAAAAAAAGCCGTCATCGAAGTAGTCCTGGAATCCGACGTAGACCAACGACCGAACCTGTAAGAAAACACACAATAAATGATTAGTAACACATGTGTTAGGCTTAGATACAGGGCCCATGTGTGATACTGTCTGTGGGACCCTGTATCTAAGCCTACCACAACGTAGGCTTAGATACAGGGTCCAGCAGACAGTAATCTTATACAGTATAAGATTACTGTGTGCTGGGGCCCTGTATCTAAACCTACAGTGTGGTAGGCTTAGATACAGGGCCCAGCAGACAGGATCACACATGGGCCATGTATCTAAGCCTACCATGTGATTGGCTTAGATACAGGGCCCAGCAGACAGGATCACGCATGGGCCATGTATCTAAGCCTACAGTGTGGTAGGATTATATACAGGGCCCACCAGACAGGATCACACATGGGCCATGTATCTAAGCCTACCATGTGATTGGCTTAGATACAGGGCCCAGCAGACAGGATCACGCATGGGCCATGTATCTAAGCCTACAGTGTGGTAGGATTATATACAGGGCCCACCAGACAGGATCACACATGGGCCATGTATCTAAGCCTACCATGTGATTGGCTTAGATACAGGGCCCAGCAGACAGGATCACACAATCTGTGATCCTGTCTCATGGGCCCCCTAAGCCTGCTACATCGTAGGCTTAGGGTTTGTGCAGTCTCTAAACATTGATGGCCTATCCACAGGATAGGCCATCAATAGCTGATGTGTCGCCCGGGACCTGCAAATCAGCTGTTTTGAAGGGGCCGCAGCACTCGTACGAGAGCTGCTTCCCCTTCATTTCACTACTCGCTCACACTGTGAATCGCCGACACCGATTCACAGTGTGACCGGAATGAAGTGACAGGAATGAAGGGGAGCAGCTCTCGTACGAGTGCTGCGGCCCCTTCAAACAGCTGATCGGCGGGTCCCGGGAGTCGGACCCCGCCAGTCAGGGCTAACCTTACCTTCTAGTTCTGTCGTCTTGATGCTGTGCGCGGCGCATAGCGCTGGGACGTCATGCGCTGCGCACAGCGCCTGACGTCAGGACCTCCGCTGCCATCCGGAACCAGAAAGGTAAGTAAAGTATGTTACTATAGTAACAGGGGCCCGCGGCCCGAGTTACTATAGTTACTTTTTATTGATGTCGTGCGGGGGGCCGTGGGCCCCCTGGCTTCGGGGCCCGGTCGCAATTGCGACCCCCTGTATAAAGGACCACCCCATGTAGATAGCCCCCCCTGTTGATATCGCCACTGTAACTCCCTGTAGGAGCGGAATCCCTCTGGTAGGGGGTTCCGCTGATAGACGGAGCACCTGACGTCAGATCCTTACTCTAAGAGTGGAATCCCCTGCCATAGGCAGCCCTCTGGCCGGGGATTCCGCTCTAGCAGTAACCCCTTGACATCCCTGTCCATATATGCATAGTGACGCCGGGGGCTTCTTAAGGAGCAAAATCTCTTCTTAAGGAGCGGGGTCTGGCTGCCGGGGATTCCGCTCCTACAAGGAGCTACAGCGGCGCTCTTTTTTTTTGGGGGGGGGGGGTTGCTATATACAGGCAGGGGGTGCTATCTATTGGGAGGGTTGGTGCTATCTACAGGAGGGGGGGGGGTTCATAGGGAGACCCTGATGCCACTGTCCATATATGGTCAATGACGTCAAGGGCTTTCCCAAGGCAAAAGTCCCTGGCCAGAGATCTTGCGATGCTCTGGTCGGGAACTCATAGTTGAAAACCTGACTTCACTGTCCATAAATGGAGAGTGCTATCAGGGGCTTCCCTGGGCTCAGCGCTCAAAGTAGCGCTGCGTGCGGGGAGTCCTCGGCCAGGATCAGTTTTTACTGGCCGTTACAAGGATTGATTCCTGAAAAACGGCTAGTAAAAACATATCCATTGACTTCTCTCACTGTTATGAAAATGGCCGTGTGACGGCCGTTAGAAAAACTTCAGTTTCTGGGACCCGCACCTATATCGAGAATACAGGACACCAAGCCCCTGTTTCGCCTGGTGCGGCGGCCGCAAGCTACCGATTTTAGGCGGGGACTATAGGGCAGGCGGCTGTGCATTCTAGACTGTTTCTGTAAATCCCATACAAAAGAGTGCAGAGAGCCATGCGCATATGTGAACCCATTCTTGATAATGGTGCAGGTACCAGAGCTGGGACTCACATCTATCAGACATTTTAGACATATGCTGCGGGTATGCCCTAAATGTCTAAGTTGAGAATACCCCTTTAATTATCTAAGAATTTTGGGAAGTTTTTAATGTTTTTCTTTTAACCTCAGAAAACCCCTTTTTATACACCTCTGACAGTGGAAATTAGCCTGTCTGTTTACTAGGTCAAAAAGCAGAACTTTAAATGCAGCAATGGAAATAAATGAATTGTAAAGAAAAAAAACCCTGCAATAGATTCATCAAAACTACAGTAGTTCAAAGAAGAGTGAAGTCCTTTAAGAATCTGAATGGTTGCTTTGGGCAACTACTCCACTTTTCTTTTGCACCAGTTTTGATAAATGTACCCCATAGTATTTATCCCCTAGTGACCAGACTATTTTGGCCTTAATGACCAAGTATTCTTTTTTGTATTGTCATCGTCACATTCCAAGAGCCATAACTTTTTTATTTTTCCATCGACATAGGTGTATTAGGGATTGTTTTTGTCGATGAGTTACATTTTTCAATGGCACAATTTTTATGTACAAAGAATATATTGATAACGTTTTATTAACATTGTTTTTTGCAGTTAACATTTTTGACGGTCATCATGCGACATAAAATATCATGTTACCGTTATTGTATGGGTTGGTACAGTTATGGCGATACCAAATATTTATAGTTTTTTTAATGTTTTATTACTTTTGCACAATTAAAACACTTTTAAGCAAAAATTATATGTTCTGCAAAATCACATTCCAAGAGCCATAACTTTAATATTGTGATACTTAGTATACCAAAGCATTTCTATCTGTCAATGTAAGGCCCACTTCACACTGAGTTTTTTTGGCGCCGATTTTGATGCCTAAACCACGTCCGAATCAGCGCCAAAAAACTGTCTAAATCACCCCCCATTTATTTCAATGGGAGGCAGAGGCATTAATATTTTCCTCGGGTGGCTTTTAGCTGCTCCTGGGCAAATGAAGGGGCGTGTCCTTTTGTGCCGCGGTTATGCCTCTGACCTCCCATTAAAATCAATGGGTGGCAGAAAAAAACTGCGGCGCTCGTTTCCAAGTGTTTTTTCAACAGTGTTTTCTTGCCGCAGTCCTTGCATTAGCTTAGATGTTAGCAGGCGAAAAAATCAGAAAAAAAACTCACCAAAACCGCGGCAAACAAGCGCAGGCAGGTCAAAAACCGAAAGACAGATTTTGTCAGCCTGCAAAAAACTGTATGTGAAATAGGCCTAAAACTGATAGGAAGTCTATTAGGCTGTGCCTCTGGCACGGCCTAATAGGCACACAATCATGGCAGACCTGGGGGCATTTGTTAAGTCCCCGGCTGCCATGGCAACTTATCAGCGGCCTGCAATCACCTTTGCAGGCTGTCGATGGTTGACACAGTTAGCCGCTTCCCTCTGTAAAACCACTTAAATGCTGCTATTGACAGCTTCTGTACCCACGTGATCACCATGCATGTCAGGATGTGGGAAGGGTACCCTTCTCATGACGTGCATGTATGTTTAAATGCAGGAAGGTGGTAAAAAATTTGAATGAAATGCTGGAGAGTTTGATGACATGGACATACATACAAATTGCTGATAAGACAATTTCTAAACTGGTTCTTCTATATATTACAGCACATCAACCCACAGTAATTGCATTTACCTGCACATCAAATGTAGTTAAGGAACACTTTAGATTTAGTGAGAGATCAGTAATCAGAAACGGTGCAGGAAACTGGGGCTAGGTATAGGCATACCTCCCAACTTTCAAGAATCACAAAGAGTGACAATGGTGCAGCACATTTTTGTCTTCTAATCCCACCCAATCCCCGCCTAAACACACCCGATTCAGCCCACACAGTATCATACTCCCATAGTGCCTCCCACACAGTATAATGCCAAATAGCTGCCCCCACACAGTATAATCCCCTCTAGCTGCCACCATACAGTATAATGCCCCCATAGATGCGCCCATACAGTGTAAAGCCAACACAAATGCCCCCATACAGTATAATGCCCAGACAGATTCTCCCATACAGTATAATCCCCACACAGATGCCCCCATGTAGTATAATGGCCAAACAAATTCCTCGATACAGAATAATGCCCCATAGCTGCCCCATGCAGCATAATGCCCCCATAGCTGACCCATACAGTATAATGACCCCCGAGGAGCCCTTATACATTATAATGCCTCCAAAGCTGCCTCTAGTGCCAGTGCCCAAAAATAAAGTGCCAGTGCACTTGTAGATAGTGCCACAGTGCCCATGTACATAGTGCCCATGTAGATAGTGCCACTATATAGTACCACAGTGTCCATGTTGATAGTGCCACACCCCCCTTGTAGATAGCGCCACCCCCTTGTAGATACCGCTATTCCTCTCCCCTATGGATAGCACCATTGGGACTCCCTCTCGGAGCAGAATCCCCAGCTAGAGCAAAGGGCGTGTTTCTGCTCCTAGAGGGAAACCCTGATGTCACGATCCATATATGGACAGTGACGTCAGTGGCTACTCCTTGGGCGGAATCCCCGTTGCCGACTCTGGTCGCGGATTCCGCTGCACGAGGATCCCCTGACGTCAATGTCCATATAAGGGCTTCCCAAGCACAGCGCTTAAAGTAGTCCTCGGCGAGCAGAGTGGAGTCCTCGGTGAGCGGAGGAGCTCCCTCTGCTCCTCCGCTCTGAACTAATTCTGAAGCAGGAAGCTGATGGTTCCCTGCTTCAGCATTGGGTTAAACTGTATCTGCGTCCTGAGGACGCAGATACAGTTAACAGCAGGACATACCCTTGGCCGCCCGGGACAGCGGGACAACGCCTGGAATCCAGGACTGTCACGCTAAATCCACGATGGTTACTAGGTATCACAGAGACGCTACAGAAGTGGTCAGGATTCTGAATACACATCACGTCCTGGCTGGAGGTAATGTATATTCATTATTAGGACATTGCAGTAATGTTAGTGTGTGTGTATGAGGCTGCATATATAGATATAGCTATATCGCTATGTGCAGAGTAAATGAATGGAGAGAAGTCTATGACGCTGATTGGTCAGCGTCATACACTTCTCTCCACAACACCCACTTGGTCATATAGTAAAACACGCCCAGTTGTCCATTGAGAAACTCATTAGCATAAAGCTAATATAGGTAATAACTCCGTCAAAAATGATCGTTTTTCTAAATAAAGAACACTGCTATAATCTATATTACAGTGCCGATCACATCATGTACAATATAGGCCACTTATAATGGGGTGACAGAGACTCTTTAAGTTGTCATTTTTACCGCGATGAAAGCCGTAAAATCGAAACCCAAAAAACTATGGAGGAATCCGTTTTTTTCTAATTTCAGAACACAAAGAATTTTTTTCAGTTTCCCAGTACATTATATGGTAATTTAAATGCTACCAATAGAAACTACAACTCATGCCGCAAAAAATAACCACCATCCTATTGACGGAAAACTAAAAAAGTTATGGCTCTAGGAAGGCGGGTAGTGAAAAACGTATGAAAAAGCAATAAATGTCTCAGGCCTGAAAGGGTTAAAATAAGAAAGCAGCCCATACTTACCTCTCTCTTCCCAGACGTTCCTGCGTTGGGGGCTCCCATCACCTCTGTTCTCGATTTGTATACAGAGTGGCTGCAGTGGTGACATCACGTCGACAGTACATCACCGCTGCAGCTGCTCTGTATACAAACAGTGAACAGAGGTGATGGGAGCCCCCAGCGCAGGAACGTCTGGGAAGAGAGAGGTAATTATAAGTTCTTTTTTATTTTAACTTCTCCTCTACTGCTTCAACAGGATTTCTTTTTAACCCCTTTAACGTAATGTGCACAGGGTCTAAAAAGGAAACAAATGGTAAATGTGCACTATGGAGCAACTGAACAATGTGCCCATCTGCCATTTATTAACAATGTCGTTCAGTGCCACCTTGGTGCCCATTTTCCACTTATTGCCCTTTTAGTGTCCTTATGTTCAGTGCCCCCTTGATGCATATTTGCCATTTACTGTTCCTTTAGCACCCTCTGTCACAGAAGAAAAATAAATGAGCAATAAATGGCAAATGGGCATCGAAGGGGCACTGAACATGACACTAAAGGGGCAATAAGTGGCAAATGGGCAGCAAGGTGGCACTGAATCCTCTGCCCATTTGCCATTTTTTGACCCCCATAAGTGCCCCATACAACCAAAGCCCACAGTCTGACTGACCTGCTAGGCTTCTTACAGTGCACTGCGTCTGCTGATGCTGCTGTAACAGAGCCCTGGGGAAATAGCCAGAGCAGGACCGCATGGTAAGATAGTCTCCTCCTTGTCTTGCATCCTCCTGAGTGATGTCATCATGCCTGATCATCACTCAGGACATAAGACGAGGAGGGGAAGAGGGGGAGAGAGGGAGCGGTAGTCACGGCACGGGGAAGCCAGTAGTTAGGTCAGTGAGTGACACCTGACCCGCTGGCGCCCCAAGCAGTAGCCGCAGAGCAGGAGAAATGAGGCTTTCATCTTCTAGATTAGTTGAATTAATTCCATGTTTTTAATTTTTATCATGAGCAGACAAATCACTAAAAATGTGAAAGAAACACTTTAATGTAATTTTTTTAATATATATTTATCTATATTATATGTATATGTGTGTGTGTATATATATATATACAGTTTGATCAAAATGTTTACAAAGAACCTCATGTTCATGTTTCTAAATTATGCCTAGCGGCTCAGATCAACGTATATACTGTGGATTGTGCGGTCCATGTCTAGTTTCTCACAATGCTTATATTATATGTATATGTGTGTGTGTGTGTATATATATATATATATATATATATATATATATATATACATATATATATATACACACACACATATATATATATATATATATATATATATATATATATATATATATATATATATATATATATTGTATAGCTCTGTAACAATTAATCTTCTCCTCTCTCCGTCACCCTGGATCGCTGTGGGGGGATTGTGAAGAGGGCTATATACACACGACAGTGAAAAAATTGGCAGTCAACAACAGATCAATGGTCAGTTTTGCATCAATGTGTCTCAAAATTTGAATCCATTTCCCGGCCATCTAACTGTTTAACCGCCATTTGCCATCTGTTTTTCATGGACATTAAATTTTTTTATGAATTTTAATAGTTAGGGGTGTTTTGTCCCAATCCCCTGAAAACATTCACAGTGCTCATGTAGATAGTGCCGCAATACCTCTGTAGATCGTGCCACATTGCCCACATAGATATGTAAATAGTGCCACAGTGCCCAAATAGTGCACCCTTTAGAGATTTCTCCCTTTAGATAGTGCCCACATAGTGACACACACAGTGCCCATGTAGATAGTACCACAGTGTCCCCTATAGGTAGTACCAATATAATGGACAGTGATGTCAGGGGCTCTCTCTAGAAGGAGAATCCCAGGCCAGTGCAATCTGACTCCGGGGATTCCGCAGGTGGCACTATCTATAGTGGGGGTGCGATAATATCTACAGTGGAGGGGGGTTGCTATCTGCAGGGGGGACGGCACTATCTACAGCGGGGATGGAGAGACGGTGGGGGCTCCCTCTAGGCGCTGGCCGGGGATTCAGATCCTAGAGGGAACTAAGGTGGCGCTATCTACAGAGGGTTTTGCGCTATCTACAGGGTGTTGTGTGTGGCACTATCTACAGTGGGGCTCTCAAAGCCCCGGCCGATATGAGAGTGTAGCGCTGCTCACACTGAAGCAGCACTGCACTCATTAAACCCGTTCCAGGCTGTCAACGTCTATATACGTTTCAACTGCACGAGGCATCGAAAGTTGGAACGTATATAGACATATGGCAGTCGTGAAGGGGTTAATAACTGGGCCTGAAAAAGACCTTAATGATTTTCGTTTTTGTCTCTCTACCTTTAAGCATCCATAACTTTTTTATTTTTTTATTAACGTGGTTGTATGAGGCCTTATTTTATGCAAGAGAAATTGTATTTTGTTTTTGCGCAGTTTGAGACTAGGAACAATTCACTGTGTAAGAGCTTGTCCACACGTAACAGAATTGCTGCAGAAAATTTCTGCAGCATTTCCGCTAAAACTAGTAGACATTCCTCAGCGGAAAAAAAACCCATTTCCTTAATTTTTTACTGCAGAGCGGATTTTGCTGCGCTTTTTTCAAGTCTGTAAAATGGTGATATCTTCTCTGACAAAAGCAGGAATTCAGTCCGCTTTCCACAGCAGGAATTTACATGCTGCAGAACGAAAAATAGGTGAATTTCAGGACTGAAATTTTATGCAGAGGATGAGCTCCCACAGGAGCGCTCATCAGCCTCTTCTACAGCCGAAAGACGTCGCTGTAGACAAAGCACCTGCAACGCCTGCCGTCAAAAGACAGTGGGCAGTCATTAAGGGGTTAAGGCTTAAAATAGGCTGCCCACTCAGCTTTAAAATAGCAAATAAAAAAAAAACAACAGTACACTTCAGTATCAAATCTAAACTATGACCCATCATCCCTGACAAGTATGAGGCACAAAATGTCATGTTTCACCACCATTATAAAAAGGATGCCATTTTTAATGGCGGTATACCCTGTGAAACGTTGAGCTATTTATTATATTGATTTTTAGATTGATTTTTTTTAACCCTAAATAAATAACAAAAACTATGTTTTACAAGTGAGGCTCAGTTTATAGCCTAAGGGACATACTATTCCTGTAAGGGTATGTTCACACAGAATATTTTCGGCCATTTTTCGGGCCATAAACGGACGAAAAACGGACAAAAAATCAGAAGCCTCAAAACATCTGCGCCATTGATTTCAATGGGAAAAACGGCGTTCTGTACAGATGGGCGTTTTTTTTTACGTCGCCGTAAAAAAGTGCATGTCACTTCTTGAACCGTTTTTGGAGCCGATCTTCATTGACTCTATAGAAAAACAGCTCCAAAAATGGCCGTGAAAAATGAGAGCTTCTAAAAAAAACTACTGAAAATCAGTATTGGTTTTCCCTTGAAAACAGCTCCGTATTTTCAGACGTTTTTTGCTAAGCGTGTGAACATACCCTAAAACTACAACCAACACAAGATTAGATCTATCGAGAGAAGAAAATTCTACAAAGGCATCGGAAGACTCTATAAACACATCGCAGAATAACGTGAAAGTAATATGCAACCGCGCCTCTATACGAGAATATTCTTCAACCTCCATGTGAATATTACATATTTGCACTACATCTTGACTACCTACATACTACACTTTGGCGCAGTCGCTCTCTGCTTCATAACTTTAGATTCCTTGTGGAAATACCGGATATTCCACATATCAACAGCAGATGGTAAAGGAATCACCTAGAATTTCAAATACATCAATACGGCAAGACATATTGGAGATATCACGAAAAAAACGTAGATTTTTTATATTCTACTTTGATCTCTATTGATGGCATCCTTAAATTGAGCCAAAATGGCCAAAAGTATGTGGAAACCTGACCATACCTATATATGCTTGTTGGTCATTCCAAAACCATGGGTGTTAATATGGAGTTGGGTTTACTTTTGCAGCTATAACAGCTTCCACTCCTCTTGGAAGGGTTTCCACAAGATTTTGGAGTGTGTCTGTGAAAATTTGTGTCCATTCAGCCAGAGCATTTGTGAGGTCAGGCACTGATGTTGGATGAGAAGATATGTTTGCCGTCTTTAATTCAATTCATCCCAAAAGTTTTCAGTAGGGTTGAGGTCAGGGCTTTGTGCAGGTCACTCAGGTTCCTCCACACCAAATTCATCAAGCAATGTATTTATGGACCTCGCTTTTTTTTTATAGGGGCAGTGGTGGAACTACCACTATAGCAGCCATAGCTGTTCTACGGGACCTGTGGCATGATGGGGCCTGTGTCGCCTGGCACGTAACATTTGTTTACAGGGCGGCACATGCTCGATCATGCCTGTTGGCGTCGCTAGCTCCTTGCTCCGCCATTTACTAGGCAACAGGCCACGGTAGGCACTGGATCATGCCGACCTATGCAAGGGTCCCGTCCCGGTGTCTCAAAGGCTGCAAGCCTAACATGGCTGATAACAGGGCACAGTCATGTGGGAACACAGAAGTGCCTTCCCCAAACTACTGCCACAAAGTTGGAAGCACATAATTTTCTACAATGTCTTTGTATGCTGTAGCATTAACATTATTCTTCACTGGAAATAAGGGGCTTGGACTTAAACCTAACAAATATGGCCAGACTATTACACTTCATTCACCAAATTTGATATTGGGATCTACTACTACTACTGTAGGTAGCGTTCTCCTGTTATCTGCCAAACTCAGATTCATTCATCAGACTTCCAGATAGTAAAATTATATTTATCAATCCGGAGAACACTTGTCCACTACTCCAGAGTCCAGTGGTGGCGTGCTTTACATCATTCCAGATGATGCTTTGCATTGCACATGTTTATCTTAGGCTTGTATGCAGTTGCTCGACCATGGAAACCCATTTAATGAAGCTATTGAAGCACTGTTCTTGTGCTGATCTTTCTTCCAGAGGCAGTTTGGAACTCTGTTGTAACTGTGTAATAATTGATAGTCGAATTTTACACGCCATGCTCTTCAGTACTCAGTTTGCGTGGTCTCAAAAACAATAATTTAACATAATAAATATAAAGAGAAAATGAATATTATTAATGGTTATACCAAAGCAGTAACCGCTTATCAGACATAAATATGTATTTCTTTCCTATTATTTATGTTTTTAATTATTTAAAACTTATTTATAAAATTATTTAACCCCTTAAGGACACGGCCAATTTTGGCCTTGAGGACAGACCAATTTTTTTAGATTTCCCTCTTTGCATCCCGACGCTCATAACTCTTTTATTTTTTGTACGACATATTTGTATGAGACTTTGTTTTTTGCGGGACGAGTTGTACTTTATGTAGGTACCATTTTTTGGTACAAATACATTATCGTTTAATTTCTATACATTTTTATTTTGGCGAAAATGTAGAAAAAAAGCAGTTCCGCAGCAGTTTTAATATTTATTTTTTTACACCATACACCGATCATCATAAATAATGTTATACATTTGTTGGACAGGTTGTTACGGTTGTGGCGATACCAAATATGTCTATATTATTTCATGTTTTGGGACTTATATTTAGTTTATTATAAAAAATGTGTGTTTCTGTGTATTTTTTTACTTTTTATTTATTTATTTATCATAAAAAATGTTTTTACATTCATTTAACTTTTTTTTTTAATCCCATAAAGGGATTTATCATTTTTATTTTTATTCTGTAACTGTAATGTACTGGCATAGATCTATATGCCAGTACATTAGCCTGTGCACTGATTGTACACAGGCAGTTGTTAGGGCATACCTCAGTATGCCCTAACAACAGGAAATATGTTCAGACAGCCCTTCAATGGACCCTGGGCTGTCTGGCCATATGAGTTGTGGGCTTTGATCGCGTGACAGTTATCTTCTGTGACGCGATCAAAGTGCAGTTCCCCCTCCTTGAACGCCACGATCAGCTGTCATTGCTGTCAGAGTGGGGCCATGGCTGTGTATTACAGCCGCTGCCCCGCTCTCGATCGCGTGCAGAGACAGACAGGACGAGAGTGCTCGTCCTAATGCGCTAAGTACTCGCCGCTCAGGACGAGCATTCTCGTCCTGTGTCGGCAACCAGTTAACTGCAATTTTATTTATTTGGAGAATTTTTCTATGTTTGGTCGCTCCCCTCACCATTCCCTGCACAGTATTATCACTCTGCAGACTATTCAAGAGAATACAGCACTGATCAGACAGTCACAGGCAGAATACGCAACAATTAAATCCAATGACACACAGGTGTCGTCTTCCCTAATTGTCTTTTCCTTTGCCATCCAGCACAAACTGCCATGATGACTGCTTCTGAGATAGACTCACTTTTGCAGCCCAGCCTCACCCTATTGCAAAACACATCCAGTGTGACAAATAAATCTTAGACCTGTGTTTGTCCAAAATTAATTATTTTATTACTCCATAAATTCATCCTGACGAAGGGTGCGAAACACGCGTCAAGGTGTTTCTCTCTGAGATCATTGACAGCCATCACAACTCAAGAAATAATTACAGCATCCTGGGAGTTTCAATACCACAAGCGATGGTCCCAGACAAACTATCAGCCACATAAGGAAAAATGCAGGATGAGGTCAGGGTAGACATTGAACCCCAGACCAAAACCAAAACGTAATTCAGACCGCAGACCAGACCCCAAAATTAATTCAGACCTCAGACTAAACCCAAAATTAATTCAGACCCCACACAAGACTCCAAAATTATTTGAGCCCAGACTCCAAAATGAATTCAGACCTCAGATTAAATAAATTCAGATCCCAAATTATACTCCAAAATTAATTTAGATCTCATACTAACCACCAAAATTAATTCAGAGCCAAGACGAGACCCCAAAATTAATTCAGTTCCCAGACCCCAAAATTTATTTAGAACGCAGACCAGACCCCAAAATTAGTCTAGACCCTCAAATTGATCCAGACTACAGACTAGATGCCAAAATTAAGTTTGACCGCAGAACAGACCCAAAATTAACCCAGACTATTTTATTTCCCCCCAAATGATTTCAGACCAGACCCCTAAATTAATTTAGACTCCAGACCCCAAAATTCTGACCCCCAGACCTCAAAATGAATCCAGCTCTCATACTGGACCTCAATATTTTTCATAATAATGCACAGTTAGGGTAAGGAAACACAGGTCAGATAGGCTGCGTAAAAGTACACAGTATATCCGTCCTGGTAACCACAGGGAATTCCGCCAGGAAAACCGCACCAAATTGTTGTGCAATTTTTCAGGCAGAATCTCTGCTGCGGAAATACTGCTAGAAAACATAAAAGTTCATACTTACCCCCTTCACAGTTGTCATAGCCCGGCCTCCTGGGATGACACTGCAGTCCATGTGACCGCTGCAGTAGTGGTGACTCCTGTAGTCGTTTTATATGACGCAATTGTACAGTGGATATTATGTGATACGTGGAGAGTCTGGGTGGAGGATTTTTACCGCCGGTGTGGGGCAGTGGTGGTGGTCCGTACCTGTGTTTAAATTATTCAGATATTTACTCGTGAGGTGCGCATGCGCCTGATGGACCCCTTCAACATGCTGTGCCGGAAGCTGTCAGAGTTTGGGCGGAAATGCATATGATGGAGTCTACTCTCCCATAGCACTGACGCTCATGACGTGGAAGGCACACGTGGATCGGATTCATCAACCGCTATGCGCCATTGGTCACCGATACACAGGGTACTATATTTAAACCTAGTTCCATTACACTATGTCACCTCCTGACGAAGAGTGCGAAACACGGGTCGAGGTGTTTTTTCCTGAGACCAATGACAGCCATCATGCCAGCTACAGGTAATTGAGATTATCCCACGTCCCTCACCAATGTGTGTAATATACTGTTGGCAGTGTATTATTGTATAGACTGTGGATTATGGTAGGGGGATTTGGGATAGAGGCACACCACATACTTACACTGTTTACCTGTTTCACATTATGCATGTAATATACCTTTATGGTTATTCTGGTATTTCGCTGGTGGTCTTAGAGTGATCATTTTTAAGTATGTTTTAATTATGTATGTATATTTGTGTGGGTTCTGGGGGATATCCATATTTATGGAACCTTAAATGTATATTTTTTGGACAAATACATGTCTAGAACTATTTTTTTGTGTATGAGACATATATAGGGTTATTATTGTTTGGATCATGTCTTACGCTTAAATTTATGACGAAAGGTATTATAGGTGTTAATTTTTGTTTTGTTATATATTTTTTGAGCAGAGAAATCAGTGTTTATGGATTATAGCTCTCGTGACCAAGTGTGGGACACACAGCTTACAGCCATATTTGATGACACAGAACCTCCCAGAGAGGATGCAAATGCAAGTGTGAGAGAAATAAAATTGTCTCTAAAATATCTACTTAAGAAACGGACAAAAGTGTCGTGGAACAAAGCGACATTGGAAAACTATTTACAGTAGGATATCATTTCACGTGGCTTGAAGATACAGGTGTTTCCCTCATTTCCTATCGAGGATAATACCTTTCAAACAAGGTGGGAGGAATCTTGCAGGAATTGCTCCAATATATTTTTGGAGCTTTTGATTGGTTTAGATAAAAAAAAAATCGCTGGAGTCGTTGGAATTTGAAATTGAATTAAAAAAGGATTCCACAGAGGAAGATATCAAAAAATTTGAGGGTGACTTGGAAATTGAATTTAAGAAGTGGGAATCTGAGGTACAGAATTCAAAGGTTAAAAAGTTTAAAAGGGATCAGTTGGACTATATAAACAAAGTGGCAGATAAATGGCAACAGCCAGGACGAATACAGTCCTTATCACGATCCTCATCTGTATCATCCATCAGGAGGACCGTTTTTTATACAAACGCCCCGAAGAATCTCGGGAAGAAGATATAGATCAACTACAGAAATACACCAGAGATAATCAGAAAAAGGGAGAACATGTCGGGGCCAGAGTGACCAGGAGAAGGGGAAGGAAACACAAGAGGTAATCAACTTATCTAGTAGGGTCTTCTCTAGAGAGCAGATTTCTGTTCTTAAGAGGGGTCTTACTTTTTCCCCTTCTGCAATCTTTGACTTCTTTGAAGCAGTCAAAGATTTACATTTATTTGCCTGGAAGCTGATATTTAAAAGGCATTTTTTGATCCAGGACAGTTCATACCTAATGTAATGGCAGGGGGTAGGGAGACGGACAAGTGAGCCCTAATCTACCCGCCACTCTGTCCCTGCCTACTTGCAACGACCCGCCCTAGGCGACGGGGTACAACTGGGCGGCGGTCCCTGCGCTCAGTAAGTGCACGACAAACACGACAAACATACAAGGAACACAAGCAAGGAAAAGGGGCCGTTGCCCACGGCAACACCGTGAGCAACCAGAGTGGTGAACGAGCCGAGTCAAGCCAGGAGTGTGCGAGGTACAAAACGAAAAGCAGAAGAGTAGTCGGTAAGCCAGGGTCGGTATGGAGCAGGATCAAAAATAGCAGGAGCTGTAGCTGGGCCAGGAACCACAAGGAAAGAAACAAAAGCAATAACAAGCACCGAGGGACAGGAAGTGCAGGCTTAAATAGACCGAGGGCGGGAGCTAGCTGAGTCTGGCCAGGTTACGATAGGCTCTCCCACTCCTAAGCCTGCCAGCCTGAATGGTGGAAGCAGGAGTCAGTCTCAGGGATGTATTCTCAGGTGCTGACTGATTAGTTCTGGGAGTTAACCCCGCTGTGCCTGGCAGATCCTTTACAGTACCCCCCCTTTTATGAGGGGCCACCGGACCCTTTCTAAGTGGACCTGGCTTACTGGGGAAACGCAGGTGGAACCTCCTGACCAATACCCCAGCGTGAACATCCCGGGCGGGTACCCAAGTCCTCTCCTCGGGCCCGTATCCTCTCCAATGGACCAGGTACTGGAGGGAGCCTTGGACCATCTTGCTGTCCACAATCCTGGCCACCTCGAATTCCACCCCCTCCGGGGTGAGGATGGGAACAGGAGGTCTCCTCGAGGGAGCCAAGGACGGGGAGCAGCGTTTGAGGAGGGAGGCATGAAACACGTCGTGTATCCGAAAAGACGGGGGTAACTCCAGCCGGAAGGAGACAGGATTGAGGACCTCAATGACCTTATACGGCCCAATAAACCGGGGAGCAAACTTCTTGGACGGAACCTTGAGACGCAAGTTCCTAGACGACAACCACACCAGATCCCCGACCATAAACAGGGGGTTAGCAGAACGTTTTTTATCAGCCTGAGTTTTTTGTACGCTCTGGGACACCTCTAGGTTTTTCTGAACCTGGGCCCAGACTGTGCACAGTTCCCGATGAACGACCTCTACCTCAGGATTGTTGGAACTACCAGGTGAAACGGAGGAGAACCGTGGATTAAACCCAAAATTACAAAAAAAAGGAGAGACCCCTGACGAGTTACTGACCCGGTTATTAAGGGAAAATTCGGCGAGGGGAATGAAAGAGACCCAATCAAATTGACAGTCAGAGACAAAACACCTTAAGTATTGTTCTAGAGACTGATTAGTCCTCTCCGTTTGGCCATTGGTTTCAGGATGGAAGGCAGAGGAGAAGGACAGATCAATCCCCAACTTCATACAGAAGGCTCTCCAAAACAATGAAACAAATTGTACCCCTCTGTCCGAAACAATATTGACAGGGACCCCATGGAGACGCAGGATGTGTTTGACAAACAAGGTAGCCAACGTTTTGGCGTTGGGTAGTTTCTTGAGGGGCACAAAGTGGCACATCTTACTGAAGCGGTCCACCACCACCCACACCACCGACTTGCCTTGGGATGGAGGCAAATCGGTGATAAAATCCATGGAGATATGTGTCCAAGGTCTCTGGGGAATGGGCAACGAACGCAGTAAGCCCGCTGGTCGGGACCTGGGAGTCTTGGACCTAGCACAAACCTCACAAGCGGCGACGTAGGCCTTAACGTCTTTAGGCAACCCAGGCCACCAATAATTTCTGGTAATGAGGTGTTTGGTACCCAGGATGCCTGGATGGCCAGATAGTGCGGAGTCATGATTTTCCCTAAGTACCCTTAGCCGGAATTGCAGGGGAACAAACAGCTTGTTCTCAGGAAGGTTCCCGGGAGCTGCACCTTGATCAGCAGCAATTTCAGAGACTAAATCAGAATCGATCGAGGAAATGATTATACCTGGAGGCAAAATACAAGCAGGATCTTCCTCCGAAGGAGGGCTGGCCATGAAGCTACGCGACAGTGCATCAGCCTTAATATTTTTAGACCCAGCCCTATAGGTAACCCAAAAATTGAATCTGGTAAAAAATAACGCCCATCGAGCTTGTCTCGGGTTTAGCCTCCGGGCAGATTCTAGGAAAACCAGATTCTTGTGGTCGGTAAGGACCGTTACCTGGTGCCTAGCCCCCTCCAGGAAGTGGCGCCACTCTTCAAATGCCCATTTAATGGCTAAGAGTTCGCGGTTGCCGATATCATAGTTACTTTCAGTTGGCGAAAACTTCCTGGAGAAGTAGGCACAGGGGCGGAGATGGGTGAGGGACCTGGTACCCTGGGACAAGACAGCCCCCACTCCCACCTCAGATGCGTCAACTTCCACGATAAATGGCTCCATTTGGTTGGGCTGAACCAGCACCGGGGCCGAGACAAAGCACTTCTTAAGGACCTCAAAAGCCTGGACAGCCTCAAGAGGCCAGTGGAGGAGATCAGCACCTTTGCGAGTGAGGTCCGTAAGGGGCTTAGCGATGACCGAGAAGTTAGCAATAAATCTCCTGTAATAATTAGCCAACCCCAAAAAACACTGTAACGCCTTCAGGGAGGCAGGTTGGACCCATTCCGCCACAGCCTGAACCTTGGCGGGGTCCATGCGGAATTCATGAGGAGTGAGGATTTGACCCAAAAATGGAATCTCCTGTACCCCAAACACACATTTTTCGGTTTTGGCAAACAGTTTATTTTCCCGAAGGACCTGGAGCACCTTCCTGACATGCTCCACGTGGGAGGACCAGTCCTTGGAAAACACCAGTATGTCATCAAGGTACACTACCAGAAAAATCCCCAGGTAATTTCTCAAAATCTCATTTATGAAATTCTGGAAGACCGCAGGGGCATTACACAACCCAAAGGGCATGACGAGGTATTCGAAATGGCCTTCGGGCGTGTTAAACGCAGTCTTCCACTCATCCCCCTCTTTGATGCGAATAAGGTTATACGCCCCCCGTAGATCCAATTTAGAAAACCATTGGGCCCCCTGAACCTGATTAAAGAGATCAGGAATCAAAGGAAGGGGATACTGGTTCCTTACCGTGACCTTATTCAGGCTACGGTAGTCAATGCATGGCCTAAGACCACCATCCTTCTTCCCCACGAAGAAGAAGCCAGCACCTACCGGAGAAGAAGAGGGACGAATGTAACCCTTGGCCAGGGATTCCTGGATATACACTCTCATAGCTTCACGTTCGGGACAAGAAAGATTAAATATCCTACCCTTAGGAAGCTTAGCTCCTGGTACCAATTCGATAGCGCAATCGTATTCTCTATGAGGAGGTAACACTTCGGAGGCCTCCCTAGAGAAAACATCAGCGAAGTCCTGAACAAACTCGGGTAGCGTATTCGCCTCCTTAGGGGGAGAAATAGAATTAACAGAAAAACATGACGTCAAACATTCATTACCCCATTTGGTTAGCTCCCCAGTATTCCAGTCAAATGTAGGATTATGCAACTGCAACCAGGGAAGACCTAGAACCAAATCGTACGATAATCCCTGCATCAACAGTACAGAGCATTGCTCCAAATGCATGGAGCCAACAAGGAGTTCAAAAACAGGGGTATGCTGTGTAAAATAACCATTAGCAAGAGGAGTGGCGTCGATACCCACTACCGGGACAGGTTTAGGCAAATCAATAAGAGGCATAGCAAGGGACATAGCAAATTTCACAGACATGATATTAGTAGAGGACCCTGAATCCACGAAAGCACTGCCGGTAGCAGACCTACCACCAAAAGAGACCTGAAAGGGAAGCAAGATCTTAGTACGTTTCATATTTACGGGAAATACCTGTGCGCCCAAGTGACCTCCCCGATGATCACTTAGACGCGGAAGTTCTCTGGCTGCAACCTTACGCTTAGGACAGTTGTTCACTTGATGCTTGTCGTCCCCACAGTAGAAGCAGAGACCATTCTTCCTGCGGAATTCTCTACGTTGTTGGGGGGACACGGAGGCCCCGAGTTGCATAGGTATCTCTGAATCTTTCGGGGAGGAACGAAGCAACGGAGCTTCGGGAGGCATCATGGGGGAGTCGGAGGAGAAAACACATAAACGTTCACGTTGTCGTTCCCTGAGACGTCGGTCAAGTTGTATCACTAAAGCCATAACCTGGTCTAGGGAGTCAGAAGAGGGATAGCTAACTAGCAGGTCTTTCAGGGCATTCGACAGACCCAACCTAAACTGGCACCTTAAGGCAGGGTCATTCCACCGAGAAGCTACGCACCACTTCCGAAAGTCAGAGCAATACTCCTCAACAGGTCTCTTACCCTGACTTAAGGTCACCAGCTGACTCTCGGCAAAGGCAGTCCTGTCAGTCTCGTCATAAATAAGTCCGAGAGCAGAAAAGAAACAATCAACGGAGGAAAGTTCAGGGGCGTCAGGAGCCAAGGAGAAGGCCCACTCTTGGGGCCCTTCCTGGAGCCGGGACATAATTATACCCACCCGCTGGCTCTCAGAACCTGAGGAATGAGGCTTTAAACGAAAGTAAAGCCTACAACTCTCCCGAAAGGAGAGAAAAGTCCTCCGGTCCCCTGAGAACCGGTCGGGCAACTTGAGGTGGGGTTCAAGAGGTGCGGTGAGGGGAACTACCAGGGTAGCATCAGGCTGGTTGACCCTCTGAGCCAGGGCCTGGACCTGTAGGGAGAGACCCTGCATTTGCTGAGCCAGGGTCTCACGGGGATCCATAGTGGTGTCAGGGACCAGGGGTAGACTAGGTATGGGCTTGTTATTATGTAATGGCAGGGGGTAGGGAGACGGACAAGTGAGCCCTAATCTACCCGCCACTCTGTCCCTGCCTACTTGCAACGACCCGCCCTAGGCGACGGGGTACAACTGGGCGGCGGTCCCTGCGCTCAGTAAGTGCACGACAAACACGACAAACATACAAGGAACACAAGCAAGGAAAAGGGGCCGTTGCCCACGGCAACACCGTGAGCAACCAGAGTGGTGAACGAGCCGAGTCAAGCCAGGAGTGTGCGAGGTACAAAACGAAAAGCAGAAGAGTAGTCGGTAAGCCAGGGTCGGTATGGAGCAGGATCAAAAATAGCAGGAGCTGTAGCTGGGCCAGGAACCACAAGGAAAGAAACAAAAGCAATAACAAGCACCGAGGGACAGGAAGTGCAGGCTTAAATAGACCGAGGGCGGGAGCTAGCTGAGTCTGGCCAGGTTACGATAGGCTCTCCCACTCCTAAGCCTGCCAGCCTGAATGGTGGAAGCAGGAGTCAGTCTCAGGGATGTATTCTCAGGTGCTGACTGATTAGTTCTGGGAGTTAACCCCGCTGTGCCTGGCAGATCCTTTACACCTAATATGGATGAGGAAAGGGACGCACTTAAGGTCCTGGAGGAACTTTTTAGAGGAGAGTAGATATGAGGAAGACATTAGGGATAAGTTTCCCAAGGGTTCACGTAAGAAGACTACCACATTCCCCTCTTTCTCCCTTTGTCCGCAGGTTGCGATTTTTTTAAGATTAGTTACGGATGAAATGAGGACAATTAAAGCCAATTATGGTGACAACCTGACTCATGTAGAATGCATGACCCTTAAAGAACTGAGAAATATGAAGGATATCGTGTTTAAACCTGTGGACAAAGGGGGCAACATTCTGGCGTGGCCTAGTATCATGTACGAACAAGAGGCTAGGCGACAGCTAGGTGACTCTGGGACATATAGGATATTACAACAAAATCCAGTAACAACCTTTATTTCGCAACTTGATTCAATTTTGACATGGGCAGTGGATAATAGAGTCATTACTAGGCCTAAAAGTAAATGAACCAAAGACCCCCATATTTCCTACCCAAAGTTCACAAAAATGTCATCTATCCTCCAAGCCGACCGATTATTTTGGGGATTGGAGGTTTATGTGAACCTGTTTGTCGATTTATCGACTATTATCTGAGACCCTATGTGGAAGCCCTTCCCTCTTACATTAGGGACTCAACAGATATGCTGATATCCTTGGAGGGACTGAGACTTGAAAAGGACATGTATATTGTGACTAGTGATGTGAAATCACTTTATACATCAATCGATCATACTCATGGCCTTAGAGCATGTAGATTCTTTCTGCAAATAGGCAATATGGAAAGTGGAGCGGTTGATTTAATTATGGAGTTACTTGAATTTGCCTTGTGCCATAATTTCTTTATATTTAAAGATAAATATTATTTGCAGAGATGTGGTACGGTCATGGGGGCTACATGCGCTCCATCATTCACAAATCTGTTTATGGGATTTTGGGAGAGGAATATGATACAGAGTGAAAATAATCCATGTGTAACATGTGTTTTGTCATGGCGAAGATTCATTGACGACGTTCTATTTATCTGGCAGGGTACGGAATGTGAACTTGGAAACTTCCTGACCTATCTGAACAACAATGAAGTAAATATTAAACTAGAGAGTAAATATAGTAGAACTGCAATAGAATTTTTGGACATCCAAATCCTGGTTGATAGTGATGGCAGAATTGAGACTGATATTTTCAGGAAGGCGACTTCGGTTAACTCATATTTGATGGCAGATTCCTCCCACCCTAAACACGTTATAAAAGAAATCCCGAGAGGGCAATTCCTCCGTGCGAGACAAATTTGTTCCTCAGACGAATGTTTTGAGACCTGATCGAAAGATCTCATGTTAAGGTTTCAAACCAGGGGATATGAAGAAACACATGTGAGACAGGAGTTTATCAATGCTAAATTGAAGAAACAAAGTGACCTTCTAAAACCTAAGGTGAAGAGGGGGTCGGACAAGGTGGTAAGATTTATCTCAGGCTATAATAAACAGTAAAATGTAATAAGAGGTATATTTCAGAAACACTGGGCTTTATTAAAAACAGATAAAGTTCTGGCCAAAATTCTTACCCCCCACCCAGCCATGACACCTAGACGTAGTCCGAATCTGCATGACATGTTGGTCCGGAGTCACTATACTCCACCTCCCAGAAATCCTTACATCTTTGGATCAAAGGGACCGAAATGGGGCAATGTAGCATGTGGTAATTGTGGGGCATGGGTAGTTATGGAAAGAACTGATTGTTTTTTTGGTTTACACTATACAAAGAGGTACAAGATAGTCCACTATATTAACTGTAATGCCAGTTGCTCGTGTAATAAGACCTACATTGGTATAACTACCAGTTGAAAACTCGCGTGATGGAACACATTTGGGACATAAAGGGATTATCACTGAAGGATCATGTGGATGAGTTTGGAGATAGGAGTAAGCCTCTAGCAAGACATTTTAGGGATTTTCATAACAGCAATTGGAGACTCCTGAAAGTAAAAGGTATCGACAGATTATATGAGGGAAAAAGAGGAGGAGACGTATTTAGACAGCTATTACGTAGAGAACTTAAGTGGATTGTAACATTAGACACAATGTCACCAAAGGGTCTGAATGAGTCCCTTAGCTTTGCATCTTTTTTGTAAATATATGTATGTTTTTTAATTTCTAATTGAAAACTCTTTATATTGACAGTGTATGGAACTGAATGTACATCTATGATCTACTCTAGTTTCGTGAAATTGAATGAAACTATGTGACAACAGGGGGACACATTCAGCAATAATTTCATGATATGACTTTATGTATATGCAAAATACTATTTTGAAGAATGTTAGATTTATTTGAAGCGGTTGACAATGTATGTGTCAGGTCAGGTCCAACTCGTGGCGGCCGCAGCCATGGGTCTGCGAGTGCTGGCCCCATTTTCCTCCCCAGGAGACGCCAGGGCTCACTTCCGCTCACCTCGGCTGGGTCCCGTAGGACTTTTATAGTTACATAGTTACATAGATAGTATTTGCTGAAAAAAGACACATGTCCATCAAGTTCAACCAAGGGACGAGAAAAGGGAAGGGAAAAATTTCTACACATAGGAGCTAATATTCTTTTGTTCTAGGAAATTATCTAACCCTTTTTTAAAGCCATCTACTGTCCCTGCTGTGACCAGCTCCTGCGGTAGACTATTCCATAGATTCACAGTTCTCACAGTAAAGAAGGCTTGTCGCCTCTGCAGGTTGAACCTTTTTTTTTCCAGACGGAGGGAGTGCCCCCTTGTTTTTTGAGGGGGTTTTACATTGAACAGGATTTCACCATATTTTTTGTATGTGCCATTAATATATTTATATAAATTAATCATATCCCCCTTAGTCGTCTTTTTTCTAGGCTAAATAATTTTAATTCTTTTAATCTTTCCTCATAACTTAGATTCCCCATGCCCCTTATTAGCTTTGTTGCTCTTCTTTGTATTTTTCCAACTCCAGGGCATCCTTTCTATGAACTGGGGCCCAGAACTGAACTGCATATTCTAGATGAGGCCTCACTAATGCTTTGTAAAGTGGCAATATTACATCCCTGTCCCGCGAGTCCATGTCTCTTTTAATACACGACAATATCCTGCAGGCCTTTGAAGCAGCTGATTGACACTGCATGCTGTTATTTAGTTTATGATTTACAAGTACCTCCAGATCCTTCTCAACAAGTGAATCCCCCAGCGTAGCTACCCCTATGACATGTGATGCATGCAGGTTGTTGGTACCCAGATGCATAATTTTACATTTATCTACATTAAACTTAATTTGCCAACTGGATGCCCAAACACTCAGTTTGTTTAAATCCACTTGCAATTCACGAACATCTTCCATAGACTGAACTATATTACATAGCTTCGTGTCATCTGCAAAAATAGAAATAGTGCTATTAATCCCATCCTCTATATCATTAATAAATAAGTTGAATAATAGTGGTCCCAGCACTGAACCCTGGGGTACACCACTTATAACCGGGGGACCATTCAGAGTTAGAATCATTGACCACAACTCTCTGGACGGTCAACGGTCCTTGAGCCAATTCTCAATCCAATTACAAACTATATTTTCTTAACCTATAGTCCTTAATTTACCCATTAGACGTCTATGAGGGACTGTGTCAAATGCCTTTGCAAAGTCCAAAAACACTATATCCACAGCTGCCCCTCTGTCTAGACTTCTGCTCACCTCTTCATAAAAACAGGTCAGGTTTTTTTGACAACTTCTGTCCTTGGTAAAACCGTGCTGGCTGTCACGTATAATACTATTTTTTGTCACATAATCCTGTATATAGTCCCTCAATAGCCCCTCAAACATTTTCCCCACGATGGATGTTAAGCTAACTGGTCTATAATTACCTGGGGAAGACCTAGAGCCCTTTTTGAAAATAGGCACCACATTTGCCCTGTGCCTGTCCCTTGGCACTATACCAGTCACTAGAGAATCTCTGAATATTATGAAAAGGGGGACAGAAATAACTGAACTAAGCTCTTTAAGAATTCTAGGGTGTATCCCGTCTGGTCCCGGGGCCTAGTGCACATTTATTTTATTTTATTTAGCTTGGACCATATCTACATTCATCCAATTCAGTATATCAACTAATATATTAACAGCACTGGCACCAGCTACATCAGCTGCTCTTTCTTCTATTGTATATGCAGAGCTAAAGAACCCATTTAGTAACTCTGCCTTCTCTTGATCCCCTTTGACCAACTCCCCATTACCACTATCTAGGGGTCCTACATGTTCAGACCTTGGCTTTTTTGCATTTATAAACTTGAAGAATTTTTTGGGATTTGTTTTACTATCCTTGGCCACCTGCCTTTCATTTGGTATTTTTGCTAATTTTATTACATTTTTACAGATTTTATTACGCTCTTTATAATTTAAAATAATGCAGAGTCTGCATTCAATAGCCTCAAGAGTGCCTTCACGTCAGCCTCTATCCTCCATCATCCAGATGTTTCTCTACAGTTCTCGTTGGAGGTGGACGCCTCCTCTGTCGGTGCTGGTGCACTCCTGTTCCAGAGAGGTTCCAAGGGCAAGTCAAAATCCCATCCTAATTTTTAAGGACCACAAGAATTTCACCTACCTCCAGACGGCTCAATGGCTGAATCCTCATCAGGCCAGTTGGTCGCTGTTCTTTACCAGGTTCCAGTTTGAGCTCCATTATCGCCCGTCTGACAAAAATGTGAGGGCCGATGCCTTATCCAGGTCTTTCGAGACAGAAGACACCATGGAAATTCCACAGAACATTATTGATCGGTCTTGCATTATCTCTGTCAACCCCCTGCAAGTTGGGGACATTCCTCCAGGGAGGACTTTGTGCGCCTGGCTGACAGAGGGAGAATCCTCTGCTGGGGGCACTCCTCTAGACTGGCAGGTGACACGGGAACCCGTAAAACCCGAGATCTGATTGCCCGTCATTTCTGGTGGCCCACGCTGCCCTAAGACATTATGAACTTTGTTTCTTCCTGCTCAGTGTGTGCAGCTAACAAGGTCGCTCACTCCATACCTGCTGGCCTGCTCCAGCCATTGCCTGTGCCCGATGCTCCCTGGCAGCATATAGCTATGGACTTTATCACTGACCTGCCTCTCTCTGCTGGATGCAGTACTGTCTGGGTGGTGGTGGATCAATTTTCGAAGATGGCCCACTTCGGTCCTCTGACCGGTCTTCCTTCTGCTCCTCATCTGGCCCAGTTTTTCATCCAACACATCTTCCGCCTGCATGTCTTGCCACTGCATATTGTGTCTGATCGGGGGGTTCAGTACACCTCGAAGTTCTGGAGAGCCCTCTGCAGACTCCTAGGTGTAAAGTTGGACTTTTCCTCAGCCTACCATCCTCAGTCCAATGGTCAGGTCGAGAGGATCAATCATATCTTGGAGAACTGCCTACGCCACTTCATCTCCAAGTAGCATGATGACTGGGTGCAGTTGCTCCTGTGAACTTGCTGAATTCTCATACAATAATTACACCAGCAACTCCACAAGGTATACACCGTTCTTTATTGTCTATGGCCAACACCCACAAGTTCCTCTTCCGGTGCCTGATATGTCTGAGGTACCAGCTGCTGACACAGCTTTTAGGGACTTTCTGCAGATCTGGCAGCAGACTCAATCCTCCATCCTGCTGGTGGTGGACCGCATGAAACGGAAGGCGGACACAAAGAGAAGAGAACCTCCTCAGTTTCTCCCTGGCACGAAGATCTGGCTGTCCTCCAGGAATATTCGACAGAGGGTGCCATCATACAAATTTGCTCCCAGGTTCCTCGGACCCTACGAGATTCTACAGCAGATCAATCCTGTCGCCTACAAGCTTCGGCTGCCTCCTACCCTCAAGGTCCCCAACTTTTTCCATGTCTCCCTCCTGAAACCAATGGTTCTGAACCGCTTTACCAAGACTCCTAGCCCTGCGGTTGCCTCCAGCTGTCCCTCAGACACCTTCGAAGTTAAGGAGATCTTGGACAACAAGAAAGTAAGAGGAAAGACTTTTTATTTGGTGGATTGGAGGGGGTTTGGTCCTGAAGAAAGGTCCTTGGAGCCAGAGGAGAACCTCAATGCTCCTACCCTTCGGCAGAAGTTTCTCTCTCGCACTGGCCCCAAGAAGAGGGGGCGTAAGAGGGGGGATACTGTCATGTCCATGGTCACGGGCTGTCAGGCTCACTCACCTCCTGACGGCCGCAGCCATGGGTCTGCGAGCGCTGGCCCCAGTCTCGTCCTCACGAGATGCCAGCGCTCACTTCCACTCACCTCCGCCGTTTCCCATAGGGTGCGCGCGCACGCTCGTGCCCGCTGTTAAAGGGACAGTGGGCACAGCGACTTTAATGTAAAATTAGCCCGAGTACCCTGGACTATAAGGAGGGCCCAGCCCCTTCCTCCCATGCCTGAGCGTTGTTGTCGTACCCAAAGTTTGTCTATGCAAATGGTCTCCTAGTGTTTTCCAGTCCCCAGTGTTTCCCGTACCTGTATCCTGTATCCCCTGCTATCCTGGTCGAGTGCCGTGCTGAGCTGTAGTCATGCTGTGCTGCATACTATACCTGTCCTGCTACACCAAGCCTGACGTCTGCCCGCTGCCTAAGTCCCAGCCGAGCCTGCCTTGCTACTGTCCGAGCTGCACAGGTACACAATACGAACTATCGACTTTTACCTGTGCCTTGTTGGCCAGCTGCTATACCGTCAAGGCGGTATGGCCCAGTGGGTCCACTAACCCAACGTGACAGTATGGTGATAGTGGGACAAAATATTGGTGTACTTTGTAGTTCACCTTGGTATATGTGTTCATCTTTTTATTATATATATATATATATATATATATATATATATACCACAAAGAAACAAATAAGAGCCTTTAACGCCAATGTATATAATATAAAAAGTTAAATCTTTATTATACAAACAATGTACATACTAAAATAGCACCAAGAGAACTCTAGTAAAAAAGCGGAGACCGCACCGAGTGTTATAACTACCAATTAGCCAAGGGTAGCTGCATACATGTTAGAATACGTATCAGATTCACAGTTAAGTATACCAATAATACACCATTAGTTCAAAGGTAAGGAAGGGAGAGCAATGTCTCCATAAATAACTGGTTTGAGTGAAAGAAGGGTGCAATATATATCGTACTGGATGGTAGTTGAATCAAACAAAATGACTAAGATGCAGACTTACCCATAGATAGGATGAAGTGGTATGGAATGAGAGGTGTCCGCTCCGCAACATAGACCCCGACGCGCGTTTCGCCACGTAGTGCTTCCTCAGGGGGATGTAGATTAATGTGTGCTCTATCGTTTAGTCCCATTTATACTACCCATGCCATAGGATCGTGATGCCATTCAGCGGCGCATCCCAGCTGGGACCGCCGGAAGCGAGGCAATCCCCACATCCGGCTTCCGGCGCTGCAGCACATGTCCGGGCTCCCGACGCGTAACGGAAGTTCCGGACATGCGCAATGCGCCATAGGAAGCGAAGGGGGAGAGCATCGCCGTCAGCCGCCACAGCGGGCATGCGCACAACGGCACCACAGTCCGGGCATAGGAGTATCCAGTGTAGCCGTGACCCTGATGTGACACACCAGCGAATCACCTCGTCCCCATATTATTGAAATATCTGCACTAAGCCCTGTAAATTAGAGCCGAATGCACCTGTCATAACCATACCATTAGTCAGGAGCCACCTATTTGTCTGTACATATGTATCTATGCATGTAAAGAGATCTGAATGTACTTGCAGTAGAGAGGTCACATAGTGTATATAGAGCAATGTGTGTGTGTATTAATGTAAAAACGGGATAGTATAAAAATACGGCCACCAACCATTTGTGTGTGTGGAGGCGAATAGATGCCGTTTTATATTATGAAGTATATAAAAAGTGAAAAAAATGAAAAAATGTGAAAAAAAGGGGGAACAGAAAAGGAAAAAAGTAGAAAAGTAAAAAAAGTTTCTAGTGCACTGGCGTGACACCAAATGAAATGAAGGGGTAGACACAATCATATTAAGGGGTACAAACATGACCCAAGTGCATTTGCAAACAGAAGGGGCATAAGCCATACAGTGACAAAGGACACTGGTATACTGTACGACAAAGGTTTCGCACAATCATTGCAGTGACAAACACAATACATAAAATTAGTCCTGTCAATCTTAAATATCCCGCATATCATATAACAGGATTATTAGTTAGGTACACCAATCCATCCCCACCCGATGCCAGTATATAGTATTCATAATACATGATTATGCCATCAATCAGCGTGATATACAGACAATAGTTGAATCGTAGTGTATATATATTAAGTTATAAATCCATATCACGCACATCAGTATACAAAACGTGATGGCAACTGAATAATAAAACAGTTAGAATATCCCCAATAGTATAATAATAGTCACATGCACAATTAGATACACAGAGACATACATACAAATAGTGACAACAGTTCGCACGGCTCAATATACATATCCAAGACTGGACATACATACAATGAGAGACATAACAGGAGAAAATATATTATTCCATACTGTCTGCGTATAGCAGGTACAGTTCAAATATATTGAAGAAAGGTAAACTGATATTGAGCACGCCGTCTCTCAAAAGTCCAATCCGGCTCGATCCACATAGCAGGGCAGCAGATATTTAATATACCACATATGATACCTAATAAACAGGAAACATATAAAGCAACACAAAATTAAAATACAGAAAATATGTAATAAAAACTAGTCGGTGATAGAGATTGTGAGATAGGTTGTTACAGAAATGGAACGAAACTAAGGTTTTCGTTAAGACCCCATGGTGTCATGGAGCCCAACATGACAATCCATTTGGATTCCCTTTGCGCCAAGACCCTCTTCACATTCCCCCCCCTGATGCCACAATGTATCCTATCAATGCCTTTGACCGAAAATGATTTCGGATTGCAGTCATGATACCTCTTAAAGTGCCGAGGTATAGTCTTCAGTTGTGTCGGATCATCTACCTCACTGGCCCCCAAGATATCACGTACATGTTCTCTAGTACGGATTCTCAGTTCTTGGGAGGTCAGTCCGATGTATATCTTTGGGCACCCACATGTGGCGTTGTAAATCACATGTGTCGTGCTGCATGAAATGTATTCACGAATATTAAAATTGCGTGTTCCATCTG
Source organism: Rhinoderma darwinii (assembly GCF_050947455.1). Taxonomy (NCBI): domain Eukaryota; kingdom Metazoa; phylum Chordata; class Amphibia; order Anura; family Rhinodermatidae; genus Rhinoderma; species Rhinoderma darwinii. Next base: position 327,067,123 of record NC_134688.1, on the reverse strand, counting down.
CTGAGGAAAAGCTTGTTGCCCGACAAATATTAGCACATGCTCTGCATTTGCCGCACGGGTAGCACCCTTTTCTCGGTCCACGTGAACCAAAGGGTGATACCTGACGGGGGACATAATGGCTTTTTACAAGAAAATCCCTTAGGTTCTTGGCTCGTCTTGCATTCATCAAGGGTCTCTCAGATAGACTTTGAGCTAAGTGAGGTTCAGACGGGAGAATGGGCCAGTGGTGCTCCAAAATGCTACGCATCTTGTTCCACTGCCCATTATAAGTGGATATGAAGCGTACCCCAGACTGGTTGTCCGATTGTTTTTTAGGTTTCAGAAGCTCATTCCGTAATGTCGTTTTTGCTCTCCTGTAACCCAACTTAATAGCCCTATTGCTATATCCTCTATCCATGAATCTATTCCTCAGATCTGCTGATTGGCGTTCGAATAGGACATCAGAGGAACAGATCCGCCTCATCCTCAGGAACTGGCCAACCGGGATGGCTTTAATCGTGGATGGAGTATGGGCCGATGAGGCATGCAGCAATGAATTAACCGATGTTGATTTTCGAAATACATCTGTGTGTAGAAAACCCTGATAATCAGAAAAAATCTGTATATCCAAGAATTCCACATGATGGCGGTGGTATTTATATGTAAGCTTAATATTGAATGGATTTGCATTCAATTGCTGCATGAAACTCATGAGGCCAGACTCCGATCCCTGCCAAATAAAGAAAATGTCATCAATATATCGCAGCCACAGGTGCACCTGGTCGGCAGCGCGAACGCCGTCCCCCAGAAAAACCTGTCTCTCCCAGAGCCCGAGAAAAAGGTTCGCGTAGGACGGCGCGCACGCCGCCCCCATCGCCGTGCCCCGTCGCTGCAAATAGAAACAATCCTTGAATACAAAAATTTATGACTTAAAATAAATTGTAGTAGTTCAAGAATGAAGTCACAAAGTTGACAATCCCGGTTACCAGTCCCCAGGAAGAAGCGGACCGCCTCCAGTCCGTCCTGATGCCTAATACTTGTGTAGAGTGACTCGATGTCTGCAGTCACAAGGTACATATCTGGTTCCACCTGGATACCACTGACCCTACCGAGGACGTCCGTCGTGTCCCTGACATAGGAAGGCAAGTCATATACCATAGGTTTCAAATAGTGATCAATGAATTTACATACGGGATCACATAATCCCTCTATCCCAGACACGATTGGGTGTCCCGTGGGGTCAGTGGGATCCTTGTGGATCTTGGGTAGAAGATATAGGGTCGGAATTTTAGGGTCCTCAATAATTAGCCCATCGTATATTTTCTTAGGGATGATACCTAAATCTAAAGCCATGTCTAGGATACTTCTTAGTTCCTGAGAGAAGCGATCAACTGGGTTACTTGCTAATTTTTCGTATGTCGCCTTATCACGTAACTGCCTGAAAACCTCTTTCTCATATTTGACTGTTGGCCAAACCACAACATTACCCCCCTTGTCCGCAGCCTTAATTACTAGAGAACATGTACGTGATATCTTGGGGGCCAGTGAGGTAGATGATCCGACACAACTGAAGACTATACCTCGGCACTTTAAGAGGTATCATGACTGCAATCCGAAATCATTTTCGGTCAAAGGCATTGATAGTATACATTGTGGCATCAGGGGGGGGGGAATGTGAAGAGGGTCTTGGCGCAAAGGGAATCCAAATGGATTGTCATGTTGGGATCCATGACACCACGGGGTCTTAACGAAAACCTTAGTTTCATTCCATTTCTGTAACAACCTATCTCACAATCTCTATCACCGACTTGTTTTTATTACATATTTTCTGTATTTTAATTTTGTGCTGCTTTATATGTTTCCTGTTTATTAGGTATCATATGTGGTATATTAAATATCTGCTGCCCTGCTATGTGGATCGAGCCGGATTGGACTTTTGAGAGACGGCGTGCTCAATATCAGTTTACCTTTCTTCAATATATTTGAACTGTACCTGCTATACGCAGACAGTATGGAATAATATATTTTCTCCTGTTATGTCTCTCATTGTATGTATGTCCAGTCTTGGATATGTATATTGAGCCGTGCGAACTGTTGTCACTATTTGTATGTATGTCTCTGTGTATCTAAATGTGTATGTGACTATTATTATACTATTGGGGATATTCTAACTGTTTTATTATTCAGTTGCCATCACGTTTTGTATACTGATGTGCGTGATATGGATTTATAACTTAATATATATACACCACGATTCAACTATTGTCTGTATATCACGCTGATTGATGGCATAATCATGTATTATGAATACTATATACTGGCATCGGGTGGGGATGGATTGGTGTACCTAACTAATAATCCTGTTATATGATATGCGGGATATTTAAGATTGACAGGACTAATTTTATGTATTGTGTTTGTCACTGCAATGATTGTGCGAAACCTTTGTCGTACAGTATACCAGTGTCCTTTGTCACTGTATGGCTTATGCCCCTTCTGTTTGCAAATGCACTTGGGTCATGTTTGTACCCCTTAATATGATTGTGTCTACCCCTTCATTTCATTTGGTGTCACGCCAGTGCACTAGAAACTTTTTTTACTTTTCTACTTTTTTCCTTTTCTGTTCCCCCTTTTTTTCACATTTTTTCATTTTTTTCACTTTTTATATACTTCATAATATAAAACGGCATCTATTCGCCTCCACACACACAAATGGTTGGTGGCCGTATTTTTATACTATCCCGTTTTTACATTAATACACACACACATTGCTCTATATACACTATGTGATCTCTCTACTGCAAGTACATTCAGATCTCTTTACATGCATAGATACATATGTACAGACAAATAGGTGGCTCCTGACTAATGGTATGGTTATGACAGGTGCATTCGGCTCTAATTTACAGGGCTTAGTGCAGATATTTCAATAATATGGGGACGAGGTGATTCGCTGGTGTGTCACATCAGGGTCACGGCTACACTGGATACTCCTATGCCCGGACTGTGGTGCCGTTGTGCGCATGCCCGCTGTGGCGGCAGACGGCGATGCTCTCCCCCTTCGCTTCCTATGGCGCATTGCGCATGTCCGGAACTCCCGTTACGCGTCGGGAGCCCGGACATGTGCTGCAGCGCCGGAAGCCGGATGTGGGGATTGCCTCGCTTCCGGCGGTCCCAGCTGGGATGCGCCGCTGAATGGCATCACGATCCTATGGCATGGGTAGTATAAATGGGACTAAACGATAGAGCACACATTAATCTACATCCCCCTGAGGAAGCACTACGTGGCGAAACGCTCGTCGGGGTCTATGTTGCGGAGCGGACACCTCTCATTCCATACCACTTCATCCCATCTATGGGTAAGTCTGCATCTTAGTCATTTTGTTTGATTCAACTACCATCCAGTACGATATATATTGCACCCTTCTTTCACTGAAACCAGTTATTTATGGAGACATTGCTCTCCCTTCCTTACCTTTGAACTAATGGTGTATTATTGGTATACTTAACTGTGAATCTGATACGTATTCTAACATGTATGCAGCTACCCTTGGCTAATTGGTAGTTATAACACTCGGTGCGGTCTCCGCTTTTTTACTAGAGTTCTCTTGGTGCTATTTTAGTATGTACATTGTTTGTATAATAAAGATTTAACTTTTTATATTATATACATTGGCGTTAAAGGCTCTTATTTGTTTCTTTGTGGTATATGCATTATCATGGAGCTGCCTAGATGATATGGGGGGACAGTTGTGGTTTAAACAGTTCTCAGCCCTTGTTACAAATTTGTTTGGAGTCTATATACTGATATATATATATATATATATTTTTTTTTTGTTATTTTATTTTATTATATATATATATATATATATATATATATATATATATATATATAGATTTATTTATATATATGTTTTTTGCACTTTGATGTAATATTTTGTGTGTGTATGGTTCCAATATAGGCTCAGATGAATATGTCTGTGCTATCTTAGGGCCCAATTGATGGGCATATATCACTAATAATATTATCACAAAACTTTTATGTTGATTGTGGGTGTTCCAACATAAATACAACATGTATATACAACAGAAGAAAGAGCAGCTGATGTAGCTGGTGCCAGTGCTGTTAATATATCAGTTGATATACTGAATTGGATGAATGTAGAGATGGTGCAAGCTAAATAAAATAAAATAAATGTACACAAGACCCCGGGACAAGGTGGGTTACACCCTAGAGTTCTTAAGGAGCTTAGTTCAGTTATTTCTGTCCCCATCTTCATAATATTTATAGATTCTCTAGTGACTGGTATAGTGCCAAGGGACTGGCACAGGGCAAATGTGGTGCCTATTTTCAAAAAGGGCTCTAGGTCTTCCCTGGGTAATTATAGACCAGTAAGCTTAACATCCATTGTGGGGAAAATGTTTAAGGGGCTATTGAGGGACAATATACAGAATTATGTGACAATAAATAGTATTAGAAGTGACAGCCAGCACAGTTTTACTAAGGACAGAAGCTGTCAAACCAACCTGATTTGTTTTTCTGAAGAGGTGCGCAGAAGCCTAGACAGAGGGGCCGCTGTGGATATAGTGTTTTTGGACTTTGCAAAGGCATTTGACACTGTCCCTCATAGACATCTAATGGGTAAATTAAGGACTATAGGTTTAGAGTATCCAGAGAGTTGTGGTAAATTATTCCTACTCTGAATGGTTCCTGGTTATAAGTGGTGTACCACAGGGTTCAGTGCTGGGACCACTGTTATTCAACTTATTTATTAATGATATAGAGGATGGGATTAATAGCACTATTTCTATTTTTGCAGATGACACCAAGCTATGTAATATAGTTCAGACTATGGAAGATGTTCGTGAATTGCAAGCGGATTTAAACAAACTGAGTGTTTGGGCGTCCACTTGGCAAATTAAGTTTAATGTAGATAAATGTAAAGTTATGCACCTGGGTACGAACAACCTGCATGGGTCATATGTCCTAGAGGGAGCTACACTGGGGGAGTCACTTGTTGAGAAGGATCTGGGTGTACTTGTAAACTAAATAACAGCATGCAATGTTAATCAGCTGCTTCAAGGGCTAGCAAGATATTGTCGTGTATTAAAAAAGGCATGGACTCACGGGACAGGGATGTAATATTACCATTTTACAAAGCATTAGTGAGGCCTCATCTAGAATATGCAGTTCAGATCTGGGCTCCAGTTCAAAGAAAGGATGCCCTGGAGTTAGAAAAAATACAAAGAAGAGCAACGAAACTAATAAGGGGCATGGAGAATCTAAGTTATGAGGAAAGATTAAAAGAACTAAACCTATTTAGCCTTGAAAAAACGCGACTAAGGAGGGACAAGATTAACTTATATAAATATATGAATGGCACATACAAAAAATATGGTGAAATCCTGTACCATGTAAAACTGACTCAAAAAACAAGGGGGCACTCCCTCCGTCTGGAAAAAGAAAGGTTCAACCTGCAGAGGCGACAAGCCTTCTTTACTGTGAGAACGGTGAATTTATTGAATAATCTACCGCAGGAGCTGGTCACAGCAGGGACAGTAGATGGCTTTAAAAAAGGCTTAGATAATTGCCTAGAACAAAAAAATATTAGCTCCTATGTGTAGAAATGTTTACCTTCCCTTTTCTCGTCCCTTGGTTGAACTTGATGGACATGTGTCTTTTTTCAACCGTACAAACTATGTAACTATGTAACTATGTAATAAGGGACAGTGTCAAATGCCTTTGCAAAGTCCAAAAACACTATGTAGTAATGTTCAGTCTATGGAAGATGTTCGTGAATTGCAAGCGGATTTAAACAAACTGAGTGTTTGGGTGTCCACTTGGCAATTGAAATTTAATGTACAGGGTCGGCCATTTATATGGATACACCTAAATAAAATGGGAATGGTTGGTTATATTAACTTCCTGTTTGTGGCACATTAGTATATGGGAGGGGGGAAACTTTTCAAGCTGGGTGTTTACCATGGCGGCCATTTTGAAGTCGGACATTTTGTATCTAACTTTAGTTTTTTCAAAGGGAAGAGGGTCATGTGACACATCAAACTTATCAAGAATTTCACAAGGAAAACAATGGTGTGCTTGGTTTTAACGTTACTTTATTCTTTCATGAGTTATTTACAAGTTTCTGACCACTTATAAAATGTGTTCAAAGTGCTGCCCATTGTGTTGGATTGTCAATGCAACCCTCTTCTTCCACTCTTCACGCACTGATAGCAACACCGCAGAAGAAATGCTAGCACAGGCTTCCAGTATCCGTAGTTTCAGTTGCATAGACAGTTGCCTTCAGATGACCCCAAAGATAAAAGTCTAAGGGGGTCAGATTGGGAGACCAAGGGGGCCATTCAACTGGCCCACGACGACCAATCCACTTTCCAGGAAACTGTTAATCTAGGAATGCTCGGACCTGACACCCATAATGTGGTGGTGCACCATCTTGCTGGAAAAACTCAGGGAACGTGCCAGCTTCAGTGCATAAAGAGGGAAACACATCATCATGTAGCAATTTCAGATATCCCGTGGCCTTGAGGTTTCCATTGATCAAAAATGGCCCCACTATCTTTGTACCCCATATACCACACCATACCATAAATTTTTGTGTTCCAACAGTCTTGGAGGGATCTATCCAATGTGGGTTACTGTCAGACTAATAGCGGTGGTTTTGTTTGTTAACTTCACCATTCACATAAAAGTTTGCCTCATCACTGAACAAAATGTTCTGTGTAAACTGAGGGTCCTGTTCCAATTTTTGTTTTGCCCATTCTGCAAATTCAGTGCGCCGATCTGGGTCATCCTCGTTGAGATGCTGCAGCAGCTGGAGTTTGTAAGGGTGCCATTTGTGAGTAGCTAATATCCGCCGAAGGGATGTTCGACTGATGCCACTCTCCAGTGACATGCGTCGAGTGCTACGCTGTGGGCTCTTGCTGAATGAAGCTAGGACAGCCACTGATGTTTCTTCATTAGTGACAGTTTTCATGCATCCACATTTGGGCAAATCCAACACTGAACCAGTTTCACGAAACTTGGCAAGCAGTTTGCAAACTGTAGCATGGGAGATGGGTGGTCTCGTAGGGTGTCTTGCATTGAAATCTGCTGCAATGACCCGGGTACTGCGTTCACCAGACATCAACACAATTTCTATCCGCTCCTCACGTGTTAACCTCTGCGACATGTCAATGGCTGTAAACAAAGGGAAACTTGTAAATAACTAATGAAAGAATAAAGTATCGTTAAAACCAAGCACACCATTGTTTTTCTTGTGAAATTCTCGATAAGTTTGATGTGTCACATGACCCTCTTCCCATTGAAAAAACTAAAGTTGGATACAAAATGGCCGACTTCAAAATGGCCGCCATGGTGAACACCCAGCTTGAAAAGTTTCCCCCCTCCCATATACTAATGTGCCACAAACAGGAAGTTAATATCACCAACCATTCCCATTTTATTTAGGTGTATCCATATAAATGGCCCACCCTGTAGATAAATGTAAAGTTATGCAACAACCTGCATGCATCATATGTCCTAGGGGGAGCAACACTGGTGGAGTCACTTGTTGAGAAGGATCTGGGTGTACTTGTAAATCATAAATTAAATAACAGCATGCAATGTCAATTAGTTGCTTCAAGGGCCAGCAAGATATTGTCGTGTATTAAAAGAGGCATGGACTCGCGGGACAGGGATGTAATATTACCACTTTACAAAGCATTAGTGAGGCCTCATCTAGAATATGCAGTTCAGTTCTGGGCTCCAGTTCATAGAAAGGATGCCATGGAGTTAGAAAAAATGCAAAGAAGAGCAACGAAACTAATAAGGGGCATGGAGAATCTAAGTTATGTGGACAGATTAAAAGAACTAAACCTATTTAGCCTTGAAAAAAGACGACAAAGGGGGGACATGATTAATTTATATAAATATATTAATGGCACATACAAAAAATATAGTGAAATCCTGTTCCATGTAAAACCCCCTCAAAAAACAAGGGGGCACTCCCTCCGTCTGGAAAAAAAAAGGTTCAACCTGCAGAGGTGACAAGCCTTCTTTATTGTGAGAATGGTGAATCTATGGAATAGTCTACCGCAGGAGCTGGTCGCAGCAGGAACAGTAGATGGCTTTAAAAAAGGCTTAGATAATTGCCTAGAACAAAAAAATATTAGCTCCTATGTGTAGAATTTTTTTACTTCCCCATTCCCATCCCTTGGTTGAACTTGATGGACATGTATCTTTTTTCAACCATACAAACGATGTAACTATGAAACATATCCTTAATATAAAATGACTTTTTAGTATAACGGTATAAGTGTTTTCACTTTATATATATAGGTCACTTTACACTGTATCACTATTCAATAGTCAATTGGGTATTCTGTGATACTAGTCCCTATTTACGCTTCATCTTGAAATATAATACAATTAAGTGGTTTTTTGGTTGGGGTGTGTGCGGGTGATTTCCACTATCCATGCGGGGCGCGGGTGGTGGTTTTCCCCGTACGCTCCTCGACCTCATACATACTTGTTTGTGTGCACTTGCTTACACTCCTGTAGTGGTTTTATATGACGCAATTGTACAGTGGATAATTTGTGATACGTGGGGAGTCTGGATGGAGGATTTCTACCGCCGGTGCGGGGCAGTGGTGGTGGTCTTCTCCATGTGGTCCTTTCCAAGGATGTGCATATATGTGTATCGGGATAAGGGGGTCAAGGTGGAGAATTTCCACCACCAGTGGTGGTGGTCTCCATATGGTACTCCCTATGCATGCACATATACACCGCGTTCCAAATTATTATGCAAATGTTATTTTTCGCTGATTTTCCTAAATAGTCGATGCAAATGACAGTCAGTATAATCTTCAAGCCATCAACCGTTGGAGTATAATGCAAATTTTATTGAACAAATCTCCTAATGATAACAGATTTTTTTTTAGAAGTAAAAAACTCAAAATGCACTGTTTCAAATTATTATGCACAACAGAGATCAACACATTTTAAATGTTGTAAAGAGAACTAAAATGGTAATTTGTTGAATTTGCAGCATCAAGAGGACATATTTACAGAAATTAAAATTCTTTCAATCAAAAAAAACTTAGCAGGCCAAGTTACATGTTAACATAGGACCCCTTCTTTGATATCACCTTCACAATTCTTGCATCCATTGAATTTGTGAGTATTTGGACAGTTTCTGCTTGAATATCTTTGCAGGATGTCAGAATAGCCTCCCAGAGCTTCTGTTTTGATGTGAACTGCCTCCCACCCTCATAGATATTTTGCTTGAGGATGCTCCAAAGGTTCTCAATAGGGTTGCGGTCAGGGGAACATGGGGGCCACACCATGAGTTTCTCTCCTTTTATGCCCATAGCAGCCAATGACACAGAGGTATTCTTTTCAGCATGAGATGGTGCATTGTCATGCATGAAGATAATTTTTCTATGGAAGGCACGGTTCTTCTTTTTGTACCACGGAAGAAAATGATCAGTCATAAACTCTACGTACTTTGCAGAGATAATTTTCACACTGTCAGGGACCCTAAAGGGGCCTACCAGCTCTCTCCCCATGATTTCAGCCCAAAACATGACTCCGCCACCTCCTTGCTGACGTCACAGCCTTGTTGGGACATGGTGGCCATTCACCAACCATCCACTACTCCATCCATCTGGACCATCCAGGGTTGCACGGCACTCATCAGTAAACAACACGGTTTGAAAATTAGTCTTCATGTATTTCTGAGCCCACTGCAACCATTTCTGCTTGTGAGCATTGTTTAGGGGTGGCCGAATAATATCTTTATGCACACTTGCAAACCTCTGGAGGATCGTACACCTTGAGGTTCGCGGGACTCCAGAGGCACCAGCGGCTTCAAATACCTGTTTGCTGCTTTGCAATGGCATTTTAGCAGCTGCTCTCCTAATCCTATTAATTTGTCTGTCAGAAACCTTCCTCATTATGCCTTTATCTGAACGAACCAGTCTGTGCTCTGAATCAGTCACAAATCTTTTCACAGTACGATGATCACGCTTAAGTTTTCTTGAAATATCCAATGTTTTCATACCTTGTCCAAGGTATTGCACTATTTCACGCTTTTCGGCAGCAGAGAGATCCTTTTTCTTTCCCATATTGCTTGAAACCTGTGGCCTGCTTAATAATGTGGAACGTCCTTCTTAAGTAGTTTTCCTTTGATTGGGCACACCTGGCAAACTAATTATCACAGGTGTCTGAGATTGATTACAATGATCCAAAGAGCCCTAAGACACAAAACCATCCATGAGTTTAATTGAAAAACTAATAATTAAATGTTTATGACACTTAAATCCAATGTGCATAATAATTTGGAACACGGTGTATACGTATAGGGAAGCATGTGCATTATTATATGTTTGAAATATCTGGACTGCCAATGTGGTCTTAATACGGATGTACGATACTCCCCTATGCTCTGCAGCCATTGATAAACTCACTTAAATGTATGAGATATAGTATTTAAATGTTAGCATGTTATTTAATTGTTTTTTTTAATAAATATATGGACTGATGGCTGCTGGGAAACCTTGTGATCACATTTAAATATTAGAAATGATTATGAGATTTGGTAGTCTATGGACCTGTGTTTAAATTATTCAGATATTTACTGGTGAGCTGCGCATGTGCCTGATGGACCCCTTCAACATACTGTGCCGGAAGCTGTCAGAGTTTGGGGCGGAAATGCATATGATGGAGACTCCTCTCCCATAGCACTGATTTTCATGACGTGGAAGGCACACGTGGATCGGATTCATCAACCGCTATGCGCCATTGGTCACCGATACACAGGGTACTATATTTAAACCTAGTTCCATTACACTATGTCACCTCCCTACGAAGGGTGCGAAACGCGCGTTGAGGTGTTTTTTCCTGAGACCACTGACTGCCTACATGTCAGCTACAGGTAATTGAGATTATCCCATGTCACTCACCAATGTGTGTAATATACTGTTAGCAGTGTATTATTGTATAGACTGTGGATAGTGGTAGGGGGATTTGGGATAGAGGCACACCACATTCTTACACTGTGTCACGACGCGGGTTAGTGGACCCACTAGGCCGTACCGCCATAGCAGGAAGGCAGCTGGCCAAACCACAGGAAACCCCAGAAATACAATGTCCCGCACAAGGGTACCTGAATAGTCCAGATGGTCGCCGCAGCTCTGGCACAGATGAGATGGGTGCAGCGGATGGCGCCAAACTGGTCGGATGACACAGGAGCCGCAAGTTGCGCCAGACGTGGCGGATTCCTCCGGACGTGGCAGGTGACACAGGACGTGGCGGATTCCTCCGGACGTGGCCGATGACACAGGACGTGGCAGATTCCTCTGGACGTGGCAGATGAACAGGACGTGGCAGATTCCTCTGGACGTGGCAGGTGACACAGGACGTGGCAGATTCCTCTGGACGTGGCAGATGACACAGGACGTGGCAGATAACACAGGATGTGGCACGACTTGATACTAAGGCAAAGTACGGGAAACAGGAACGGGGAACAAGGCACGGGTAACACCAGGAACGGGAAACACTAAGGGACCATTTGCAAGACAGACTGGGAAAACTAACAACGCTCAGGCAAGGATTAGAAGGCCAGGGGCCTTCTTATAGACCAGGAAATCGTGGCAGTTGATGATGATGACGATTTCCTTATTGCGGAAACAGCCGAACGGAGCGGAAGTGAGTGCTGGCGTCTCCAAGGAGGGAGACGGGGACCAGCGCTCACAGATCCTACAGTATCCTTCCTCTTATGCCCCCTATTCTTGGGGCCAGAGTGAGAGAGGAAGTTTTTAATAAGAGCAGGGGCGCTGAGGTTCTCTTCTGGCTCCCAAGACCTCTCCTCAGGACCAAACCCTCTCCAGTCCACCAAATAGAAAGTCCTTCCTCCTACCCTTTTGCAGTCCAGGATCTCCTTTACCTCGAATATATCAGAGGGACCGCAGGAAGCAACTGTGGAACTAGAAGTCTTGCTGTAGCGGTTCAGGACCACTGGTTTCAGGAGGGACACATGGAAGGAGTTAGGGATTCTGAGGGTAGGAGGCAGCCGCAGCTTATAGGAGACAGGGTTGATTTGTTGCAGGATCTCGAAAGGACCAAGGAACCTTGTATGAAGGCACTTTCAAGCGAATGTTCCGAGAAGACAGCCAGACTTTAGTCCCAGGAAGATACTGAGGCGGCACTCTTCTCCTAGTATCCGCCTTACGCTTCATGCGATCTACAGCCAGCAAAATAGAGGACCCACTCTGTTGCCAGATTTGCAGGAAGTCCCCATATGCAGAGTCAGCAGCGGGTACCTAAGATGAAGTTGATACAGGAAGAGGGACTCTGGGATGTTGACTGTACACGATGTGAAACAGAGTGGAAGTGCTGGACTCGCGTGTGTGGTTGTTGTAAGAAAACTCGGCCCATGGAAGAAGCTGTACCCAGTTATCGTGCTGTGAAGAGATGAAGTGGCGGAGATAATTTTCCATGATCTGGTTGATCCTTTCAACTTGCCCATTGGACTGGGGGTGATAGGCTGAGGAAAAGTCCAAACTCACATCCAGGAGTTTACAGAGGGCTCTCCAGAGCTTAGAGGTAAACTGAACACCCCGATCTGAAATGATGTGAAGAGGTAAGCCATGCAAGCGGAAGATGTGCTGAATGAAGAGACTCGCCAGACGAGGAGCAGAGGGTAGGCCGGTCAGCGGGATAAAATGAGCCATCTTAGAGAACCGGTCCAGGACCACCCAGACAGTGTTACATCCTGCTGAGGGGGGAAGGTCTGTGACGAAGTCCATCGCAATGTGCTGCCAGGGGGCATTGGGTACAGGCAGAGGTTGAAGCAGGCCGGCAGGCTTGCTGTGAGTCACTTTGTTAGAGGCACACACCGTGCAAGAAGAGACAAAGTCCAGAACATCTTTAGGTAGCGTGGGCCACCAGAAGTGACGAGCAATCAGGTCTTGGGTTTTACGGACACCGGCATGCCCAGCCAGTTTAGAACTGTGTCCCCAGCGGAGAATTATTTTTCTGTCTGCCAACCGAACAAAAGTCCTCCCAGGAGGGATGTCTCTAACCTGCAGAGGATTAGCAGTGACAATGCAGGACGGGTCTATGATGGTCTGAAGGGACTCCACTGAGTCTTCCATCTCAAACGATCTGGACAGGGCATCGGCCCTCACATTCTTGTCCGCGGGGCGGTAGTGGAGCAGAAACTGGAAACGGGTGAAGAACAGCGACCACCTGGCTTGTCGAGGATTCAGTCTTTGAGCGGACTGAAGGTAAGTAAGATTCTTGTGGTCGGTGAAGATCAGGATGGGGTGAGCAGCGCCCTCCAGAAGATGTCTCCACTCCTCCAGAGCCAACTTGATGGCCAGCAGCTCCCGATCTCCAATGGAGTAATTGCGCTCAGCAGAGGAAAACAGTCTTGAGTAGTTGCCACATACTACTGCCTTTCCTTTGGAGCTCCTCTGGAACAGAAGTGCACCTGCACCAATAGAGGAAGCGTCCACTTCCAGTGAGAACTGCCGAGATACGTCAGGATGATGGAGGATCAAGGCTGAAGTGAAGGATTTCTTGAGGCTAATAAATGCGGACTCTGTCTCTGGAGTCCACACTTTGGCGTTCACACCCTTCTTGGTAAGGGTCGAGATGGGAGCCGTCAGAGAAGAGAAGTTAGGAAAAAACTGCCGGTAGAAATTGGCGAATCCCAGGAACCGCTGTATGGCCCTTAAGCCTTGGGAACGTTCCCGGATCCTCATGTCGACACGGGAGGCGAGTAGGATAAGATCGTCCAGGGTGGATGGCAGATCACTAGCAGCCAGGATACGGAACTGGATGGCATACTCGCCCACGGAGAGGTCTCCCTGGTGTAGGGTTAGCAAGGATGCAGCAGCCAAAGAAACTCTTCCAGGTTCCTCAAAGATCGAGCGGAAGGTCCATAAGAAGCACTGCAAGTCCCGGGTCTCTGGTCCCTGATGTTCCCACAGAGGATTGGCCCATGCCAGGGCTTTGCCAGTAAGGAGAGTGATGATGAAGGCGATCCTGGCGTCATGGCATGTAGTCTGAAATGGAACAGGCACTGATTCAAAAATCCCCTGCAGGACCTCGGATCTCCGTCATAGCGTGGAGGTAGCGGCAAGAAACACAGGGGGTTGGTACCGGTACAGACAGGAAGTGTAGCAGGCGGAACCGCAGGAACGGGTGCGGTGACGACTGTGGTTGGAGCGAGCAACCGATGGGCTATGGCATTCACCGACAGGAGGAGCTGGTCTTGTCGTGACTGGAGATCCTCCATCTCAGCCAGCATGGCTTGTGTCGTCAAAGTCTCAGGTTCACTAGCGGGGTCCATGGCCTGAGCGTACTGTCACGAGGCGGGTTAGTGCACCCACTAGGCTGTACCGCCGTAGCAGGAAGGCAGCTGGCCAAACCACAGGAAACCCCAGAAATAAAATGTCCCGCACAAGGGTACCTGAATAGTCCAGATGGTGGCCGCAGCTCTGGCACAGATGAGATGAGTGCAGCGGATGGCGCCAAACGTGGCGGATGACACAGGAGCCGCAAGTTGCGCCAGACGTGGCGGATTCCTCTGGACGTGGCCGATGACACAGGACGTGGCATATTCCTCTGGACGTGGCAGATGACACAGGACGTGGCAGATTCCTCTGGATGTGGCAGATGACACAGGACATGGCAGATTCCTCTGGACGTGGCAGATAACACAGGACGTGGCACGACTTGATACTAAGGCAAAGTACGGGAAACAGGAACGGGGAACAAGGCACGGGTAACAACAGGAACGGGAAACACTAAGGGACCATTTGCAAGACAGACTGGGAAAACTAACAACGCTCAGGCAAGGATTAGATGGGGACCAGCGCTCACAGATCCATGGCTGCGGGCGTCGGGAGGTGAGTGAACCCGACGGCCCGCGGCCATGGACGCTACACACTGTTTACCTTTTTCACATTATGCATGTAATATATCTTTACGGTTATGCTGGTATTTCGCTGGTGGTCTTAGAGTGATCATTTTTAAGTATGTTTTAATTATGTATGTATATTTATGTGGGTTCTGGGGGATATCCATATTTATGGAACAATACAATTTATATTTTTTGGACAAATACATGTTTAGATTTTTTTTTTTTGTGTTTGAGACATATATAGGGTTATTATTGTTTGGATCATGACTTACGCTTAAATTTATGCCCAAAAGGTATTATAGGTGTTAATAACATGTGACCGCTGCAGCCTTTGATTGGCTGCAGCAGTCACATGAGATAATGTCATCCCAGTAGGTCAGGCTGCACTTAGAGGAGAGGATATCATGGCTATGACAACGCCGGGGGTAAGTATAATTTGTGACTTTTGTAGCTGGATCACAGCCTTTCCGTTGCAAAAATCGCAGCATTTGTGGCGGGTTTTACCTCCCCATTGAATTCAATGGAGAAAACTCGCAAAAGAAGAGCAACAATTCAGCAGCATAAATTGACATGTTGCAGATTAAAAAAATGCAACGCAGGTGAATTTATAAACGGTTTCTCAGCAGATTGTTTCCGCTGTGTGCGGATGAGATTTATTTAAATCTCATCCAGTTTGCTGCTACTGTGCTATGCTGTGGAATTTCCGCAATGAAATCAGTCAAATCAGTAAATAAACCGTTCTTAAATTATTGACCTCTAGTGTCTTTTTTTAATCCGCAGTATGCCAATTTATTCTGTGGAATCGCTGCTCTTCTGTTGCAGGTTTTCCTCATTGAATTCCATGGGGAAGTAAAACCCGCAACAAATAGGCAAATGTTGGATTTTTTATTGTTGCGGAAAAGCGTTTTTTTGATCAGAATTCCCTGTGGTTACAGGACGTATGCGCTATGTGTCCTTACTCTCAGGGCTTATTCAGACGAACGTGATTTCCACGCGCCTCGCACGGACCTATAGTAGTCTATGGGGCCGTCCAGACAGTCTGTGATTTTTACGCAGCGTGAGTCCGCTGCGTAAAACTCACGACATGTCCATTCTTTGTGCGTATTTCGCGCATCACGCACCCATTGAAGTCAATAGGTGCGTGAAAACCCACCCATGGCACTCGGAAGCACTTCCGTGGGATGCGCGTTATCCGCGCAACAGCAGTGAAAAGTATGAATGAAAACAGAAAAGCACCACGTGCTTTTCTGTTTACAAACATACAAACAGAGTGTGATAATGATGGCGGCTGCGCGAAACTCACGCAGCCACGCATCATATGGTGATGACACACGGAGCTGTTAAGTGCCTTTTGCGCACGCTAAACGCTGCGTTTTTTGCGTGCGCAAAACGCACACGCTCGTGTGAATCCGGCCTCATAGGGAGAAATCTGCAGGGGGTGGGAGAGGGGAGCCTGCAGCTCATAAATACACTGGACTTAGTCACAGCAAACTGCAAGGAATAAAATGTAAGCTTGGCAAAACTACTGCAAAGTCATACATAACAGACGCTCTGTTGAAATCAGCGTGTCTGTCACTACTGAATTCTGCCATCAGGACAGCATAAAGTACAGATGTAGCCATCCTTATCTTAACTTTTAACCCCTACCCGCACGAGGCAGTAACTGTACGTCGTCGCGGGAGGTTACTTCCCGCACGACGACGTACAGTTACTGAGTTTTTCCCGGTGCACACTGTCGGCGACAGTGTGCACCGGGAACCGGGAGGTCAGCTGTCACCGACAGCTGACACTCCACTCTTGCCGGCCAGCGGTCCTTTGCTGCTGATTTCGGCAAATTAACCCCTTAAATTCGGCGATCGGTTGCAATCGCCGAGTTTTGGGGGTTTCTAACATATCGGCAGACCCCGGTCCGAAATCGCGGGGTTTAACGATAGTTAGTATTACAAACGGAAGCCAAACAATGGCTTCCGTGTCTGCCATGGATGGAAGCCCATCAGGACCAACCTTCGGCTGGTCCTGGTAGGCTTCCTGTCAGAGTGACAGGAAGTCACTGTATCGTTCCCGATGCACACTGTCCGCCGACAGGTGTGCATCAGGAACTTGGAGATTAGCTGTCCCCGACAGCTGACACTCCAGTGTTGCCGATCAACGGCTCATCGCCACTGATTTTGGCAATTAACCTGTTACATGCGGGGCTCGATTGCGATCTCCACATGTAGGGTGTTTGTAGCACATCAGCAGCCCCCATTCAATTGTGGGGGCTGCTGATGCTTGTGATAGCATCCAGAGGCCAGGCAACGGCCTCCGGCTCTGCCATGTATGGAAGCCTATGAGGATCAGCCTCTGCTGATCCTCGTAGACCAACTGTCAGAGTGACTGTGATGTCACACTGACAGTTGGAATACATTACACTACCTAGGTAGTGTAATGTATTCTAGCAGCGATCAGAGCTGCAGGTAAAAAAATAAAGTGTAAAAAGTTAAAGAAAAGTTCATAAACAAAAAAATAAAGTGTAAAAAGTAAAAACAAGTTAATAGAAATGTTTTATAAAAGTGTAAAAATACGTTTTTGTTTTCCTATAATAACTCATTTATTATAGGGAAAAAATGAAAACGTTAAAAAAAAAGTGCACATATTTGGTATCACCGTGTTTGTAACGACCCAAGCTATGAAATTATAATGTTAATTTTTCCGCACGGTGAACGCCGCAAACAAAATGAACGGAAAACTATGTCAGCATCGCTATTTTTTGGTCACCACCCCTTCCAAGATATAGAATAAAAAGTGATCAAAAAGTCGAATTTACCCCAAAATAGTACCAATAAAAACTACAACCTGTCCCGCAAAAAACAAGACCTCCCACAGCTTTTTTGACGAAAAAATTAAAAAGTTACGGCTCAGAATAGCGTGTCTCAGAAAATAAATTATTTTATAGAAACGTAATTTTATTGTGCAAACGCTGCAAAACGTAAAAAAAAAACTATACACATATGGTATCGGCGTAATCGTACCAACCCGCAGAATAAAGTAAAACGTAATTTATTGCGCACGGTGAACGCTGTAAGAAATAAAGAATTTAAAGCGCCAAAATCACAGTTTTTTGGTCACCTTAGCTCTAAAAAAGATTTGGTGGGGTCAAACTGCTCACTATACCCCTAGAAAAATTCCTTGAGGGGTGTCGTTTCCAAAATATGGTCACTTTTGGGGGGTTTCCACTGTTTTGGTCCCTCCGGGCGTTGCAAACCCGACATGGCACTGAAAAACCAATCCAGCAAAATCTGCGCTCCAAAATCCAAAAGGCGCTCCTTCCCTCCTGAGCCCTGCTGTGGGTCCAAACATCAGTTTACGACCACATATGGGGTATTGCCATAATCGGGAAAAATTGCTTTACAAATGTTGGGGTGCTTTTTCTCCTTTATTTCTTGTACAAATTAAAAAATTCTATATTTCCACAGAAAAATAGGTGATTTTCATCTTCACAGACTAATTCCACTAAATTCTGCAAAAAAACTGTGGGGTCAAAATGCTAACTATACCCTTAGAAAAATGCCTTGAGGGGTGTAGTTTCCAAAATGGGGTCACTTTTGGGGGGTTTCGACTGTTTAGGTACCACAAGACCTCCTCAAACCTGACATGGTGCCTAAAATATATTCCTAAAAAAAGGAGGCCCCAAAATCCACTGGGTGCTCCTTTGCTACTGAGACCTGTGCTTCAGTCCATTAGGACACTAGGGCCACATGTTGGATATTTCTAAAATCTGCAGAATCTAGGCAATAACTATTGAGTTGCGTTTCTCTGGTAAAACCTTCTGTGTTACAGATTTTTTTTTATTACAAATGAATTTCGGCAAAAAAAAAGAAATTTGTAAATTTCACCTCTACTTTGCCTTAATTCCTGTGATACGCCTAAAGAGTTAAAATACTTTCTGAATGTGGTTTTGAATACCTTGAGGGGTGCAGTTTTCAAAATGGTGTGATTTATGGGGATTTTCTAATATATGAGGCCCTCAAAGCCACTTCAGAACTGAACTGGTCCCTGAAAAAAAATGGCCTATTGAAATTTTCTTTAAAATATCAGAAATTGCTGCTAAAGTTCTAAGCCTTGTAACGTCCTAGAAAAATAAAAGTACATGAAAAAAAATTATGCAAGCATAAAGTAGACATATGGGGGATGTTAACTAGTAACTATTTTGTGTGGTATTACTATCTGTTTTACAAGCTAACACATTTAAATTTAGAAAAATTTTAATTTTTGCAAATTTTTGCTAAAATGTGAAGTTTTTCACAAATAAATATTGAATTTATCGACCAAATTTTTTCACTAACATAAAGTACAATATGTCACGAGAAAACAATCTCAGAATAGCTTCGATAGGTAAAAGCGTTCTGGAGTTATTACCACATAAAGTGACACATGTCAGATTTGAAAAAATCATCTGTGTCCACAAGGCCAAAACAGGCTGTGTCCTAAAGGGGTTAAATCATTAAATACACAGCGGCAAGATCCTTTATCTTGACTTTTTTTAATGACTTTTCAATGGCTTTTGTTGTGTGATATTACGCTGCAGCAAGTTATCAGAGTCAAGATAAAGGTGGCTACATCTGTAGGTGATAGGTTCCATTTAAAACTTTTGACCTGTAAAGCCAAGTTGAAAGATATGAATAAAATGTTTTCATGATTTTAATGAACACTAAAGGGCTATTTATATATTACTTGATTCATGATTGATATGTTTATAACATACTTTGAGCTATTGCTATTGGTATATGTCTTGCCTTTGGTACTAAATGCAATCATGGAAGGTGAATGCTGTATCTACGCTGAACTTTGTTCTTTGTTTTTTTGTTGATATGTTCCTTTTTGTGGCTGTGAGTCAGGTACATGCGGATGCTGATTCAACATTAGATCAAATGAGGAAGCTTGAGAAAAAATGCTTGCCCACTAAACCAGCTGCTCTGCATGAATACTCTTACCATTTATTCCTTACGTTGTATTCGTGCATTATCAGGAAGTATTCTGCTCCATAAATATGTTGTTACACAATTTCGGGTTCAGAAGTGATATACAATGCCAACCACCAGTATAATATTGTATATTACTTAACAAAAAATATTTACATATAAATACATTTTAACCTACATTGTGTGAATAGCATAATAAAATCATGACATAATATCTTCACAAGCTGCTTCTTTCTTGCCCACTTCAATATACAGTATGCGAAGAGACAGTTCGTATTTAATTCCCTCAGTACTTCTCCTTGTTCATGGATGATATGCGAATACCAGCACAATGTAATTTTTTTTCAATTATGATTTTTATTAACTTGTTAAATCAGAAACATAAACAGGTGAAGAAAATAAAGCATGTACAATGATCTCAGAATATAACATATTATAAAAGAGAACAGCAACTGTAAGGAAAATGTAGTAAATACACGTGAAAAGAAAAATTTAAGGGTGGACACACACACACACACACACACACACACACACACACAGACACACACTTTAAAAAAAAAAAAAACACTGAAGATCTTTGTGGAGTTTTTCGGGTATGTTCACACGGCGGGGGTCCGTAACGGCTGAAATTACGGGGATGTTTCAGCCTGAAAACATCCCCGTAATTTCAGCCGTACCGGCATGTGCAGGCGCTTGAACGCCGCGTCAATTACGGCCGTATTTAGCGCTGCTATTCATTGGAGTCAATGAATAACGGCTCTAATTACGGCCAAAGAAGTGACAGGTCACTTCTTCTACGCGGGCGTCTATTTACGCGCCGTCATTTGACAGCGGCGCGTAAATATACGCCTCGTGTGAACAGACAAACGTCTGCCCATTGCTTTCAATGGGCAGATGTTTGTCAGCGCTATTGAGGCGCTATTTTCGGGCGTAATTCGGGGCAAAAACGCCCGATTTACGTCCGTAAATAGGCCGTGTGAACATACCCTTAAGCTGAAGCCAGAAATGGATCCAGCAGGAAAGAGACCGTAGGGTAAGTTCATGCATCGCAACAACAAAACCCATGCATATTTCATTGCGGATATCGGTACAGAATTTTAGGCCAGTTCCACAGCGTCATTTTTATGCAATGTGTGAACTTAGCCATATACGGTATATTCCTCTTTTATATTTCCTAGTCCTTTAGAATCCACTTCTGGCTTGGGCTCAAACTGCCATTGGTTGCTATGGCCAACTTCTCCACTTTTGCCTTCTACTACTTTTGATAAATATCCTGTATTTTGAGGATACTAAAAGAAATTAAAATATATATTATACTCCTTTTATTAATACTGGAGCCAATGTCAGCTCTGCTGAATTACTAATTATTAGAGTAGAAACTACATTCCAATATCTAAATGATTGTCTTATATATTATGTATTACGCACTGTTTTTGTACATAATAGAACCATTTGAATTTTATGAAAGGATCACTATTTATTCTTTACATCTCTTGAAACCATTGAAATATTAAAGGCAGAATCTGCTTTTTCCCATACCCAAAAATAACTTTACAACCTGCTACCAATATCTGGCTATTTAAACCTATCCTACTCAGGGTGTATTCACATTTGATCAGGTTTTGTTCCAATTTTTTTACGCAGTTTTTGAAGCCAAAACCAAAAATTAATTCAAATAAGAGGTGAAGTAGAATCTGCCCTTCATACATTCTCTCCCTTCACACTAGGTTTTGACTCCAAAAACGGCATAAAAAAACCTGAACAAAACCTGATCAAAACTCGCATGTGTGAATACACCTTTTAGAAACCAAACAGGAAACATAGAGAACAGCAAACTTTCTGAGCTATTTTTTAAAGACAGGTCTTTTTCTTTAAATATATTAATAGTAGAGTCTTGAAGGATGTAGTCTATCATACTAGGAATGCAGTGATCCTGGCTTACTTAGCCCACAAACCTTGATTTATCATGTAAGGGCAGGGCAGGTAGATAATAAAGCCGATCTGTCACATATTTATGCTGCTCTGTCTGAGGGCAGCATAAAGAAGTGACATACACAGTGATTTCAGCACGTTGTAACTTATTCGTTTTTGTTAAGTAGTTTAGGAGCATTTAAAACTTTCGAGACGTGGCCAGCGCCACAAGTATGATTCCAAGTGTATTCTTATATTCACGCTCCCCTTGCCTCCCCTCCCCTATTATGGTATGTTCACACGGCTTAGCAAAATACGTCTGAAAATACGGAGCTGTTTTCAGGCGAAAACAGCTCCTGATTTCAGACGTTTTTGTAGCAACTCGGGTTATTCGCGGTGTATTTTACGGACGTTATTGGAGCTCTTTTTTAATGGAGTCAATGAAAAACGGCTCCAAAAACGTCCCAAGAAGTGATATGCACTTCTTTTTCGTGGGCGTCTTTTTACGCGCCGTATTTTGACTGCGACGCGTAAAATTGCACCTCGTGGGACCAGAACACTGTAAAATCCATTGCAAGCAATAGGCGTATTAGGGGCGTTTTTTCAGGCGTAATTCGAAGCATAAAACGCCCGAATTACGTCTGAAAACACTGCGTGTGAACATACCCTATTTGTGCTTAGTGAGAAAACTGTCAATCAGCAGCCGGAGGGTGGCGGGATCGTGAATATATGAATATACTAGGACTCATACTTGTGGCGCTGGCCACGTGCCACAATTATAAGTTCCAAATACACCTAAACTACTTAAAGAGGTTTTCCCATCTTGGACATTTGCAGCATATCCACAGGATATGCCACAATTGTCCGATAGTTGCGGGTATAGTTACGCACCTATCTCTAGGTATACACCCAAGCTCATTGAGCTACGCTGTATCCGTAACTCCAATTGAAATAAATGTTTCCATGGTCCCGACCACCTCGTCAGACAGTGGCTGGGGAGAAGCTGAGCAAGACAATTAGGACAGGGGTCAGGGGGCCCCATTCTAGAGATAGGTGAGGCTCCCAGAGGTGGGACCCGCATTTATCGGACATTTATGGCATATTGTCTGGATATGTTATAAATGTCCAAGATGGGAAAACTCCTTTAATGTTAACTAATAAGTCACAGCCTGCTGAAATCAGCGTATCAGTCACTTCTTTGTGATGGAATATTCTGGATGCTCCAAATAATTTTACTTGCAATGACTGTTTTACTGCTGAAAAGACGCATTTAGTGCACTTCTTGTTTGTTATGATGAGATATAAAATCCTTAAAGGGGTTGGCCGATTTATGGATAGTTTTTACAAATGTGTGTGAAATAGGCACAAAGGCAACTAACTAATAATCGATTTTCTTACTGTAAAAAGCCATGCCCCTCACATTAAGCCAAGCCTTTTGCCTCAACAGTAGCCCGCTCCCTTCCAGAAAATGACTGCTGATAGAGGGAACACGTCCATCAGTAATCTGCACTGTGTACATGGAAACACACGGCACATGTTCTAGTTTCTAGCTGGAAGAAATTAGTATACGAGCTGGTTTCCTGGACGGCCAGGAAGCTAGCGCATATTCAGCAAGCCTTAGGAATAACAAGTATATATTCAAATACAGATTTAAAATAAGCCACACAATGACAGAAAAATACACCATCTAAGGCTGGGTTCACACGACCTATTTTCAGACGTAAACGAGGCGTATTATGCCTCGTTTTACGTCTGAAAATAGGGCTACAATACGTCGGCAAACATCTGCCCATTCATTTGAATGGGTTTGCCGACGTATTGTGCAGACGACCTGTAATTTACGCGTCGTCGTTTGACAGCTGTCAAACGACGACGCGTAAATTGACTGCCTCGGCAAAGAAGTGCAGGGCACTTCTTTGCAACGTAATTTGAGCCGTTCTTCATTAAACTCAATGAAGAGCAGCTCAAGATATACGAGCGTCACAGACGCCTCGTATATTACGAGGAGGAGCATTTACGGCTGAAACGACGCAGCTGTTTTCTTCTGAAAACAGGCTGTCATTTCAGCCGTAAAAGCCAGCTAGCGTGTGAACATACCCTATGGGCATGACCACACGTGGCGGATTTCCGCCGCAACTGTCCGCATCAATGCCGCACAGAATCTGCGTTGCAGATTCTGCTGCAGATCTGCACAAAATGTGCAGTAAATTGATGCGGACTAGCTGCTGCGAACTGCGGGAAAAGTGCTTCCCTTCTCCCTATCAGTGCAGGATAGAGAGAAGGGACAGCACTTTCCCTAGTGAAAGTAAACGAATTTCATACTTACCGGCCGTTGTCTTGGTGACGCGTCCCTCTTTCGGCATCCAGCCCGACCTCCCTGGATGACGCGGCAGTCCATGTGACCGCTGCAGCCTGTTATTGGCCTGTGATTGGCTGCAGCCGTCACTTAGACTGAAACGTCATCCTGGGAAGCCGGACTGGAGACAGAAGCAGGGAGTTCTCGGTAAGTATGAACTTATATTTTTTTACAGGTTGCTGTATATTGTGATCGGTAGTCACTGTCCAGGGTTCAGAAACAGTTACTGCCGATCGCTTAACTCTTTCAGCACCCTGGACAGTGACTATTTACTGACGTCTCCTAGCAACGCTCCCGTCATTACGGGAGCCCCATTGACTTCCTCAGTCTGGCTGTAGACCTAGAAATACATAGGTCCAGCCAGAATGAAGAAATGTCAAGTTAAAAAAGCAAGACGGATCCGCAGCACACATAACATGTGCATGACAGCTGCGGACTTCATTGCGGAAATTAGAATCTCCATTGAAGTCAATGGAGAAATTCCGCCATGAGTCCGCCACTGCTCCGCAACAGACAGAGCATGCTGCGGACACCAAATTCCGCTCCGCAGCCTATGCTCCGCAGCGGAATTTTACGCCTCGTCTAAACGAACACTGCTAAATTAAAGTGTAAGTCAATGGACAAACGGCTCCGCTGCGGATTAACGCTGCGGAGTGTCCGCAGCGGAATTTTAGTGAAATTCCGCCACGTGTGAACCCAGCCTTACAGTCATGAGTATGTGATCCAGAAAGATATAGTTAAATCCATGCCATGATACCCCAAAGTAAAGAACAGGCATAAAGCTACAATGAAATAAAATGTGGAGGTCCAAAAGTCTTGGCTTAACAAGGAGGCGTGACTTTTTATACTAAGAAACTTTTAGGCCTCATTTACACGAGCGTATTATACGCGCGTGCGACGCGCGTGCTTTTCACGCGTGTCGTACGCACCTATAATAGTCTATGGGGCTGTTTAGACGATGCGTGAATTTTGCGCTGCGTGAGTGCGTTGCGTAAAACTCACGACATGTTCTATATTCTTGCGTTTTTCACGCAACACGCACCCATTGACTTCAATGGGTGCGTGAAAACAACGCATGCCACACTGACGGTCCTGCGTTGCATGCGCGAAAATCACGCAAGAGCTGTCAAAAGGATGAATGTAAACAGAAAAGCACCACGTGCTTTTCTGGTTACAAACATCCAAACGGAGTGTCAAATTAGAGATGAGCGCACCGAACTTCACCGGGTTCGGCCGAACTCGTTTTAACCGAACCCGGCAAAAAATGTTCGGGTACGCGACGTCAGGAGTCACTGCCCACGGTGCTGAAAGACTTAAACTGTTTCAGCACCATGGACAGTGACTTTCGATCACAATATACATATACGTGTAAAAAAAAACAGAAGTTCTGACTTACCGATAAGTCCCGGCTCCTTCCTCCAGTCCGACCTCCCGGGATGACAATTCAGGCCAAGTGACAGCTGCAGCCAATCACAGGCCAAGCACAGGCTGCAGCCAATCACAGGCTGCAGCGGTCTCATGGCCTGCCGCGTCATCCTGGGAGGTGGGGCCGGATGACAAGAGAGGGACGCGTCACCAAGGCAACGGCCGGGAGACCGGACTGGAGGAAGCAGGCAGTTCATGGTAAGTGTGAACGTCTTTTTTTATTCACAGGTTGGTGTATATTGTGATCGGCATTCACTGTCGAGGGTGCTGAAAGAGTTACTGCCGATCAGTTAGCTCTTTCAGCACCTTGGACAGTGACGGGCGTCGACTAGCCTCATCTCTATGATGGCGGCTGCGCGAAAATCACGCAGCCGCGCATCATACACGGATGACACACGGAGCTGTCAATTGCCTTTTGCGCACGCAAAACGCAGCGTTTTTTTGCGCGCGCAAAACGCACACGCTCGTGTAAATGAGGCCTAAATAAGGATATATTAGTAAGTTGCCTATATACCTATTTCACACACATTTGTAAAAACTATCCCTAAAGCTATCCATAAAGCCCTTTGACTATATCACACATTTAGGGCTTATTTAGACGAACGTATAATACGTCCGTGAAACACGCGTGATTTTCACGCGCCTCGCACAGACTTATGTTAGTCAATGGGGCTGCTCAGACAGTCCGTGATTTTCACGCAGCGTGTGTCCGCTGCGTAAAACTCACGACATGTCCTATATTTGTGGGTGCGTGAAAATCACGCGCAGCACACGGAAGCACTTGATTCGCGCAACCGCAGTAAAAACTATGAATGAAAACAGAAAAGCACCACGTGCTTTTCTGTTTATAAACATACAGAGTGTCATAATAATGGCAGCTGTGCGAAAATCACGCAGCCACGCATCATATGCTCCTGACACACGGAGCTGTTATGTACCTTTTGCGCGCGCAAAACGCTGCGTTTTTTGCGCGCGCAAAACGTACATGCTCGTGTGAATCCGGACTAATACTGTAATAACCTCAGAGGAACTGAAGTGAAAGATTAATGCTTATAATAGTTATTGAATCAACAATAAATTAGTTATTATTGCCAATGTGCTTGGTTTAGATGTCCCAGGTAAAGGTAATTAACATACTGTGGACATTCATTCGCTTTCTCTCTGGCAGTGGGTAAGGAATGTTCAGCATCTGAAAGTCCTTCAGATAAAGGCATAGAAAATGGTTCTTCGTCCAGATTGGTCGAGTAGAGGCTAAAAGAGATGGTAAGAATTGAGAAATTATACAAATACTTTGAATGTAAATTATAAATATAGCTACTGAGAGCTGGAATTATATATTATCATTTACCATAAAGAATAACAATTCTGTTTTGGTATTCTACTTATTTTCTCATTGTCATATTTGTATTTTGAACGTTATATTTCTAAATAATATACCATGATACACACTGTAAAAGTTTTTACAGGGAATATATGGAAAAGTAGTGGTTTTATATGCATCATAACTAAGGCTGGCCTTTGGGGTGTGTGACCTGTACAATCGCACAGGGTGTATCACCCCAGCAAGAGGAAGGGGATGCTGCGCTGATTCCCCTCCCCTTGCATTTCTGGAGTGCCTCAGGACACAGATACAATTAAATAGTATAGGCTGCAGGCCACGTGATGACGTCACTGCATCACGCTGATCTGCGCATGTGTCCTGTCTGGAGGCCGTGGAGTGGAGCTCGGGAACGGGGCTGTGTAAGTAAACAATTTTTTTTTGGGGGGCTGTGTATCTAAAAGAGGGGGGATTGCTGTGTGGCACTATCAACAAGGGCTGTCTATCTCAAATGGGGGTGGGGAAAATTGCTGTTTGGCACTATCTACAAGGGGGGCTGTATCTAAAATGGGCGGGATTGCTGTGTGGCATTATCTACAAGGAGGGTGTGTGGCACTATACAGGGGGGAGGGCTGTGTGGCAATATACATGGGGATGGGCTGTGTGGCACTATACAAGGGGAGGGCTGTTTGGCACTATAGAGGGAGGGCTGTTTGGCACTATTTAGGGGGCTGTATGGCACTATCTACAAGGGGGATGTGGCCCTATCTACAAAGGGGGGCTGTGTGGCACGACCTACAATAGGAGGGCTGTGTGTGTGGTGCTATCTACGGGGGCTGTGTGTGTGGCACTATCTACAGAGGATGCAGTGGCACTATCGACGGGGTACAAAGAGGGCATTATTATTGTGTGGGGGCACAGTTACTGATGGGGCACTTTTATTGTGTTGAGCACTGAGAGATCATTATTACCATCTGGGGCACTGTGGATTTCGAGTTTGTTTAGAGGATGGGCTATAGGTATGGAGGAAGCTGGAAAAGCGAGAAACCAACATGTCAGTGCGTCAAATTCTGCAGAGACGAGTCGGGCTGGAACAAATCGTCAGAGGGGTCTGGGCCGGATGGAGTAAAAAGAAAATTGAACCACTCTAATCAGAGAAAACATCACCTTTGAGTCACTAGATATAAATGTGCTATAATCGCTTATATCGTCTGCAGTGCTCCTATGTATAACTGCCATCTACCACTATATAGTCAATATATGGTGGTAATATTGGTCTTTGTTTAGTTATTTTTATTCAGTAACAGTATGGGGGTATTATTCAGTCACTATGTGGTTATGTTGTGGCAGTATTATTCAGTAACAGTATGGCAGTATTATTCAGTCACTATTTTGTTATGGTATGGCGGTATTATTCAGTAACAGTATGGTGGTATTATTAAGTGACTATGTGGTTATGGTGTGGTAGTATTATTCAGTAATATTATGGGGTATAATTCAGTCACTATGTGGTTATGATGTGGAGGTATTATTCAGTAACAGTATGGGGGTATTATTCAGTCACTATGTGGTTATGGTGTGGAGGTATTATTCAGTAACAGTATGGTGGTATTATTCAGTCACTATTTTGTTATGGTGTGGCGGTATTATTCAGTAACAGTATAGGGGTATTATTCAGTAACAATATGGGGGTATTATTCAGTAACTGTATGGGGGTATTATTCAGTAACAGTATGGGGTATTATTCAGTCACTATGTGGTTATGGTATTGAGGTATTATTCAGTAACAGTATAGGGGTATTATTCACTAACAGTATGGGGGTATTATTTAGTCACTATGTGATTATGGTGTGGTGGTAATGAAGACTTACAGGTCTGCCATCTTAGTCCTCCTATTAAGCCCTGTAAGAGGCAGGGCTTAATAGGAGTACGCAAAACGGGCAATACACTGCAATATATAATAAGTATTGCAGTGTATTGTACAAGCGAACAAATGATCGCATGTTTAAGTACCCTAGTTTGACTAAAGAAAATATAAAAAGTGCAATAAAGTTACAATTTTTAGCATAAAATAATGTTAACAATAAAAAAATTCACTTAATTGGTATCGCTGTGTCCATGACAATTCAAAATATTAAATATAACATTATATATGTGCGCGGTGAACACTGAAAAAAAAAAGAAAAAAACAACAACAGAATTGCTGTTTTTGGTCACATCGTCTCTGCAAAAAATGGAATAAAAAGTGATTAAAATGATATATGTACCCAAAAATTGTAGCAATAAATACGTCAGCTCGCCCACAAATATCTCAAATCCAGAAATGGTTTTAAGGGGACATAAAACAAATTGTTGTTTTTTTTTTTTCAAAAGTAGTAAAATATAAAAATACGATACAAATTTGGTATCATTGTAATTGTATTGAAACGACAGAAAAAAAAGGCGAGTATAAAAAAAATTTTATTCAAAAAATTAAAACAGGCCTTGAGTACTGAAAGGATTAATACATTTGTTTACTTTTTTTTTTTCATCTCTGCCAACCTGGCATATCTGTTCTGCTTGTTGTGCATAACCACGCCTATTACAAATAATTTATAGTAAGTACTGTTCTCCTCATATGGGATAGAGAGACCTTATAATAATTGTGTCACAGAATTTAGGAGTTTTACTGGTTATGTATACCACAGTTTTCTTCTAACTGTATTGAGAACTGCCTCAGCCCCCGGTAAGCTATGATAAGCTTATTAAGGAATTTTGTTAATCTCATCTAAATAGTTAATTATAATAATTTCATCTAAATATTTCAGTTCATTATAATAATATTTAAGGGAAATAGAAAACACCATTTGGTTTTCTTTCTTCTCTTACCCTTCATGTCTTTTCCACCAGATGTAGAGGAGTCCCAGCAGAAGTAACTTGCACGAGATAAGGCTGCTTCCAATTACAACCAACGTCAAAGGAATTTGTGTTTCAGATGGGGACCTTTTTATCATAGAACACATATAATTAAGTCAACTGTATGCAATGATACATATAAAAAAATTCAACCATTTGAAAACAATGCATTGCCGTCTTACTCAGATATGCTGTACTGTGTATTTTCAAGTTCTGAAATACTTTCATCTAGTTGGTCTTCAAGAACTTGTACTTCGATGTCTTGTAGAGTCTTAACATCACCGAATGTGACTGTCCTACACTGATAAACACCAGCATCAGATTTCTGTAGATTTGTCATATTGATTGTGATAATACTCTTATGATGGTTGTCAGTGATATCAGCACCTCCATTTGTTCTTTTGTTGAAAATCCAATACGGATGAGCACTGGCAATAGGCTGACATAAACCAACATCATCTTCTTTACACCATACCTTCTTCTTCCAACGGTCTGCACGTTGCTGATATGGACAAACAATGTTAAGTGTTTCTCCTAGTTGTCCTGAATACACAGTGATATCCCTTGCCAGACACCAGCCTAATATACCTGATAAAAGATGGAAACTATCTCAATTTAAAAAAGTTGGAAATTGTCTGAGACACAATTTACAGATTGGTTTGATCGGCAAAAGCAAAATTTAAAATGATTTACACATAGAATGCATTATGTTATATAAAAGAAAGGTATAAAGCATTAAAATAACATGTAAATACGATATGTACTTTAGAATCATTTGTTGACTTGATGGTATGATGAACTAATGTATCAATAAACCTTACATTAAAAAATGTGTTGGTCAACTTTAGAAGTTAAAATTGCTACATTCCTAAGATAAGGGTTGAGTAAATGAAATAATTAGTGCATAAATATCAGAAATCTTTAATGGGCAATACTTTTGGTATCTGAGAACATCTTTCTACTCTTGTGACCATAATACACACTCAATCTGCAACTGAGACTTCATTCTGCAAACATTTATTCAAACCAACAATAAAAAAAAATCTATCTGGTATTTTTAAGATGGGCTCTTACCCAGTAAAATGATGGTGAAGGTGAGTGAGAAGCATTTCTCCATTTCTGCAACATGCGGAGACGAATCCAGAAGATCCACTTTTCAGAACTTTTCAGAGACAATGAAGTTGTAAAAACAAATAGTGCAGCATTTGTACTGCAGATTATGCAATGGGTTCAACTGGAGATATTTTTAACTAAATACGTATATACAAAGGCCATGTGATGTGAGGTAGCATTATTCCAGTGTACGACAAGAATATGTGGCAATTTCCTGACTCATATTTTAATTAAAGTTACAGTAACATGAAGATGCACTCTGGAGGTAGAGGGGGAGGGAGTTCAGGAGAGGAGAAGGAAAGGAGGAATCCACCAATATATTTCCCCTTCTAGTCTATTACGTTAAGAATTGCGTCATGGAGCATTAGAGGTCTTAAAGACCGGCTCAAGAGGCTAGCAATTATTGATGCCATTAAAGCACATTTGTCTGCCATAATTATATTGCAGGAAACACACCTAACTCAAGAAAAACAACACTTGGTTGCCAAAAGATGGATAGGTAAGGCATTCCATTCCTTCCATAGTGGTTTCTCAAGGGGCGTCTCAGTGTTGATTCATCAGAAATTGGATTGTAAAGTGTCTGGGGTACTCTGTGATTCACAGGGCAGATATGTATGTTTGAAATCTAGCTACATTAGCTTTTCTTTTATATTGATTTCAGTATATATTCCCCCTGGTGCGTCTTCCGATGTATTGATCCCGGTGCACATGTATATGTTGTCTTAACCAAAATGTCCGGTACATATAATCGGTGATATTAATAAGCTTTTGAAACTCAGTCTTAATAAATGGTCTGAAAATGTTTCTACACAGCAAGAGAAGCTGTCCTCGCCCTTCTCCCACCGATTTATTGAAGAGATAGAGTCGTATATATGGAGAATGAAAAATCCATCTGAAAGAACTTTCTCATGCTACTCCAAAACATTTAATAACTTTTCTATAATTGACCATGTATTGATCAATGGCATAGTCACTATTAAAATAGTAAGATATGCACTGAGATAATTATCGAATCATGCACCAATAATATTGGAGATTATTGAAAAGCAGCCTGCCGTAAGACTTTAAGTCAAAGTCAAATGGTTATATATGCTGAAAAACGATGATTACATTTGGCAAGAAATGTCCAGGTTTTTTAAAAGCAATGACATTTTTATAGAGACATCAGTGAGTACAACTTTAGGTCACGACGTAGAGATCAAAAACTCTCCAATGATCTCCAGTTAGCTGGAGGTACATATCTAAAATATCTGTCAGATAGTAAACAGGAGACATGGGTTACAGCCAAAGATAAATATGCAATTTGAGAGATCTCATTAGCAACTTCTGTTTGTTTCAAATATATTTTTATTCAGTTTTATCTTACGCAATACAAATAAAAGAAGAAAATAAAGATATTGTTATTATTTCACAAATCCTTTAAGTACTAGTGTGTCTACTGTCGCACACTGACACTAACAAGTTTAAACATAGTAAACATTCACAATGAAGGTGATCAATAAGCAATTCAAGTCTATAAGAAAGCTGTCAGCATATGTATACCTCAGCCAAAGTCTATAATTAAAATATTGGCATATATGAAGGTAAGAACTTGTTGTATGCAATGAGTGTAGCTTTAGTTCAGCTTCATATGTTTACGCAGATGTAAGGGGAATAACATCAACTAAGTAGATGCATATCTTCCAAATAGTTGTGAATCTTGTAGAAAGGAAAGCCAAGTGGACCGGATTCTTTTATATTTGCTTACAGTTCTCTGTGCAATATGGGACAATTCTTCTAGTCTGGATATTTGAGCTACCTTGTTCAACCACTGAGCAGTTGGGGGTGTATGAACTTTCCTCCAATACAATGGTAATATGGCTTTAGCTGATGAAAGCATATGTAGCCATAGGGCTCTATTAAAAGACGGATGCTTGTTTAAGAACACAACCTCCGGAGACAAACTAGGAGTTTGTGGACACACATATGATATATCTTCCTCAACTTTAGTCAAGAAGGGCTTAATAAGGTGGCAAATATGGGTATATGTACCTGTGTGTGTCAAACATCTCCAGCAAGTCTGGGGTATATTGCTATCATATTTGTGAAGGACAACCAGAGTTTTATACTATCTGCTCACTAGCTTATAACTAGTTTCCTGAACTGCAAAACACCTAGATGGGACAAAACAATTCTTAAGTATGTGCGATATATCGGAAGAGTTAAATTCAGTGTCTAATTCTTTCTCCCAAGCTTTAATATATGGTAGATGACCTGTATTCGCTTAAGATAAGCATTTTGTACATTTTTGAGGTTAGTTTAGGGGCAGGTTGTTGCACTGATATAAATTGTTCAAACCATGTAAGTTCTAGTGTGAAAGAAGCCTGCTTCAGGAGTCCCTTAAAGTTCAGTAACATTTGTGAATAATGTAACGGGTTAATAGACAGAGTAGGAAGCAATAGTCTGCAATCTGCAAGAGAGGGGAAAGCCCCATCCTGTAGAATATCGCTAACCACCTTACCTCTCATCGTGGCCTGTAGAGGGAGCCACATCCTAGGTGTCACATCTCCTAATCCCAGCAAGTCCCCAAATTTCATAATAAGGGAGGGTTTAGAGCTTAACTTCAAAGTATCAGAAATAGCTTTCCAAACATATAGTGGTGCTCAGGTC
Organism: Rhinoderma darwinii; assembly: GCF_050947455.1. Taxonomy (NCBI): domain Eukaryota; kingdom Metazoa; phylum Chordata; class Amphibia; order Anura; family Rhinodermatidae; genus Rhinoderma; species Rhinoderma darwinii. The sequence continues at coordinate 327,033,586 of NC_134688.1, read as the reverse complement.
AACAAAGTGGCTTTTGGTCTCTCACTCATCTCTCTACTGGAATGGAACAGTGCCTGTGTTAGGGAGAGTCCTAGAATTTCTTCTTCCACTTGTAAATACATTTTAGAAATAGAATGATTATGCCAATTTACAATTCTGCCTAATTGAATAGCCTGGTAATATGTCCGCATGTCGGTGAAATTTATCCCTCCCAAATGTCGGGGTCTAGTCAAAGTATGTGAAGATAGACGCTGTCCTTTACCGTTCCATATGTAATTCAGTAACAGACTATGCAATTTGCAGAAAAAACTGTTAGGTAGATGTATGGGCATAGTCTGAATTAAGTAAATTAGTTTAGGTATAATAAGCATCTTAAGTAGATTACACCTTCCAATTCATAAAACATAAGGGAGATACCACGACTTCATGGTTGTTGATATCTGATCTAACATGGGAATATAATTGAGTGAAAACCACAAATTCGGGTTAGCAGAGATGTGTAGACCTAAATATTTTATAGAGGCCGTACTCCAGGAAAACGGAGACAACGTTTGAGCTTCTAGTATCATCTGGTGAGGACGCATGATGTTGAGGGCTTTAGATTTAGCTGGGTTAATCCTAAAGTTTGATAGATCATGAAAAAGATTGAATATTTCTGATAGTATAGGAAAGGATTTATCAGGATTTGAAGTTATTATAAGGAGATCATCTGCAAATGCAGCTGCACAATGATTATGATCTCTTATCTGTATTCCTTGTATGGATGGGTTCTGCCGGATATGTTGAATTAAGGTTTCAATATTAAGAACGAACAAGAGGGGGGATAGCGGACATCCCTGTCTGGTCCCATTGGATATGTTAAAATAAGATGATAAAGTCCCATTAACCCGAACTTGTGCTGACAGATGTAACGTCTATGGCCGGGGGCCGTTGTTCAGACTTACCCTCTGACGGCCCCGGTCATGGACATCTGTCTTCGCGGCGTCAGCTCCCTCCAGGGAGACGCCGGCACTCACTTCCGGGTCCTCAGACTGCTTCCCACAGGGCGCGCGCGTCCGCGGGTGCATGGCCTTAAAGAGCCAGTACACGTCCAGCTGTCACCTATAAATAATTAGCCCAAATGGCTGCTGGACTAATAAAGGGGCTCTGCCCACTTGTTTCTCACCTAAGCAGTGTTGTATACCTAAGTTTGTCTTGCAAATGGTCTCCCAGTGTTTTCCAGTTCCCAGTGTTACCCGTTCCTGCTGCCTGTACCCTGTATCTTGAGCTATCGTATCTACTGAGAAAGTCAAGTCGTGTCTTCTGCTGCATCCACGGTGCCACCTGCTGAGAAAGTCAAGTCGTGTCTTCCGCTGCATCCACGGTGCCACCTGCTGAGAAAGTCAAGTCGTGCCTCCGCTACTGTCTACATTGCTTCAGGTACCCGTTCCGAACTATAGACATTGTTTTTTACCTTGCTGGCCAGCTGCTACCCCACTAAGCAGTACGGTCCAGTGGGTCCACACCCCACGCCGTGACAGTACGCTCAGGCCATGGACCCCGCTGGCCAAGTCAAGGGCCTGTCATCCTCCCAAGCCATGCAGGCGGACCTGCAGGATCTGCAAGCACGACAGGATCAACTCTTTGTGGCAGTAGACTCCATGGCACAGCAGCTAGAGGCGCTAGCTACTTCCTTCACCGCTCCTATTCAAGCTCCTCCGATTGACCCTCCTGCTACACCTCCTGGCAGTCCCAGTTCAGACCCTCGGTTCTCGCTGCCATTGCCACCTTGGTTCCATGGAGACGCAAGTTCGTGCAGGGGGTTTCTGAATCAATGCCAAATCCACTTCACTCTGCACGCCCGAGCATTTCCTTTGGACGGAGCCAGGATCGCCTTCATTATATCTCTACTTGCCGGCAAGGCCTTGGCATAGGCGAATCCAATCTGGGAACGACAGGGACACGAGACCCGAGACTTCCAGGGGTTTGTGCGTTTATTCCGTTCCGTATTTGAGGAGCCTGGACGAGTCTCATCGGCAGCCACTGCTATCTTTAACCTGCGTCAGGAGGACGCCTCCATGGGCGAATACACCATCCAGTTCCAGACTCTGGCAGGAGAATTGTCCTGGAACAATGAGGCCTTGGTAGCATCCTTCTGGCATGGCCTATCGCCAGAGATCAAGGACAAACTTGCTGCTCGAGATCTACCAGCTGCCTTGGACGACCTAATTCTACTGGCTACCCGTGTGGACATATGCCTCAGGGAGAGATCTCAAGAGATTCTATAGGATAGACGTCTTCCTAGACTGGCACCCAACTTCCAGCAACCCCTCTTGCCCTTCTTCTGCTTTGCCCGAGGTTCCGATGCAGGTGGATCGGCTTAAACTGTCCGTTTAAGAAAAACAGCGCAGGCGCACCTCTGGACTCTGTCTATATTGCTGGCCATGTCGTGCGTCTGTGTTCCCAGAGGTCAAAGAAACCCCAATGCCTGGGATTGGTTGGAGAGACAACCCTGGGCGCAACGGCGTTTAATAGAGAACTCTCTTCCAAACTATTTATTCCTGTGACCATCGTCGCTGGCGATGGACCACATCCGGTCTCTGCCTACCTGGACTCTGGCTCTGCAGCCAATTTCATCTGCCAAGACCTTGTGGATCTTCTTCAATTGCCCACTGTTTTGCTGGAGAGACCATTAATCGTTGCCTCAGTAGATGGACTGCCTTTGCCTGACCCAGTATTGTCTGTGACCAAGCCATTAAGACTTCAAGTGGGAACTCTTCATTCTGAGCTCATCTCCCTGTATGTCCTCTCCAAGGCCGTCAACCCTGTGCTGCTGGGTTTTCCTTGGCTCCGTCTACACGACCCAGTCCTGGATTGGAACTCCGGATAGGTTCTCCAGTGGGGCCCCAAGTGTCTCGACCACTGTTTGGTGCATGTCCATCCATTCCAGCCTCCTCCGCATCAGTCATTGGCAGGGTTGCCTCCTTGTTACTCTTAGTTCACTGATGTCTTCAACAAGAAGGAAGCAGAGACATTGCCACCACATCGAGCATACGATTGCCCTATCGACTTGGTTCCTGATTCGTCTCCTCCTCGCGGTAGAGTATACCCTCTCTCCTTGCCAGAGACCCAGTCTATGTCGACCTACATTAAGGAGAATCTGGAGAGGGGCTTCATACAAAAGTCTTCATCCCTGGCCGGAGCCGGATTTTTCTTTGTCAAAAAGAAGGATGGATCCCTTTGACCCTGCATTGACTACCGAGGCCTCAACTAGATCACGGTGAAGAACAGGTACCCATTGCCATTGATTTCAGAACTCTTTGATCGCATACGGAGGGCGTCATTTTTTTTCAAGCTAGACCTCCGGGGGGCTTACAATCTAATCCGGATCCGTCAGGGTGATGAGTGGAAGACTGCATTTAACACACGTGATGGACACTATGAATATTTGGTCATGCCCTTCGGCCTGTGTAACGCCCCCGCAGTATTTCAAGAATTTGTCAATGACATTTTTCGTGATCTCCTCTATGTATGTGTTGTGGTGTATCTCAATGATATCTTTATTTTTTCCCCAGATCTTGTGACTAATCAGGGCCATGTCCGCCAGGTGTTGCTTCGATTAAGGGAGAATCCTCTTTACGCCAGGTTGGAGAAGTGCGTGTTCCAAGAGAAGTCTCTACACCTTCCTGGGCTCTATCATCTCTGATCAGGGTCTCAAGATGGACCCTGAGAAGGTCAAGGCTGTCCTGGAGTGACCACGTCCCCAAGGCTTAAGGGCTATACAACGCTTCCTGGGATTCGCCAACTTCTACAGACTGTTCATTCCCAACTTCTCTTCTTTAACAGCCCCCATCTCCACCCTCACTAAAAAGGGTATGAATGCTAAGGTGTGGACTCTAGAGGCGGAAGTCGCATTTAAAACCTTAAAAAAGGCCCTCACGTCAGCCTCTATTCTTCATCATTCTGTTGTATCCCTACAGTTTTCGTTAGAGGTGGACGCTTCCTCTGTTGGTGCTGGTGCACATTTGTTCCAGAGAGATTCGAAAGGCAAGACGGTGGTATGTGGTTACTACTCCATACTGTTTTCTCCCGCAGAGCGCAACTACTCGATTGGAGATCGGGGGTTACTGGCCATCAATCTGGCCCTGCAGGAGTGGAGAAACCTACTGGAAGACACAGCTCATCCTATCCTGGTCTTCACGGACCACAAGAACTTGACCTACCTACAGACGGCTCAACGGCTGAATCCTCGTCAAGCCAGGTGGTCATTGTTTTTTGCACGGTTCCGGTTGGAACTCCACTACCAACTGGCTGACAAAAATGTGAGGGCCGATGCCTTGTCTAGGTCATTTGAGACAGAGGACACTGTGGAGTCCCCACAGAATATTATCGATCCTTCCTGCATCTACTCTGTTAACCCTCTGCGGGTTAGAGACAGTCCTCCGGGAAGAACTTTTGTACGTCTGGCTGACCAAGGAAGAATCCTTCACTGGGGTCACAGTTCCAAGCTGGCAGGTCACGCGGGTGCCTGTAAGACCCGAGACTTAATTGCCCGTCAGTTCTGGTAGCCGATGCTGCCCAAAGACGTCATGGACTTTGTCTCCTCTTGTACGGTGTATGCAGCAAACAAAGTTACCCACTCCATTCCAGCCGGTCTGCTCCAACTACTGCCTGTGCCCGATGCCCCCTGGCGGCATATTGCTATGGACTTTGTCGCAGATCTGCCTCTCTCTGCGGGATGCAGTGTGATCTGGGTGGTGGTGGATCGTTTTTCTAAAATGGCTCATTTTGTTCCCCTGACTGGCCTGCCTTCTGCTGCTCGACTGTCTGACCTCTTTATACAACACATCTTCCGTCTGCACGGCTTGCCCCTGCATATTGTCTCGGATCGCGGGGTCCAGTTCACCTCAAAGTTCTAGAGAGCACTCTGTGGCCTACTCGATGTAATATTGGACTTCTCCTCAGCTTACCATCCTCGAAAGGGTTAACCAAATTATGGAGTACTATCTGCGACACTTTGTCTCCAGACAACATGATGACTGGGTGCAGCTGCTCCCATGGGACCGCATGAAGAGAAAGTCAGACACTAGAAGACGAGAACCTCTCCAGTTTCTTCCAGGTACTAAGGTCTTGCTGTCTTCCAGGAATATCTGAGGGTGCCATCTTGCAAGTTTGCCCCCCAGGTTCCCTGGACCCTTCGAGATTCTGCTACAGATCAATCCTGTGTCGTACAAGCTTCGACTGCCTCCTACCCTCAAGATCCCTAACTCCTTCCATGTCTCCTTGGGGAAACCGTGGTCCTGAACCGCTACTCCAGGACTCCTAGTTCTGCAGTGGCTCTTGGCGGTTCATCCGGAACTTTCGAAGTGAGGGAGATCATGGCCACCAAGAAAGTGGGAGGAAGGACCTTTTATTTGGTGCATCGGAGGGGATTTGGTCCAGATGAGAGGTCTTGAGAGCCAGAGGAGAACATCGATTCCCCTGTCCTCTTGAATACATTTCTTTCCTGCTCTGGTCCCAAGAGGAGGGGGCGTAAGAGGGGGCATACTGTAATGTCTATAGCCGGGGGCCATCGTTCAGACTTACCCTCCGACGGCCCCGGCCATGGAAATCTGTCTTCGCGGCATTAGCTCCCTCCAGGGAGACGCCGGCACTCCCTTCCGGGTCCTCGTACTGTTTTCCGCAGGGCGCGCGCGCCCGTGCGTGCACGGCCTTAAAGGGCCAGTACGCGTCCAGCTGTCACCCATCAATAATTGGCCCAAATGGCTGCTGGACTATAAAAATGTCTACATTGCCTCAGGTACCTGTTCCGAACAATAGACATTGTTTTGTACCTTGATGGCCAGCTGCTACCCCGCTACGTGGTATGGCCCAGTGGGTCCACACCCCGCGCCGTGACAACGGACATGTATATAAAGCCATGATCTGGGCAATGAGAGCATCTGTGTAATGTCAGGACAGGGAGATAGACAGGTGAGCCCTAATCTACTCGCCACTCAGTCCCTGCCTACTTGCACAGCCCGTCCTAGGTGACGGATTACAACTGGGCGATGGTCCCTACGCTCAATGTGTGCACGACAGACAAACAAGACAAGGGAACACAAAAGCAAAGGAATGTGGGGCAGTTGCCCACGGCAACACCGTGAGCAACAGAGTAGTGGACGAGCCGAGTCAAACCAGGAGTGTACGTGGTAACAAATGCAGAGCAGGAAAATAGTCAGTCAAGCAGAGGTCAATAGTAACAGCAGAAACAGCAGAGCCAGGAAACGGAAGAATCACAGGCAAAGGACAAGCAGCAAATGAAGGTATAAATGGACCAAGGGCGGGAGCTAGAACCTAGCTAGAGTGGTAGCAGATCGAGTCACTCTAGCAGACCTAGGAACAGATGCAGGCTGATTAACCACGAACGTCGACACAGAAGCTGTGTCTGGCAAATCCTTCACAATCTGGGAGTCTAAACTTTGTCAGTGCTAATTTCATAAATAGCCAATCAACCCGATCATATGCTTTTTCTGCATCAGTAGAGAGAAAGGCCATCGGGACATTCTTTGACCTAGCATATTGTATTAGGTGAAGAATTCTCTAGGTATTATCTTTACCTTCTCTACGGGATACAAAGCCAACTTGCTCTGGATGGACTAAGCTAGGCAACAAGGGCTTAAAGGGGATTTCCGAAACCAATTAATCCATTCCTATTAAACTAAACATGTCAAACCTAATCTTTTTGGAATGTACTTGCGTTTGAAAAGATGTTTCTAGTTGCGTATCTCATCTTCTATCAGGTGATGCCTCGCTAACCCGAAATTCTAACTTCCGCCTCAGCCCCGTCCATGAGCTCTAACTTCCATTTTCCGGCAGTCTGAGTGTTCGGTCACGTCATAAATGACGTAACTGTACACTGTGTTAATGGGTTGTACCATGTTCTCTTACTCCTATTCAGAGCATGTGTGGTTGATACACTCAGTGTCCAACACGCATGCTCTATTCCAGGGTTCAGCAGCCTTCGGCACCTGGCACGCTGTCCCTGTGTATGCTGCGGCGCTGAAGACAGGGAGACTCGGGGGCAGAGCAGGGAGACAAAGGGGCAGAGTGACACAGTGTCTGAGCAGAGAGACACTCTGGCATGCTCTCCCTGTGTTCAGTGCCGTTGTATGCTGCAGCGCTGAACACAGGGAGAGACTCAGGGACATAGCGGGGAAAGACAGGTGGAGAGACACACTGGCATGTCCTCCCCGTGTTCAGTACTGTTGTATGCTGCAGCGCTAAACACAGGGAGAGACAGAGGCAGAGCGGAGAGACAGAGTGACAGGCGAAGTGACACACTTGCATGCTCTCCCCGTGTTCAGCACCGTTGTATGCTGCGGCGCTGAAGACAGGGAGAGACTCGGTGGCAGAGTGGAGAAACAAAGGGGCAGAGCGGGAAGACACTCTGGCATGCTTTCCCTGTGTTCAATGGGGAGACAGGAGGAGAGACACACTGGCATGCTCTCCACATGTTCAGCGCCGTTGTATGCTGCGGCGCTGAACACAGGGAGAGACAGGGCAGAGCGGGGAGGCAGTGACAGAGCGAAGTGACACACTTGCATGCTCTCCCTGTTTTCAGCACCGTTGAATGCTGTGGTGCTGAACACAGGGGGAGACTCGGGCAGAGCGGGGGGACACAGTGGCAGAGTGGGGGGAGACAGGCGCAGATTGGAGAGACACACTGGCATGCTCTCATGTTCAGCGCCGTTGTATGCTGCGGCGCTGAACACAAGGAGAGAAAGGGGCAGAGCGGGGAGACAGTGACAGAATGAAGTGACACACTTGCATGCTCTCCCTGTGTTCAGCACCATTGCATGCTGTGGCGCTGAACACAGGGGGAGACTCGGGCAGAGCGGGGAGACACAGTGGCAGAGTGGGGAGAGACAGGCGCAGAGTGGAGAGACACACTGGCATGCTCTCCCCGTGTTCAGTGCCGTTGTATACTGTGGCGCTGAATACAGGGGGAGATACAGGATCTTCAGTGGGGAGAAACTACTAGGGGAAGAAACATCGGTGCTTTGATTCATGGGATTTGTAGTCTTTATTCACAACAGGAAACGGCCGGTCACAGCACAATGCAATATAAACAAACTGGAAAATAACCTTCAGGGGGCATAGAATGAAGAAATTGACCATAAAAACAAATGGGGAACATAGGTTGAACAGAAGTAACAGATATAAATGTTTATTAAATTAAAAAAATTATGTCGGAAAACCCCTTTAAGTCTATTAGCTAATAATTTAGCATAAAGCTTAATGTCTACATTTAAGAAGGAGATGAGTCTATAATTACCACAATCCATCTCATCCCTACCTTCTTTGGGCAGAATAGAGATGTGCGCCTCTAAGGATTGTTTAGGGAAACCTTCAGAGTGTAAAAGGGAACTAATAGTATTTAACATGTGAGGTAGAAGTATAGCTTTAAAGGTTTATTCCCATCTTCAAAAATGTAGCTAGGAAGCTCCCCCATGTAAAGTTAAGAATTTTTCTAATTACCGGTCCGTCGCCCAACGAAGTAGTTTTCTTGCGATTCTTGATTGAAGTCCACGTCAGTCCCTCTTTGTTTCTTTCTGGTTGTCTCGGTTCCCGGCCACCGCTATTTACCTTTAGCGGTGGCCGCGCATGCGTAATGACATCCTCTCCGTCCTGAGCAGAGGATGTAATTTTTCTCGTGAACGCGCATCTCGGCGCATATCAGCGCATGCGCAGTAGATGTAGGGTGAGGCACCAGTCGCGAGGAGAAATCTGCGCTCCGCTAAAGGTAAGTGTGCAACTGTATATATACACTACCGTTCAAAAGTTTACGGTCACTTAGAAATTTCCTTATTTTTGAAAGAAAAGCACAGTTTTTTTTCAATGAAGATAACATTAAATTAATCAGAAATACACTCTATACATTGTTAATGTGCTAAATGACTATTCTAGCTGCAAACATCTGGTTTTTAATGCAATATCTACATAGGTGTATAGAGGCCCATTTCCAGCAACCATCACTCCAGTGTTCTAATGGTACATTGTGGTTTCTAACTGTGTTAGAAGGCTAATGGATGATTAGAAAACACTTGAAAACCCTTGTGCAATTATGTTAACATTGCTGTGCAAGAACCTAATCTTTAGGGACCATGAAGGGGGGGCACCAAGTACTTCTGGAAGCAAGGCAACACGCATCGTACCAGGGCAATACTTTCCAGGAGGAGTTCCCCAAACTGGCAAGAAGGGAAAAAGTCAAAAGAAGTGCAAAGTCTGCTATAAGAGGGGGATAAGGTAAGACACAATATATCAATATGACACGTGTCCCGAAAAACCAGGGCTCTGTATGAAAGTGTTTTAAAATTTATCATACATCCCTTGATTTTCAATCTACCCCAGTTTTACTTACCATGATGCACTCCGCACAGCTTATCCCCCTCATCTTTACACTTTGGGCCCTGCTGTGTGCCCAGGCAGCTGTTAACATCCACATGTAGGGTATTGCCGTACCCGTGAGAACCCACATTACAGTTTATGGGATGTATGTCTCCGGTGGCGCATGCTGGGCACAATATATCGGACACTGAAATGGCATATATGTATAGAAAATTGCAAATCTCACTCTGCACTATCTGCTGCGCATTATCTTTTACACAATACCTGTGGGGTCAAAATGCTCACTACACCTCTAGATGAATTCCTTAAGGGGTGTAGTTTTTAAAACGGGGTCACTTCTCGGGGGTTTCAACTGTACTGGTACCTCAGGGGCTTCTGCATACATGACTTAGTACCAGAAAATCCCCAGTAGGCCAAATGGTGGTCCTTTCCTTCTTAGCCCTCCCATGGGCCCAGTTTATCACACATTTTTTTTAATTCACAGCCCATTTCAAATAAATTCTGAGAATAAACTGTGGGGTCTAAATGGTCACAACACCCATAAATGAATTCCTTGAGGGGTTTAGTTTCCAAAATGGGGTCACTTCTGGTGGGTTTCCATTGCTTTGATACCTCTGGGGCTCTGCAAATTCGACATGGCACCCGAAAACCAATCCAGCAAAATCTGGACTCCAAAGAACACATAGCGCTTCTTTCCTTCTGAGACCTCCCATGGGTCCAAACGGCAGTTTATCACCACAAATTGGATATTACCGCACTCAGGACAAATTGGGCAACAAAATGGGGCATTTTGTTCCATGCGAAAATAAGACATTTTGATCAAAAATGACATCTTATCGGAAAAAATTTCATCTTTTTAATTTCACAGCCCAATTCAAAGACGCTCTGTGAAAAAATTGTGGGGTCAAAATGGTAACAACAACCATAAATGAATTCCTTGAGGGGTGCAGTTTCCAAAATGGGGTCACTTTTGAGGGATTCCTACTTTTTTGGCACCTCAACACCTCTTCAAACCTGGCATACTGTCTAAAATATATTCTAATAAAAATGAGGCCCCAAAATGCACTAGGTGCTTCTTTGCTTCTGGGACTTGTGTTTTAGTCCAAGAGCACACTAGAGCCACATGTGAGACATTTCTAAAAACGGCAGAATCTGTAAAATACATATTTAGTAGTGTTTCTCTGGTAAAACCTTCTGTGTTACAGAAATAAATAGAATAAAATTAAATTCAGCAAGAAAAATGAAATTTGCAAATTTCACCTCCACTTTAATTCCTGTGAAATGCCTAAAGGGTTAAAAAATACTTTCTAAATGCTGTTTTGAATACTTTGAGGGGTCTCGTTTTTAAAACGGGGAGTTTTGTGGGTGTTTCTAATACATAGGTGCCTCAAAGCCACTTCAGAACTGAACAGGTACCTTAAAAAAAAGGCTTTTGAAATTTTCTTAAAAATATGAGAAATTGCTGTTTATGTTCTAAGCCTTGTAACATCCAAGAAAAATCAAACAATGTTAAAAAAATGATGCCAATCTAAAGTAGAATTATGGGAAATGTGAACTAGTAACTATTTTGGGTGGTATAACCATCTGTTTTACAAGCAGATGCATTTTTTTACTTTAGAAAAATTCAATTTTTTCTAAATTTTCTCTAAATTTTGCAATTTTTCACTAATAAACACTGAACATATCAACAAAATTTTACAGCTAATATAAAGCCCAATGTCTCACGAGAAAACAATCCCAGAATCGCTTGGATAGGTTTAAGCATACCGACGTTATTACCACATAAAGTTAAATATGTCAGATTTGAAAAATGTCAAAAGAAATAGCGCAGACCCTAGTAGCTGGCAGGGATGGATTATATACAAAAGCAAATTGGTGTGCAAGAGCAGTAATGATCCCAATTTCCCAGCTGCTATTGAGTTGTTGAATTTATTAAAACGTAACTTTTATTATTTTAATTTAGAAATGAAGCGCAGCAGAGAGAAGAAAGACGTACAACATTGAGGTGAGTTAAAATGGTTCCAAGTCGGTTAGCGTAATGTTTGAGACGTTCTGAACCTGGTCTTCTGGGTGATATTGATGCCCTGGTGACCACATTGATGTCTCTTCTATGACAGATGTTGTAGAAATGTTAAGTCTCGCCATTGGAATTCTTGTAAGATGGCATGTTTCGCTGCTTCAGCAGCGTCCTCAGGGGATAAATTCGGGGCTAATGGTCTGAAGCAGCGAAACATGTCGTGGGGGCTAGCGCTCTTTTAATAATCCTAGTCGGCACAAGCTACTGCATCTTACCCTGTGTGACAAAGAGGCTCTCTAGCAGTCTGCAGCTGCTGACTGCGCCTGCTACTTTATTCTTATGAGACCCTAATACACATTGGATCTCAAACGTTACGCTAACCGACTTGGAACCATTTTAACTCACCTCAATGTTGTACGTCTTTCTTCTCTCTGCTGCGCTTCATTTCTAAATTAAAATAATAAAAGTTACGTTTTAATAAATTCAACAACTCAATAGCAGCTGGGAAATTGGGATCATTACTGCTCTTGCACACCAATGAGATTTGAAAAATGGGCTCTGAGCCCTAAGGCCCAAACTAGGCTGCGTCCTTAAGGGGTTAAGCAACTATCAAATATATCAATGTTTTACATCTCCTGTCACTCCTTGTCCTACAGTATATAATCCAGTACTTATGGTGGCACGTTCCATACACTCTGTATTGTGTACATATGATACAATGTCCTGTCACCTACCACTGGATTAAACGCGATGTCACACAAATAGCGCTGTGAAGGGTCGGTTAGGTGAAATGTATACACTGTGTTAAGTTACAGCCGCGCACATAACAATTACCAGTCACACTTATGGATTGATGTTAAAGATTTATTTAAGGTTTTTGTGGATCAAAATATATAATGGTAAAGATGATGGTAATACAAGATTCAACAAAAACTACGGAATATGTCACAGTATATACTGTAGTATCAGTAAGGGGTGGAAAATCTGGATTCCACAGACACAAGAAGAGATGACATATTGTCCTGTTCTGAACCTGGTCTTCTGGGTGATATTGATGCCCTGGTGACCACATTGATGTCTCTTCTATGACAGATGTTGTAGAAATGTTAAGTCTCGCCATTGGAATTCTTGTAAGATGGCGGATTCTGCCCTTGGTTGTTATTGGTGTTGATGTTCTGTTGATATCTGCTGACTTGTTCTGGGGGGAGAAGCACACAACCCTATTAAATATTGATCATTCAGGCTGCTTGATAAATATAGAGAGGGGACACATCCAGAGGAACTTACCTTTCTATCAGCATTGATGGTGGCTCCTCCGGTGACAGGGAGCGCTATTCTCGCCAGATGTACTGCGGAATTGATGTTTATGCTGCAAGACAAATATTTGCTATTAATGTTCTATAATGTGTGTTTCTTAGCAGACACAAAATCTAGAAGACTTTTTAAGGTGATTTGAGGTAAATAAATTTCTTAATTGATCCTTGGCGTCACACTACAAACCTTGAAGATGGTTGATACAAGCAGTGGGTCTGACCTAGAGCTGCGCTCTTCAGCATGTTACGGGAACTTTCTAATGTTCCGATGTTTTATGCCCCGGAGATTGTAACTGTTCCTTAGGAGTTCTGCAAGATGCCAAGTAATGTCTTCCATCAATAACAATTTTCCTTGTATCCATCATTTTTGCTTAGAAGCTAATGCATCATAAAATCCAGTTGTTCCATCCATTCAGATGACCGGTTCCTTTAGGAAACTCATTGTACTATACTACATACATGCTTACAGTTGGGGAAGTTGTTCCCCAAAGCCCACAACCTTCATTCAGAAATGAAAAAGTGTCTGAATGCAAGGAGTTGGAATTTTACGATTGAAAATACTTATTTACACTTTAGTTAAATTAGTTGATAAAATAAATTACAGATACAGAGGAAAACCTAAGAGATGGAAGAACATTTTCACCGCAAACATAATAGACAACTACAAAGCTCTTACCTGTAAGGACATGAACAGATGCAGCTACTTTTTTTGTCCTTTCCTCCTAATGCCCGTTACATAGATTTTACGATCAAAGCGTCCACCAGCCAAGGGGATGCTGGAATGAGAAATATATTTATGTAAGACATATGATAATGTTAGCAGGTAACCACACTTTGCTTAGTTTCACATCCTATAATCCTCCAGTGCTGTCACCAAGGTGTACAGCCACCTGCCCCAAAGTGTGAGCTCTGGCTATAAGGACCATGTAGTAATGACAGCTACTGAAAGTATCATACCAACAACATGGAGGAAAACATGACTTACTCATCTGAACCGGGCCTGATCTTTACTTCAAAGATGCCAAAAACAGGTCGGTGGTCTGAGGTCTTCAAAACAGGGCAAGAGTCGTATCTCAGGACTCGCACATCTCCCTCACATTGGCTTTTAAACAACACCCTGTCCTGTAGAGGTCATGAAAATAACAAATATCATTAGTGAAATCATATTATAATATATTATTAAACTGCAAAACAACACAGACCTAAATGTTGGGCCTACTTTATTTATATTGTAGAATATTGAGACTTTATTGCATTTTAGGTTTGACTTGGTCACACAGATTTCATTAAATAAGTATCCTTGACCCATGCTGGGCAACGACATATTACACTGGGATTCTGTGATGACAAACTCACTACATAAAAGTAAAATTAACTGAAAGCTTTGTTCATAAGAAATTACTCTTCCAGCTATAATAATAACAACAATTCATTACATTGGGGGAGGGGATTCATTATATAATGGGTGCTCTGGCCCATGGATTCTATTGTCTCTCAAGCTCTGTAGACCTGGAAATAAGATATCTTACCGTATATGATGGAATTCTCTGCTTTGCTGATGTATCATAGGTGTCTGTGCCAATGTCAAACTTATATGTAGGAAGGAAATCAATGGTGTGCTCCTTGAAGCCTAGAAATATGGACCCTTACGTTGAAAGAAAAAAAAAGTGGTCAGTATTAAAAAAAAAAAGGAGCAATTGATAATTTTAGCACTATATAAGAATTTGGGGAACATATCAACCATCATGTCAGTGATTTGTATTAATCTGTGGAAGTGGTTGTGGTATTAAAGGGGTTTTCCAACTTCTGACAACTGATGACATACTCACCAGATAGGTCATCAGTACATGATCTGTTGTGGTCCGACACCCGGACCCTGCACTAATCAGCTGGTCCGGTGCCTTTGAGCACCGGACGTACATGCCGGATGCAGTTGGCGACGGCCACGGAATTCAAGTGAATAGGAGGCAGACCTGCAGTTATGCATCATGGCAGCTATGCTATGTAAGGAGCCAACTGCTTCCGGCTCCGTACATAGCATTGTGTGCCATAACATCCGGTGCCCGCAGGCCACTGGAGCAGCTTAACGGTGCAGCGTCCAGGTGTCGGACCCGCACCGATGATATACTGATGACCTATCCGGTGGATAGGTCATCAGTTGTCAGAAGGTGGAGAACCCCTTTAATGAAGGTTGAGGAGTGATAGAGATCTGTCTACTAGTAAATATACCATTGTTCTTGGCTTCATTCAGATGGTCGTGTTTGAGGAGACTGGACATATCTTTTCCTTCGATCTTCTGTAGAAGAGATTCCACATTTTTTCTGTCCTCTTTAAGTTGAAAATTGAGGTCTCCAAACCAAAACACCCGATCAAAGCGGCTGGTGACGTCCACTGTAGAATAAAAAAAAATAAAGAAATTATAGCACATGACTGCATTAGACTCAATGGAGACAAATAGAGAGATAAAAGGATCCTTAGGTTCCACCACATAAGTAATACTCACAGGCATTGGAGTTGATTCTTTCCGGAATAATTTGAGGCAGACGGAGACCCTCAGTGATGGTTTTATAGTCCTGGATCCTCTTGTTGACTGCCCCAACTGCCAACAAAAAAATACATATTAGCAGTGGCGGATGATCATATGGGCGGCCCGAATCGCATATTATTTAAAAAAAAAAAAAAATTGCAGCGCGCCACTGCAGCTAATGGAGAGGAGGGGTGGGTGTGAGGGATTATACGGCTGCACCGTCCGCCCTGCTGCCTCTCTGAGGGGGAGGCGGCGCAACTGAAACCAGCCGCCGCCACCCCCTCCTGCACTAATTGTACCTGCGTGTATCTGTATTACTGGCCACTCACAACATAGAATGAGATTGATAGATTAGAAAGAGTTTGATCAAACAGGAACAAACCTTTTATTTTTACCAAAACATTATTAGTACAGACATGGCCGGCCTTAGCTATGTGCGACACGTGCGGTCGCACAGGGCGCCGGCCGCCATGCTGTAAGGGGGGCGCCAGTGGGTACGAGCAGAAGAGAGGAGAAATGTTCCTTCCTCTGCACTGCTGCGTGAAGTGAGCGCTGATTGGAGGAGCAGCAGGTGCTTCTGTCTGCTCCACCAAACAGCACAGCCTGTACTGCAGTGTCACACACACTCAGCACCTCACGCAGCTCCTTCCTGCTGTGCTGCTGCCCCAGTGAAGACTCCTCCACGGAGCTCCAGAGTCAGGTAAGAAGAGCAGCAGCTTTAGCTTAATTTATGTTTATTTATGTGCTGTGTGAGGGAGGAGGAAAGAGGGGGCTTTTAGTGATGTGTAACAGGATGTTTTTTCTTTAAAAGATCTATTTTGTGGGGGAGGGGAGACTAGGTTAGAGGTACTTTGAGTGTGTATTTTTTACTGATAGATTTTGAGGGTGAGGGGACATTGCCCTAAATGCTATAGGAGTGGGGGGATTCTTTATAAATGTATTTTGTGGGGAGGGGGACTTCTGTATAGTTTATTTTGTGGTGTAGGAGCTTATTATGAATCATGGGGGAGGGGAACTTAGCGTTCTGTATGGGGAGAAAGGATTCTTTAGGGTACGGCCACACGGAGCGGCCCTCACACTGTCGCAACGCGGCCAACAACCACGCTGGCACTATGTAGGAGCGGCTGTCAAATACCTCGTTAAGGGGTATTCCGGTTACATTCGCATGCGCACTGACGCTCCATTCATTCTCTATGGGAGCGCCGTAGATAGCCGAGTGCAGTGTTCTGCTTTTTCCGGCGCTCCCATAGAGAATGAATAGGGGGTAAGTTGTTGTAATTTGCAAAATCGTGCGGCCATAAAGGGTGTATTAATTCATAGCCGCACGTTAACGCGGGTAAACCGTCCCTTTATCTGCAAAATCGTGCGGCCATGAATTAATATACCCTTTATGGCCGCACGATTTAGCAAATGACAACAACTTACCCCCTATTCATTCTCTATGGGAGCGCCGGAAAAAGCAGAACACTGCACTCGGCTATCTCCGGCGCTCCCATAGAGAATGAATGGAGCGGCAGTGCGCATGCGAATGTAACTGGAATACGTGCGGCCACTAACAGGCTGTTTGACAGCCGCACTGAACATGGTGCTGGCGTGGTTGTTAGCTGCGTTGCGACCATGTCAGGGCCGCTCCGTGTGGCCTTACCCTTAGGCTGGATTCACACGAGCGTGTGTGTGCCTTTTGCGCAGGCAAAAAACGCGGCGTTTTGCCTGCGCAAAATGCATTTGACAGCTCCGTGTGGCAGCAGCATATGATGCGCGGCTGTGTGCTTTTTGCGCAGCCGCCATCATTATGACACTCCATTTGGATGTTTGTAAACAGAAAAGCACGTGGTGTTTTTCTGTTTTCATTCATCCTTTTCACTGCTGTTGCGCGAATCACGCTGTTCGCATGGAAGTACTTCCGTGTGGCATGCGTGGTTTTCACGCACCCGTTGACTTCAATGGGTGCATGATGCGCAAAAAACGCTCAAAGAACGGACATGTCGTGACTTTTACGCAGCGGACTCACGCAGCGTAAAAATCACGCACATGTCTGCACGGCCCCATAGACTAACATAGGTCCGTGCGACGTGCATGAAAATCACGCGCGTTGCACGGACGTAATTCCCGTTCGTCTGAATAAGCCATTAGAGATAATATTTGTGGGGGAGAGCAACTTGATTATAAGGGTAGGAACACACAGGGTGGATACGTAAAACCACAGTGTATACGTCCTAAGAACCGCAGGGAATTTCACCTGAAAAAGAGCACCAAATTTTGGTGTCGTTTTTTGGGCGGAAAGACTGCAGAAATAAATTTTAAAAAAAGCTAATACTCCCAGCCGTAGTCCCTTTCTCTCTCTCTCTGAGCGTAGCCCCGCCTCCTGCGATGACGCTGTAGTCCATGTGACCGCTGCAGCCTTTGATTGGCTGCAGCTGTCACATGGGATGCATCGTCATCCCTGGAGGCCGGGCTACGCTCAGAACAGAATACACATCGCTATGACTACGGCCGGGTGTATTACCTGTTTTTTTCTCATTAGAGAATAACGATAAGCAAAATTTTTATTATTGATCTTCTCCTTTGTTAACACTGACCAAATATCATTATAATTGGTCAGAAACTAGCGAATCATGATGATAATTGGCTCAACTAAATAGGCCTTTAATGGGTGTATATTCAGGCTTAGTGCCTAGGGCAGCGTGAGTTGTAAATACGGCCCTGCTAAAGACGCAGATACTATTGAACACTATAGCAGAGCAGGGAGGTATCTCCCTGCTCTGCGATCTACTTGGCTGGTGGTTCCCAGCATGAGGTTCCCATGAGAACCCTCCAGGGGTGCCGCGACACTCCTCTGGACAACTGCCACAGACGTGCTTTCTCTCCTCCTCCTCATAACGCAAAGTGGATGTGAGGAGGAGGAGGAGATATTTTTGCAGAACCCCTGTAGATGGCACCCCCCGACTAAATGGACAGAGACGTCAACGCTGAGGACAGGGATTCCGCTTCAGGAGTTAGTTGCCCCTGATGTCACTGTTCACATATGGACAGAGACATCAAGCACTCCATCAAGGAGCAGAATCCCCAGCCACAGGGAGCTACAGTGGCGCTATCTACAGGAAGGGAGTGCTACCTACATGGGGGCTGTGTGGCACTACCTACAAGGGTGTGTGTGGCACTACAAGGGATCTGTGTGGCACTACCTACAAGGGGGCTGTGCGGCAAGGGGGGGATTTGTGGCACTACTTACTAGGGATGCACAATGCATCGAAACTTCGATACTGTGCATCCCCAAATGGTTCGAGCCACACAGCTAAGTATAGTAATACATGATGAATGAGAGCGGGGCTGCAGCTGTGTAATACAGCCATTGCCCCGCTCCTGAGTCCTGACAAGTAGGTGCCGCGAGGATGATGCAATTTGGCCAGCGCTGCACTAATGAGCGGCGGCACTGAAAACAGAACATGGCGGCCGCACTGCAAAACACCCCCATGTTCTGTCTTCGGTGTCTGCGCCGCCGCTCATTAGTGCAGCGCCAGCCGCATTACCTCATGCTGACCGCGCACACACTTCTGTCAGGAGCGGGGCAATGACTGTATTACACAGCGGCATCCCCGCTCTATAACGGCGGAGATCAGAGAAACCGCTCATCTCCGCCGCTATTCTCCTGAATGCTGCGATCAAAGCTGACTGCAGCATTCAGGGGAAAGTGAGGAGGGGGGATTACTCTTGGATAGCGTCACAGGGAATTCCTGTGACGCAATTGAGGGCCATACCATATATGGGCAGACAGCCCAGGGTCCATTGATGGACCCCAGTGCCGTCTTACCATATTTCCTGTTGTTAGGGCATACTTAGGTATGTCCTAACAACTGCCTGTGTACTATACATACACAGGATAATGTACTGGCACATATCTGATATATGCCAGTATATTAAAGTTTAAAAATAAAGTAAAAACATAAAGTAATGTTAAATTTAAAAAAATACACATACGCCTTTTTTACAATAAGTATTAAAATAAGTCTCAATACATAAAATACACACATTCGGTATTGGCGCGGCCGTAATAACCTGCACAACAATTTTTTGCGTCATTTATGATGTGTACGCTGTAAAAAATTAAATAAAAAAAAACTTCTTTCACTTATTAATGTGAGGCCCGAGGTGTGATGAATTTAACCTCCATGTGCCTCAAATTAATAGTAATTAACCCCATCATGTACCTTACATATTAACCCATTATGACTGAGAAACATGATGGGGTTAATTACTATTAATGTGAGGCAAATGGAGGTTAAATTCAGCATCACACCTCGCGCCTCACATCAGAAAATGGAAGAACTTTTTTTTATTACTGTTGGCAAAGTATCGTTTTGGTATCGAAATTGCAATACTACACAAAGTATCGGTATCGAAGTCCAAATTCAGGTATCGTGACATCCCTACTACCTACAGGGGGCTGTGTGGCACGAACTAAAAGAGGGCTGTGTGGCACGACCTACAAGGGGGCTGTGCAGCAAGGGGGCTGTGTGGCACGACCTACAAGGGGGCTGTGTGGCACGACCTACAAGGGGGCTGTGTGGCACGACCTACAAGGGGGCTGTGTGGCACTACCTACAATGGGCTGTGTGGTACTATCTACAGGGGGCATCTGTGAGTGGCGGGCTGATGGTCATTTTACTGTGAGTGGGGGCTGATGGTCATTTTACTGTGAGTGGGGGGCTGATGGTAGTTTTACTGTGAGTGGGGGGCTAATGGTCGTTTTACTGTGAGTGGACGGTCTGATGGTCATTTTAGGGTATGTTCACACGGCAGCGTCCATTACGGCTGAAATTACGGAGCTGTTTTCAGGAGAAAACGGCTCCGGAATATCAGACGTAATGGCATGTGCAGGCGCTTTTCGCTGCGTCCATTACGGACGTAATTGGAGCTGTTTTTCCATGGAGTCAAGGGAAAACGGCTCCAATTACGTCTGAAGAAGTGACAGGCTTTTCTTTGACGCGGGCGTCTCTTTTACGCGCCGTCTTTTGACAGCGGCGCGTAAAAAAAATGACCGTCGGCACAGAATATCGTAAGACCCATTCAAATGAATGGGCAGATGTTTGCCGATGCTTTTTAGCCGCATTTTCGGACGTAATTCGGGGCTATAACGCCCGAATTACGTCCGTAAATAGTGTGTGTGAACCCAGCCTTACTGTGAGTGGAGGGGCTGATGGTCATTTTACTGTGAGTCCCCCATAGGTGGTTTCCACCTCTGACCTCCAATTGAAATTAATAGTAGGAAGAAAATAGATGTGGCGCTCGTTTGGAGCTTTTTTTGCTGCGTCTTTTGCATTCGCTTCAACGGCTTAAAAAAAAACGCTAAAAAAACCCCATCAAATATCGCTGTCAATTCAAAAGCAGATTTTTTCTGCCTTACAAAAAACGCTGTGTGAACATACCCTAAGAATGTAGTGCTTATTTTTAGCTATTTTCTGTCTTTCTCTAAACAAATTTTGGTAGGGGGGCCCTGAGGATTTTTTTTTTTCATGGGGTGGCTCAAGTCCGAAAAGGTTGGGAAACTCTGTAGCAGGCTACAGCGGCGCCTGCAGCCTATGAGGCGCAGGGACAGGATCCCTGCGCAGTCGGCGTGATGACATCTCTGGATCAAGCCGGCCTACGCAAGGATCCTGTCAGGTGGAGGTGGGGGGCAGTATGGCACTGTCTACAAGGGGGAGGTGGGGGCTGTATGTCACTTTCTACAATGGGGAGGTGGGTGCTGTATGACACTGTCTACAAGGGGGCGGTGGGGGGCACTGTGTACAAGGGGGAGGTGGCGCTGTATGACACTACAAGGGGCAGATGGGGGGCTGTATGGCAATACAAGGGGCAGATGGGGGCTGTATGACACTACAAGGGGCAGATGGGGGCTGTATGGCACTGTCTACAAGGAGGAGGTGGGGAATTATGGCACTGTCTACAGGGAGGCTGTACGGCACAATCTACAGGGGGCACTTTCTACTAGGGGGGCTGTGGGGGCATTATACTCTGTGGAGGACATCATACTGTGTAGGGGCACTACAGGGGGCAATATAATGTGTGTGGCACTTAGGGGGCATAACACTGTGTGGGCACAATTAGAGGACAAAATACTGTGTCCTTGAAGGTGTTATAATATATTACATTATTAAATATTATTATTATACTGTGTGTGGGGCACTAAAGGGGCATTACACTGTGTGGGGGCACTATATAGGGCATTATACTGTGGGGAGGAATTATGCTTTTTTATGGGGCATTTTTTATAATGGCGTGGGGCGCCGAAAGATAATTTCGCACGGGGCGCCATCTACCCTAAGGCCGGCCCTGAGTACAGATCTCTTCATATCATCCCATATTTTTCAGTTTATCATCAAATAGCAGCAATTTTATACAAAGTAAAACTGTACATGGTCATATATTAATATTGTAAATACTTACATCTCAGATGTGAATTAATAAAAAGGAAAGATGTTCCAAAGACGGTGAAGGCAACACCCAAGGCTCCTTTAGTTTTCACATGGTGGAATAGCCTGGTTGTTACATGGGTGTGCTCTACCTCTGTATAAGAAATTAAACACAAAAAGACGGGTCAGTGGTTAAGAGTACTACATGCAACAATGGAATAGAAATTATTTCCAATTAAACTATGGAAATATTACTAGAACATAATTTCATACTTTGTAACTGTGGTGTGAACTTCTAGATCTCCAATACTCAGAAGTCAAGAATCTGAGAGCCAAGCTCTTAGGCATCTAATTCTAATAACTAAATAAGATGTTCCAGCTAATGACTACATTCAAGACTTCTTATGTAGATGTAGGAATGTGAATCTTACCTGAGCAGAACCAGATTAGTTCCCGTCGAACAAAGATGGTGAGATACAGGACTCCGAGCCCTGAGGAGTGGTATAATACATAGTGTGGTCCAAGGGTCTCCTGTAATTTTATCTCCCATTCCCGTCTACAAGAAGACACAATTTCAGATTTAAATATTAATAAATGACACAAGATTAAGATACTCAACTCATCTGTATCAACACTCCATATAATAACCTCTGGGGATACATTTTGAAAATTAAGGAGTGATAATACAATAACTAGAGCATTGAGAGAGAATTTGTATCAGCCGCCCTGCAGTCCATCTGCAGTCATAGGCTGGTGTAAGACAACCTGAGAAGACTTACCTGTTTGGACATCCTTCCTGAACGCCAATAACATAAATGTCTTTCGTATCATCTGATGGTAATAGCAGATCCTCCACATTTTGCGGGTAATCCTGTTCAAAATATACAAACATTAATATTGTATACAAAGAGCGCCAACTCAACTGACATAGGGTAGAATATAACCTGTCTATGTGATATTCAACTACAAACTAAAGAGACATGGTTACTGGCCCATTTCATCCAACTTGAGCTCGGGCACACTGATGGGTCACAATAAATATTGTACATTACTTCTCACCTTTCCCTCCATATTCCAGGTGGCAACATATAGTCTCAACCGTCTATCTGGGAAATAGCGATCCAGTTCTCTAGCGCCGATCACAGCACTGCTGCCAAAGTTTCTGTGAAGATATGGGGAGAATTAAAGATCTAGTGACTGTTATACCACAGCTCTGGATATCTGAGCAATGTATGAGAATTATTAGTTACATACCTTTTACGGATATTTTTGGAGCGCAGGCGGGTCAGCAGGCTGAATGCGCTCTTCTTGGTGTTCTTTGACGTAATGTCACAATATTTGCTGTGACTAAGATCGCTGGATTTTTCATCTGCCATATCTTTGATGACAGAATACTTCTGGAGCGAGATGTTAGGCTCCTCCATAGTTGGTATGTCTCCCATCAGATTTCCTTTATCAGGAATTTGGGAGACATGATATTTCTTAGATTTTTTCCAAAAGGGCATGGTTGTTTAATGCCCGGATGCAAAACTGCACCAATGTCCTTGGTAGAAAACCAGGAGACAGTCAAGATAGAATTTGACTAATCGCCTCTAGTTCTCCGAAAATAGGACAAATCACTAACCGTATAAGCAACACAGTAAGTAACACAGTGTCAATCCAACAGCAAGACCTAGAAAGACCAGAAAACTATAAGGGAGTCGTTACTTGTGATGAAACTAGCTGTAAAAATTAGTTATTAAATAGGGTATTCCTATAACAGAATATTGTCAATCATAAGTGTCAGAGGATCACATGACCTGGGAGCCCCTGTTGATAACATTGTATTAGGTTTGTAAGCTGAAACAATGTATTGGTTGTTAAATTGACCATATGGCATTTTAAAGGGTTGAATTTTTTTTTATATTAATTGATAATCAGAATTTAGAACCTAAGTAATTGGAGTTAGTAGTAAATACTTTTTATTGTTATCTTTTTTATTGTTATTATTATTATTATTATGATTATATACATAATTATTAATTTCAATTGTTAATAAGGACACGTTTCCAGGGGATTAGCACTATCCTTCTACAATTTAGTCTGACGAATGCTATCAGGCTGTTTATTCCTGGACTTACTAATATTTTATTACTAAAAAAAATAAAAAAAAAGCAATACTCCTTATAATCATTTATTTATGTACATGATTCAAACATCAAATAGTTTAAATCTTGTAATAAAACCAATACTACCATAGACGCAGTAAGAAACACGGCTATCTAGACTCATCTCAAGACATCACAATAGCAGCACCTGATGTAGGTTGGTTGAATAGCCATACCAGCTAATATTCAGGATTGACCTGATATATAAATAGTAGTCTACAGACAGAAAACCTAAAATTCATAAATATGAATTCCCTTATAAACATTTATTATGAGAATTACTGGTGTTATAAACTGGAGGGTGTGATAATAAGTTCCCAGAGATTTACATTCTTTGCTTTGTGGTTGCTTTATGAATCTACCAGCAGAATACAGACACCAATTTCTGTCTGCAATCTGCATTCTGTCTATGGAGCAGATGTGACAGGCCACAATATTGCTATTTAAGCAATTTCCTAGTGTATAAGTATGCCAAATAAAAAACAAAAATAACACGACATACACTAGAATTACATGTAAGAATCCAATATTCATAAAGAGACTGATAGATGAGACTGTTCTAGAGACGTAGCAATAATAAAGTACTTACCGTACCGGTCACATCCACATGATAAATGACAGCCCTCTGGCCAGCACTATACTTTATACCTAAGCTCGGTGACATCACAATAGATATACACGCGGTACACTACAGTATATGGCCAAAAGTATGTGGACACCAATGGTTGAGACACTGATGTTGGGCAAAAAGGTCTGGCTCGCAATTGCCTTTCCAATTCACTCCAAAGGTTTTGTTGGGATTGAGGTCCGGGTTCAGTGCAGATACCCAAGTTCCTCCACATCGAACTTGTCAAACCATGTCTTTAGGGACCCTCTTTGTGCACAGGGGCACAGTCATACTAGGACAGGAAAGGGTCTTACCCAAACTATTACCACAAAGTTGGAAGCATACAATTGTTTAAATAGTCTTATTAATCCCTACTGGAGAAATGGGGATTTAATCCAACCCCTTACAAACAATCCAGACCATTATACAAACTTCACTCCATTTTATAATAGGCACTATACAGTCCAGTAGGTAGCATTCTCCGGGCAGGCACAAATCGCAAACTCGTCCATTAGATGGCCAGATAGTTAACCGTGATTTATTACTCAACAGAACATGTTTCCCCTACTCCAAAATTCAACGGCGACGTGTTTTACACCCATCCAGCTGATTCTTGGCTCAATAATTAGGAGAGGTGTCCAAATACTATTGGCCATATAGTGTAGGTGGATTACCTAACTACACTCGTTATAACTTACAGATCTTAATATGGCATTTTCAATGGCTTTTACATGTTTTTTTTATATTACTTGATCAAAATTCTGAATGTTATTACATTGTGTTAATGTGTTAATTTATGGAATTATTTTTAGGGAATTTACACTAATATAAGGACTTACTACATAACAGTCCCCTAATATGACCATACTGTAATTTCTCCTTTACAATCGAGAGACAAAATAAGTTCTCAGGGCTGCAGGGAACTAAAATTATGTGCTGTTACCCTGCAAATCTATTATCGGCTGAAATCTATTTTACGGGCCGTGCTCGTAATTACAACTCGTAATTACGAGCACGGCCGGGCACGGCCGGCCACGGGCAGCCGGCCGCTTTTGCGAGCCGTGCTACCATTATAAAGTATAGCAGCACGGCCCGTAAAATAGAAAAATAGAACATGTTCTATTTTTTTAACGGCACGGGCACCTTCCCGTGAGAAAACGGGAAGATACCCGTGGGTAACAGAAGTCTATGAGCCCGTTATTGCGGGTCGTAATTACGACACGCAATAACGGGGGTTTTTACGGTCGTGTGCATAATGGGAGCACGGCTCGGAAAAACGACCGGCTGCCCGTGGCCGGCCGTGCTCATCTCCTGAAATACTCTGTTCTGCCTTAAACTCTGTGGACAGGTCAGGATCCTGTTTCTTTTAAATGCTGCTAGGGAACCCGCTCGATCCACTATATAAGGCTGCGCTACAGTGCAGCATTTAAAAGAAACAGGATCCTGACCTGTCCACAGAGTTTAAGGCAGCACAGAGTATTTCAGGAGAGGAGCGTGCAGATTCAGTGCTGCTGTGAACTCTGCTCTTACCATTACGTAGCTCTCAGTCTGTTACCTCTCCTCCACTACTGTCCTCAATAACACCTTCACATGATTGGCAAGTCACCACGTAATGGTAAGAGCAGAGTTCACAGCAGCACAGAGTATTTCAGGAGATGAGCGTGCAGATCTTGTGCGGGGTGGTGACTTGCCAATCATGTGAAGGTGTTCTTGAGGACAGGAGTGGAGGAGAGGTAACAGACTGAGCTACGTAATGGTAAGAGCAGAGTTCACAGCAGCACAGAATCTGCACGCTCCTCTTCTGAAATACTCTGTGCTGCTGTGAACTCTGCTCTTACCATTACGTGGTGACTTGCCAATCATGTGAAGGTGTTCTTGAGGACAGGAGTGGAGGAGAGGTAACAGACTGAGAGCTACGTAATGGTAAGAGCAGAGTTCACAGCAGCACTGAATCTGCACGCTCATCTCCTGAAATACTCTGTGCTGCCTTAAACTCTATGGACAGGTCAGGATCCTGTTTCTTTTAAATACTGCACTGTAGCGCAGCCTTATATAGTGGATCGAGCGGGTTCCCCAGCAGCATTTAAAAGAAACAGTGTGTGTGTGTTTGTGTATGTGTGTGTTTGTGTATATATGGGTGTGTTTGTGTATATGTGTGTGTTTGTGTATATGTGTGTGTTTGGGTATGTGTCTTTGTCTGTTTTTGTTTTTATATGTGTGTTTGTGTATATGTGTGTGTGTGTGTTTGTGTGTTTGTGTATATATGGGTGTGTTTGTGTATATGTGTTTGTGTATATGTTTGTGTATATGTGTGTGTATGTATGGGTGTATTTGTGTATATGTTTGTGTTTAGATGTTTGTGTGTGTGTGTTTTTGTATATGTGTGTGTTTGTGTATATGTGTGTATATGGGTGTGTGTTTATGTGTGTGTGTGTGTGTTTGTGTATATATGGGTGTGTTTTTGTATATGTGTGTGTTTGTGTATATGTGTGTGTTTGTGTATATGTGTGTGTTTGGGTATGTATGTTTTTGTTTGTATATGTGTTTGTGTATATGTGTTAGTTTGTGTATATGTGTGTGTATATGTGTGTGTGTTTGTGTATATCTTGTTGTGTTTGTGTATAACTGTGTATATGTGTTTGTGTATATGTGAGTGTGTGTTTGTGTATAAGTGTGTGTGTGTTTGTGTATATGTGTGTGTGTGTGTTTGTGTATATGTGTGTGTTCGTGTATATGTGTGTGTTTGGATATGTGTGTTTTTGTTTGTATATGTGTGAGTTCGTGTATATGTGTGTGTGTTTGTCTGTTTATGTGTGTGTGTGTGTGTGTGTGTGTGTGTGTGTGTGTATCTTGTTGTGTTTGTGTATATATGTGTGTGTTTGTGTATGGTTGTTTGTTTGTTTGTTTGTTTGTTTGGGTATGTATGTTTTTGTTTGTATATGTGTTTGTGTATATGTGTTAGTTTGTGTATATGTGTGTGTATATGTGTGTGTTTGTGTATATCTTGTTGTGTTTGTGTATAACTGTGTATATGTGTTTGTGAGTGTGTGTGTGTTTGTGTATATGTGTGTGTGTGTTTGTGTATATGTGTGTGTGTGTGTTTGTGTATATGTGTGTGTTCGTGTATATGTGTGTTTGGATATGTGTGGTTTTTGTTTGTATATGTGTGAGTTCGTGTATATGTGTGTGTGTTTGTCTGTTTATGTGTGTGTGTGTGTGTGTGTGTGTGTATCTTGTTGTGTTTGTGTATATATGTGTGTGTTTGTGTATGGTTGTTTGTTTGTTTGTTTGTTTGTTTGTTTGTTTGTGTGTGCGTGTTTATATGTGTGTAGGTGAGTAGAAGTATTGGTATTGTTCACATTGATAACTGTTATTTTATGTTGTTGCAGATTTTGATGTACCGGTTGGACTACATCTTCGATTCGTTGGACTACTGCGTAGATCTAAGTTTTTTCAAATTTTAATAAAATGGTTAATGAGGGTTTTATTGGGGATTTCTTTGTGTTTTTTTTTTAAACTTTATTAGTGCCTAGAATGGCAGTTGGCTGATTGACAGCGTCCAATATTAAGGCGGTACTTAGTGTTAGCCGGTGCAGAGGCTAGCACTAAGCACCCATTATTACCCCGGTACCCACCACCACCAGGGGTGCCGGGAAGAGCTTGTTACGATCCAGTACCCGACCATCTGTTGTGATGGTCGGGTACTGGGGCGGCCGTAGGCTGGTATTATGAGGCTGGGAAGGGCCAAAAACAGTGGACCTTCCCACCCTTGTAATGCTAAGCTGCTGCTGCTGTGTTGTATCGGGCTGGTTATAAAAATGGGGGGGACCCCCACGTCGTTTTTTTTTTTTAATTTAACAAATTTAACAATAGACGGGTCCCCCACATTTTTAATAACCTGCCATATACAAGGCCGCAGCAGTCTGGCATTACATGGATGGGAAGGGCCACTGGTTTTGTCCATTCCCAGGCTAATAACACTGAGTTGTATGTGGCTGGTTATGATAAATTGGGTGGAACCCCATGTCTTTTTAAAAAATAAAAAAAAATTAATAAATAAATAATTTTAAAAAATGACGTGGGGTCCCACCCCACTTTTATAACCAGCCAGATACAACACAGCAGCAGCAGCCTAGCATTACAAGGGTGGGAAGGTCCACTGTTTTTGGCCCTTCCCAGCCTCATAATACCAGCCTGCGGCCGCCCCAGGGCCCGACCATCACAAAAGATGGTCGGGTACTGGATCGTACCTGGCTCTTCCCGGCACCCATGGTGGTGGTGGGTACCGGGGTAATAATGGTGGTTAGTGTTAACCTCTGCACCGGCTAACACTAACCTCGCCTTAGTAATGGATGTTGTCACTCAGACAGCGGCCATTACTAAAGTGGTAGTAATAAAATTTGAAAAGAAAAAGACAAAGATATAGATAAAATATTTTATTGAAATAAAGCACCCCCAACACAACCCTCATTAACCATTTTATTGTAGAAAAAAAAACCGTCATCTAAGTAGTCCTCGAAACCGACGTAGTCCAAACATCAAACCTGTAAAAAAGAAAATAAAAAAAAATGAAATAAAACATGTCGTAGGTTTAGATTCCGTTTAATTTGTGATACTGACTGTTATACCATGTATAGAAGCCTGCCGCGAAGTTGACTTAGATACAGGGCGCCAGCAGACAGTATCATACATGGCCATACAGACATATATACAAACAAACAAACAAACAAACAAACAAACAAACAAACATACATGCAAACATACATACATACATACATACATACATACAAGCATGCACATATATACATGTAAATATACATACATGCAAACATACACACATATATACATACATACATGCAAACTATCATACATACATACATACATGCATACACACACACACACATGAAAACATACATACAAACAAACATGCAAAGATACATACATACATATATACAAGCTTGCACAAATATACATGCAAAAATAAATACATGCAAACATAATTACATACATGCACATATATATATAAACATACATGCAAACATACATGCAAAAATAAAAACATGCAAACATACATACATGCACATATATACATACATACATGTCAACATACATACATGCAAACATACATACATACATGCAAACATACATACATACATGCAAACATACATACATGCAAATATATACATGCAAATATATACATGCAAATATACATACAAACATGCACATATATACATACATGCCAACATACATGCAAACATACATACATACATGACAACATACATACATGCCAACATACATACATACATGCCAACATAGATACATGCAAACATACATACATGCAAACATACATACATACATACATACACTACCGTTCAAAAGTTTAGGGTCACTTAGAAATTTCCTTATTTTTTAAAGAAAAGCACAGTTTTTTTCAATGAAGATAACATTAAATTAATCAGAAATACACTCTATACATTGTTAATGTGCTAAATGACTATTCTAGCTGCAAACGTCTGGTTTTTAATGCAATATCTACATAGGTGTATAGAGGCCCATTTCCAGCAACCATCACTCCAGTGTTCTAATGGTACATTGTGTTTGCTAACTGTGTTAGAAGGCTAATGGATGATTAGAAAACCCTTGAAAACCCTTGTGCAATAATGTTAGCACCGCTGTAAACAGTTTTGCTGTTTAGAGGAGCTATAAAACTGACCTTCCTTTGAGCTAGTTGAGAATCTGGAGCATTACATTTGTGGGTTCGATTAAACTCTCAAAATGGCTAGAAAAAGAGAGCTTTCATGTGAAACTCGACAGTCTATTCTTGTTCTTAGAAATAAAGGCTATTCCATGCGAGAAATTGCCAAGAAACTGAAGATTCCCTACAATGGTGTGTACTACTCCCTTCAGAGGACAGCACAAACAGGCTCAAACCAGAGTAGAAAGAGAAGTGGGAGGCCCCGCTTCACAACTGAGCAATAAGACAAGTACATTAGAGTCTCTAGTTTGAGAAATAGACGCCTCACAGGTTCTCAACTGGCAGCTTCATTAAATAGTACCTGCAAAACGCCAGTGTCAACATCTACAGTGAAGAGGCGACTCCGGGATGCTGGCCTTCAGGGCAGAGTGGCAAAGAAAAAGCCATATCTGAGACTGGCTAATAAAAGGAAAAGATTAATATGGGCAAAAGCACACAGACATTGGACAGAGGAAGATTGGAAAAAAGTGTTATGGACAGACGAATCGAAGTTTGAGGTGTTTGGATCACACAGAAGAACATTTGTGAGATGCAGAGCAACTGATGAGATGGTGGAAGAGTGCCTGACGCCATCTGTCCAGCATGGTTGAGGTAATGTGATGGTCTGGGGTTGCTTTGGTGGTGGTAAAGTGGGAGATTTGTACAAGGTAAAAGGGATTTTGAATAAGGAAGGCAATCACTCCATTTTGCAACGCCATGCCGTACCCTGGGGACAGCGCTTGATTGGAGCCAATTTCATCCTACAACAGGACAATGACCCAAAGCACACCTCCAAATTATGCAAGAACTATTTAGGGAAGAAGCAGGCAGCTGGTATTCTATCTGTAATGGAGTGGCCAGCGCAGTCACCAGATCTCAACCCCATAGAGCAGCTTGACCGTATGGTACGCAAGAAGTGCCCATCAAGCCAATCCAACAGGTGGGAGGGGCTTCTGGAAGCATTGGGTGAAATTTCTCCCGATTACCTCAGCAAATTAACAGCTAGAATGCCAAAGGTCTGCAATGCTGTAATTGCTGCAAATGGAGCACTCTTTAACGAAAGCAAAGTCTGAAGGAGAAAATTATTATTTCAAATAAAAATCATTATTTCTAACCTTGTCAATGTCTTGACTATATCTTCTAGTCATTTTGCAACTCATTTGATAAATATAAGTGTGAGTTTTCATGGAAAACGCAAAATTGTCTGGGTGACCCCAAACTTCTGAACGGTAGTGTACATACATACATACATGCTAATGCATACATGCAAATATATACATGCAAATATACATACAAACATGCACATATATACATACATGCCAACATACATGCAAACATACATGCACATATATACATACAAACATACATACATACATGACAACATACATACATACATACATACATACATGCCAACATACATACATGCAAACATACATACATGCAAACATACATACATGCAAACATGCATGCAAACATACATACATACATACATGCAAATATATACATGCAAATATATACATGCAAATATAAATACATACATGCACATATATACATACATGCCAACATACATGCAAACATACATGCACGTGTATATATATACATACATACATGCCAACATACATACATACATGACAACATACATACATACATACATACATGCCAACATACATACATGCAAACATACATGCACATATACACATACATACATGACAACATACATACATGCAAACATACATACATGCAAGCATACATGCACATATACACATACATACATGACAACATACATACATGACAACATACATACATGCAAACATACATGCAAATATATACATGCAAATATATACATGCAAATATACATACAAACATGCACATATATACATACATGCCAACATACATGCAAACATACATGCACATATATAAATACATACATACATACATACATGCCAACATACATACATGCCAACATACATACATGCAAACATACATGCAAAAATACATACAAACATACATACATGCAAATATATACATGCAAATATATACATACATGCCAACATACATGCAAACATACATGCACATATATACATACAAACATACATACATACATGACAACATACATACATGACAACATGCATGCACATATACACATACATGACAACATACATACATGCAAACATACATACATGCAAACATACATACATAAATAAACTCACCTAAGACGTTCCCACAAAGATTTGTAATGTAGTGTAGTGTAGTGTAGTGTAGAGTGCGCTGCAGCCTGTGATTGGCTGCAGAGGCAGTCACGTGGGATGAAGCGTCATCCCTGGAGGCCGGCCTTCTGACGTCATCCTGACGTGCGTGACCGCCACTACAGCCGGTGATTGGCTGCAGCGGCGACATGGATAGAACGTCATCGCTGGAGGCCGGACAGGAGGAAAGTAAGTATGAACGTATTATTATTTTTTTTTATTACATTACAATTTTATTTTCCGCGCGCCGAGCATGTACTGTCAAGGTTGCTGAAAGAGTTAGTGCAGCCCATTAACTCTATCAGCACCCTGGACAGTACTATGCTCGGCGCACGGAAATGACAGGTTCGGTCCGAACTAGTTCGGTCCGAATCGAATCTTTTAGTGAAATTCGGCGAACTAGCCGAACTGAACTTTTGATAAGTTTGCACATCTCTAATCATAGGCCTCCCAGAGGGGGTAGAAGACCAACACCCAGATGTATTCATGAAAAATGGCTGCATGATAATTTTATGGATACCACATTCTCTGCAGCATTTAAAGTCAAGAGGACCAAAGAATTCCTGCCTGGTTCCTTAATCCGGGTCACTCCTAAAACCATTGCTGGCCCATTAGGTAAACTGTAAAGACAGGGAGCGACATCAAGAAATGCTTAAGTGATTTACAAATGTCTCATGTCCTCATCATCCAATGGTTGCCAGTGAACCTCATATAACTACAGTATGTATGAAACCCATTAATACCTGAGAAATCCACAGCATGTAGAAGGTTCAAGGTGTTTCTTTTATTAGTCATTAATTAAGTGAATAATTTGTCATAATAATGTTTATCGGGCATAAATGTTTCTATATTTCTCAAGTTAGCGGTGTTATATGTGATCCCAGAAATGCACCAATTATCTTTCTAAGCCAAGCTTCGTTTTTCTGATAGAGAGTTTATTCCCTGCTTCCCTTTACACAGCTTTATTGAAATAATAAAATTCTGGGTGCCTGCAGGTACAACTAGGGCAGCTTTCTGTATATGGATTTACTGGATGTTGCATTGCACTAAGTGGAAGTTATATAAATTTGTATACAGCAAACAGTACACAGAGACAGCTGCAGAAACAGGAATTTTATTATTCAAAGGGGTTATCTGGGTTTTTAAAACTGATGGCCTGTACTTAGGATAGGCTGTCAATATTAGAGCGGGGTGGGTTCGACTCTTGTCACCCTCGCCGATCAGCTATTTGAAGGGTCTGCAACCCTTGTATGAGAGTTGCAGCCTCTTCATTGTTTTCATGGTTTACCTTCTTGTTCGTATTAGCACGTGCTGTTACATTTCTAGTGGCTGTGTATGGTATTGCACCCCTGTCCCATTAAAATTAAGGGGTCTTGTTAGGAATTGGATTATAAAAGCGGTAAGGTTTGGAATCTTAATTTATATAGGAGTCCTGTTTAAATTCTGAATTTATATAGGGTTTTGGTCTGGGGTATGAATTAATTTTGGTGTTTGGTCTGGGGTCTGAGTTTATTCTTGTTACTTAAAATGCTGGGAATTGCTGCAGAAGCAATAGGCCAAAATAGTCTAGGCAGCAGACTCTGCATTTATTATGGCAAGTCGTCATAACAATCTTGGCTGGAAAGGGAAGAAAAGGAAAGAGAACGTCTACAATCAGCGAAGACGTCACCTGTGAGTCACTGGATTTAATGAGGACATGTCAATCCTCCAAACATGTCTATTTTAGCAAATGTTTGTATGCTTTTACCTATCCAAGCGATTGTAAGATTCTTCTCTTGTGACACATTGGACTTTGTTACTGGTAAAACTTGGTAGATACATTCAGTATTTATTTGTGAAAAACACCAAAATTTGGCGAAAAATTATCATTTTTACAAATTTCTATGTATCTGTTTGTAATACATATGGTTATACCACACAAAATAGTTACTAATTAACATTTCCCATATCTCTATTTTAGATTGGCATAGTTTTTTGAACATCCTTTTATTTTTCTAGGACGTTACAAGGCTTAGAACTTTAGCAGACATTCTCACACAAATTTCAAAAGGCTGTTTTTACAGGGACCAGTTCAGTTCTGAAGTGGCTTTGAGGGGCCCATACAATACAAACCCCCATAAAGCACTCCATTTTAAAAACAGTACCCCTCAAAGTATTCAAAACAGCATTTAGAGAGTTTCTTAACTCTACAGACCTTTCACAAGAATTAGAGCAACGTAGGGGTGAAATTTACAAATTTCAGTTTTTTTTGCAGAAATACATTTTTTATCCTTTTTTCTCTGTAACACAGAAGGTTTTACGAGGTAAACACAACTTAATATTTCTTGCCCAGATTCTGCAATTTTTTGTGTTCTAATTTACTGAAGCACAGGCCTGAGAAGCAATGTAGTGCCTAGAGGATCTTGGGGCCTTCTTTTTATTAGATTATATTTTAGGCACCATGTCAGGTTTGAAGAGGTGCGATGCCAAAACAAAGGAAACACCCCAAAAAAGTCCCCATTTTGGAACCAAAACCCAACAAGTAATTCATCTCGGCATATAGTGAGCATTTTGACCCCACAGATTTTATTAGAATTTGTATGTCAAAATAAAAAATGCATAGTATTTTCCAATAAGATGTTGTTTAGCTAAAAAGAAAATCAATTTCCACAAGGAATAAAGAAGAAAAAGCCACCAACATTTGTAAAGCAACTTCTCCAGAGTATGGAAATACCCCATATGTCGTCATAAACTGCAGTTTGGGCACATGGCAGGGCTCAGAAGGGAAGAAGCGCCATTTGGCTTTAGGAGTCCAGATTTTGCTGGATTGGTTTCTTGGTGCCATGTCGCATTTGCAAAGCCCCTTAAGGTAACAGTACAATGGAAACTTCCCAAAAGTGACTTCATTTGGGAAACTACACGCCTTGAGAAATTCATCTAGCATTTTTACCCCAAAGGTCCTTCATAGATTTTGCTAGAATTTGGACGTGAAAATAAAAAACTACATTTTTTTCCAATAAGATGTCATTTTCGCTGAAAAAACCCCAATTTCCACAAGGAATAAAGAAGAAATAATGTGTTCACATTTGAAGGAAAATTCTACAGACAGATAAAGGGCTGTGCGATGGGGTCGAGGTTTGCCCCATCGTACGCTAACCTGTATATGGGGGCCTTTGAAGATCTTTACGTATATGGTGATCATAACTATAGGGATAATATAATTTTTTACAAGCGTTATATAGATGACCGCTTTTTTATCATTAAAGGTGATGCAACTGTAATTTTGGATTTTGTTAAACACCTCAATAGCAATAATTTTGGTATTTCTTTCACACATACATCCTCTTTGGATAGAATTGATTTTTTGGATCTCACAATTAAGAAAAATGGCCACCTTTTAAGTACCAAAACACATTTCAAAGGGGTTGACGTTAATAGCTATTTAAATTTTAAAAGTGCCCACTACTAACCATGGCTGAAGAATGTACCCTTTGGCCAATTTAAACGGATAAGAAAAAATTGTACTAATGATAAAGATTTCTCCATTGAATGCAACATACTAAAAAAGAGGTTTAAACAAAAAAACTTTCCGACCAGTCTGATTATGGGGGCAGAATCCCGAGCTAAAGCGTTAACGCAATCTGAGTGTATCAACCCTATTGCCCAAGTTGCTGAGAAATCTACTGACTTCAGCTGTAATTTTATTCCTACTTTCAATAAAGGGAGCAAATTAATCAGTTCCATACTCCTGAAACATTGGCATATCCTTAAGAATGACCAATTCATGAAAAGCGTTCTTCCTATTAGGCCCAAGATTACATATAGAAGGGCTAAAACTCTGAGAAATTTGATTGCACCTAGCAAACTTCAGAAAATTATTCAGGACCCCCAGAAAATATCAATAATCACTAATGGTTCTTATCGTTGCGGCAAATCCAGATGCTTATGCTGTCTGAACATTGCAAACAAAATAACGCACTTCACCTCTGTAACTACTAATGAAAGCTTTTTGATAAAAAGCTTTCTGAACTGCGGTAGCGATTATGTAATCTACCTACTGCAATGTACGTGTGATCGACAATATGTGGGCCGTACCACTCAAACCCTCAGAAGTAGGATCAACAAACATAGATTTAATGTTAGGAGTGGTTTTGCAAAACATAGTGTATCTCGCCATTGTGCCGTTGAACACAAGTGCAATTTTGACACCATCACTCTTACACCCATTGAGAAAATACCTATAGATATATCCAATAGGTTTATTAGATTGAAGCAAAGGGAAAACATTTGGATATATAAACTGGGGACATTATATCCAAATGGTCTCAATGACATTACAGAGTCTGCACTGGACTAATGACATTTATTTATTTATTTGTTTATTTATTCATTTTTCAATAATTCGATTGTTGTGCATATTAATATTGCTAACATCATTATCTCCCCCCCCCTTTTTTCTTCCTAATGTTGATGTCAATTGAATATATATATATATATATATATATATATATATATATATATATATATATATATATAATTTATCGTTTTTATATAGCCTCACCATCAGGTAATGGATCTTATTCTATTTATATTATAGTCCATACGGCAGACTCCATTACTATGTATTATGTATTCTTTATTCTACTTATGACACTCCTATCTGTATAATTATTTGACTAATTGTGATATCGTTTACTTACCTATTTATCTCTTGTCTGTCACCTTTGCAATTGCTCAGCGCTGGGAGATTTCGCGTTCCATACTTGACTTGAATCTTCCCGGCCACCGTAGCTGTTAGCGGTCGTTATGACTACATTCGTTTCCAGATCTATTTGATCGTTCTGATATACTACCCTTTGTCTAATGAGACGCATTATCTATTGGCTTAAAATTACATAT
Source organism: Rhinoderma darwinii (assembly GCF_050947455.1). Lineage (NCBI taxonomy): Eukaryota > Metazoa > Chordata > Amphibia > Anura > Rhinodermatidae > Rhinoderma > Rhinoderma darwinii. The sequence continues at coordinate 326,996,359 of NC_134688.1, read as the reverse complement.
TCATGTCCTTTCAAATATAAATATAAGTTGCTTTGGTTCTGGCTAAAACCTCCCATTTCCTCCGGCTCTCCTAGCACATTATTCGCGTCTTGCGTTCCACCATGAGTTCCATTATGATTTTTCACCTCTTCCGGTATCGTAGTGTTTACTATCTCCTTGACAACGTTCCACCATGCGTTCCATTAGGATTTTTCACCTCTTCCGGTATCGTATTGTTTACGATCTCCCTGACAACGCCCGATGTTTCTCTCTGCAGCTACTTTGCCACCGTTCTACGCGCATATATCTCATTTACTCTTGTTATCGTAATTTGTTTAGTAACAATTGAATTTTCTATACGCATAGTTAACTTTTATTGTATGTACGATGTGTAAAAAAAACTCTTTTTACTCCGGCTGAGCTTTTTACTTTTCTAATTTTACTATATATTATCTATCCACTCATTTAGATTATGTTAGCCACCTATTTGTAACTATTTATTACGTTTTTTAAACTGTGTATCATTATGTTACTGTTGAACTCTGACCTGCTGTTTTGGCGGTTTTTTGACCAGGAGGCTGGTCTGAATTGGCCCAATCAATTTGTCATCAACTATGTGTGTGTGTGTGTGTGTGTGTGTATATATATGTGTTTATTTACTGTTCCTGTGACATGCCTGATGAAGACGCCGGTCCGGCGTTGAAACGCGTAGCATCCCTTGTAATTATTCATTAAATTATTTAATCCACCAAGCAGCGCCGTTTTATCCCGTTTTTACAATTTTTATTACCACTGTTTGGCATCTCCATGGGAGATTGCGTTGGGATTGGCAGCAGCTTCTTATTGCAAATTACATGCCAGTAATTTGCAGTCCTTGAGGTGAGCATTTATGTGCATTCCTGCTCATTTATTACCTATTGATTCCGCACATTTGGCGCCGTGTCCTTTTGCTTTGTTTCAGTCCTTAAGGTAGTACAATGGAAACTTCCCAAAAAAGACTTAATTTGGGAAACTACACACCTTGAGAAATTCATCTAGCATTTTTACCCCAAAGGTGCTTCATAGATTTTGTTAGAATTTGGACGTGAAAATAAAAAACTACATTTTTTTCCAATAAGATGTCATTTTCGCTGAAAAAAACCCAATTTCCACAAGGAATAAAGAAGAAAAAGCCCCCAAGATTTGTAAAACAACTTCTCCAGAGTATGGAAATACCCCATATGTGGTAATAAACTGCTGTTTGGGCAGACAGCAGGGCTCAGAAGGGAAGGTTTGCGATTTGGCTTTTGTAGCGCAGATTTTGCTGGATTGTTTTCTTGGGACCATGTTGCTTTTCCAAAGCCCCTGTGAGACCAAAACTTTGGAAACTTCCCAAAAGTGACTCCATTTTGGAAGCTATACCCCTTGACGATTTTATCTAGGGGTGTAGTGAGCATTTTGACCCCAGAGGACTTTTATAGATTTTATTAGAATTGGGCAGTGAAAATAAAAATTTCATTTTTTCCAATAAGACTTAGATTTAGCGCAACATTTTTATTTTCTTAACGAAAAATGGAGAAAAAACACCTCAACATTTGTAAAGCAAGTTCTCCCGAATATGGCAATACCTAATATGTGGTAATAAACTACTGTTTGGGTACATGGTAGGGCTCAGAAGTGAAGGAGCGCCATTTGGCTTTTGGAGTGCAGATTTTGCTGGATTGGTTTCGGGGCGCTATGTCGCATTTGCAAAGCCTCTATGGTACCAAAACAGTGGAAACCCACCAGAAGTGACCTCATTTTGGAAATGACACCCCTCAAGTTATTCACCTAGTGATGTTGTCAGCATGTTAGCCCTGCAGGTGTTTTCCAGAAATTAGTGTAAACTCAATGTTGCAGAGTGAAAATGGCAATTTTTCTATAGTTATGCCAATATGTGGTACCCAGCTTGTGCCACCATGAAAAGACAGCTCTCTAACTATTATGCTGTGATTCCCAGATTTAGAAATATCTTACATCTGGCCCTAATCTTTTGCTTGGACATTCGACAGAGCTCAGGACGGAAAGAGCACAATGCAAAATTGAGGCCTAATTTGGCGATTTACAAAGTAGTAAAGTAGTGAGCATTTTTACCCACAGGTCTTTTCTATAAATTAATGCGCTACAAATGGTGCAAAGTAAAATTGCAATTTTTCCCTAGATATGCCATTTCATGTTGTGCCCAGCTTGTGCCACTGGAGACACACAACCCAAAAATTGTTAAAAGGGTTCTCCCAGGTATATTTGTGTAAGTAAACGGTTTTTTGGGCACACTGTAGGGCTCAGAAGGGAGGGAGCGCCCATTTGGAGTTTTCTTGGTAGTAGTTTTGTTTGGAGTATTACTGGTGTTTCAGTTTATAACGTGGGGGTACATGAAAGCTGTGCGGAGTACATCAGGGCATAATAATTGGGTAAAAAAGAAAAAAACAATAATCCATAGATGTGTGTTACGCTGTCAAGTAATCTTTTATGCACAGGCCAGTGTCGCACTGATAAATGGTATTTCTCATCCCCATTTTGGTAAACACTCTGCACCTCTGCAGTTTGGGGAATTTTGCTGGGAAGTGTTCTGGTATAATGCAGGTGTCCTCGCTTCCAGAAGATATGTTTGGGCCCTCCCATTCCTGGTTCCCTAATTTTATTTTATTTCTATTATAGACGTAGTGGATGAGGACTGTTTTGTTGCGGGACCAGCTGTCATTTTTACTGCTACCATTTTGAGGTACATGAGACTTTTTGATCACTTTTTATCCTATTTTTGGGAGGCAAGGTGACCAAAAAACAGCAATTCTGGCAGAGTTTTCTAGTTTTTTTTATGCAGCGTTCACCATGCATTATAAATTACATGTTACGTTTATTGTGCGGGTCAGTACGATTCCGGCGATACCAAATTTATAACACTTTTTTTCTGTTTTACAACTTTTTGCAAAATAAGTTAGTTTAGTAAAAATATTTTTTCTGTCACCATGTTCTAAGAGCCATAACGTTTTAATTTTTCGTTGATGGAGCTATATGAGGGCTTGTTTTTTGCAAGCTGAGCTATAGTTTTTATAGTTTTCATATCATTTTTGCATACATGCGACTTTTTAATCACTTTTTATTCCAATTTTTGGTAGGCAAAGTGACCAAAAAAAAGCAATTCTGGCATTGTTCTTTATGTTAATTTTTTTACGCCATTCACCACATAGAATAAATAACATTATATTTTTATAGTTCAGGCCGTTACGGACGCGGCGATACAAAATATGTATGGTTTATATATTTTTTCAATAATAAAGGACTTAATAAGGGAAAATAGGCTATTGTGTTTTATTGTATTACTTGAAACTTTTATTTTATTTTTTACAACTTTTTTTTAACTTTTTTTACATTTATTTTTAGACCCACTATGGGAATTGAAGGTCTCATTTCTGATTTATCTTCTAACACATAGCACTACCTATGTAGCGCAATGCATTAAAACAGTCAGTCGTTCACTGACAGCAAGCCGATTAGGCTAACACCCACGACTGATGACGCAGGCTCAGCTTCTGAGCCAGCTCTTTCTTCACATCAGTACCAGAAGCCATTTAGGACCCGCCTCGAGGTGGGGCCTAGGAGGCTTCCGTACTAGGAAGATCGGGAGGCCAGTGTTATGCCTCCGGTTGGCATTGCAGCCATCTGCCCCCTTGCAATTTCGCCACCTGGGGAGGCAATTGGCTACAAACACCTTAAATGCAGCGGTCACTTTTGACTGCTGCATTTAAGGGGTTAACGGCGGACATCAGAGCCCATTTCAGTCCCCGCCATTATATCAGGGTGTCAGCTGTAACATACAGCTGACAACCAGGGATGATAGCACTGACTCAACTTCTAAATCCGTGCCATCCATTTGTCATATGCATATGGCAATTTGCGGGAAGCACTGGCTTTCCATAACGTATCCATACGACAAATGTCGGGAAGGGGTTAAAGCTGTGATGATTTGGCAATATGCTAGGCATGTGAGAGATGTTGGTAGACTCTTGTCTAGATGTGGACACCTGAGATAATGCTGCACAGACTTTGTAAGTAGGCAGAGCTAGTTCTATATAAGGAGGTGATTTAGTGTGTGCCATGCTTCATTGTTGTTGTTGGCTGCAGAGAGCACGTCAGTGGAGAGTGATGGTCCTTGATTGAGAGAGTACAGTGGAGCATTCTGTCAACTGTGAGGACGAAATACTGCATGGGACTGGCGGCGGAAGCGAAACAGTAGAAAGGATTTTGGAGAGGAGTTAGTTGTGCAAGCTTTTATTGCTGTTAAGATCCTGCTGGGCGGTATGCACCAGTAACCTTGACCAAAACCGGCTGATCCGAGTGACTTTTGATTGGGAGATCTTGTGTCTGCTGCATGTGGTTACGGACCTCCTCCTAAGGGAAAGAGCTCCTGAACTAAGGCAGGTGGAGGCTGTGGATACTTGTCGAATAGAGAGTGGCCAGAAGCTCAGTCAAGGAGAGACACGTGAGTCTGTGTAACGAAAATGAAATGAGTTGCGCCGTGCGCATTTACAGTTCAAAAACCGCCTGTACCACTTTGAAACTGTAACCACCAAGGTCCATAAGGTGTGCACGTGCTAAACCCCTTAGTAACAACTTTAAACATTAAAAACACATAATTCTTAAATTGGCAAGTAAATTGTGGCATGCGCCACGATTTATTAAAACACATTAACCATAGGCAATACAGCGCAAGAGGAGCCTGACCTTAATCGCGACACGGCACTCCCTGAGCTGGGGCCCGCCTGCCCTCAGCTCGCATCCTGTAACAAAGGCCAGCCGTGCCCCCTGCCAAGGCTGTCCCCCCAGGCAGCCGCCGGACCGTCATCCGGCTTTCGTGACTGCCCAGGCCCAAAACATCCAGGGGACCTGCCGTATAACTAGTGTCCCCCCACGTGCGAGTTCACCCCGCCGTATAACTAGTGGTAACTCGCCGTGGTCCACCACCGAAACCGCTCTTAGCAGGAGTGCAGTGCCACGATCCGCCACCAAAAAAGGTAAGCTCCTCTGCCGATCTTACCTTTTTCCTTGTTTCAGTCCTTAAGGTAGTACAATGGAAACTTCCCAAAAAAGACTTCATTTGGGAAACTACACACCTTGAGAAATTCATCTAGCATTTTTACCCCAAAGGTGCTTCATAGATTTTGTTAGAATTTGGACGTGAAAATAAAAAACTACATTTTTTTCCAATAAGATGTCATTTTCGCTGAAAAAAACCCAATTTCCACAAGGAATAAAGAAGAAAAAGCCCCCAAGATTTGTAAAACAACTTCTCCAGAGTATGGAAATACCCCATATGTGGTAATAAACTGCTGTTTGGGCAGACAGCAGGGCTCAGAAGGGAAGGTTTGCGATTTGGCTTTTGTAGCGCAGATTTTGCTGGATTGTTTTCTTGGGACCATGTTGCTTTTCCAAAGCCCCTGTGAGACCAAAACTTTGGAAACTTCCCAAAAGTGACTCCATTTTGGAAGCTATACCCCTTGACGATTTTATCTAGGGGTGTAGTGAGCATTTTGACCCCAGAGGACTTTTATAGATTTTATTAGAATTGGGCAGTGAAAATAAAAATTTCATTAACTAGTGGTAACTCGCCGTGGTCCACCACCGAAACCGCTCTTAGCAGGAGTGCAGTGCCACGATCCGCCACCAAAAAAGGTAAGCTCCTCTGCCGATCTTACCATAAAAACTCCTTACCACCAGTCCTCCAGCCCTTCCTGCAGATTGATATTAAATATGTCCAGTCCCACATCAGATAAGTGTACGCCATTATTCCTGTACATTCCTTGGCACCCAAAGTCGATGTCCTTGTGCTGAATAAAAACTCCTTCCATCTCCACCATAAAGTCCTTCATGGCCTTGTTGACCTTCTTTCTCACCTTTTCAATGGCCGCTATTGATGTTGCCCCCATCCAACTCCGCCTTTGACTAATTTCTGACCACAAAAACTTTACCCCCGGCCACCTTTCTTTCCATGCAGCAACATCCACATTCATCCTGTTAACTAGTACCCAAGCTTTGGTACTCGTCAAGTCGTTCCCCCCGCTATGTATCACGATCACTTGCGGGCGCCCCCATTCTGCCGCTTCCTCCACCAGCTTTCTCATCTGGAACCATCGAAGACCACGTCTCCTGAACCACTTCACCTTGACCCCGGTCGCCCGGCAGTCCCAGTTGTAATCCATACGGTCTCATCCTTGCCCTCTCCGCGGCCCAGTACATGAAGGAATGTCCAATCACCCATACGCTTTTTCCTTCTGTGGGAGAGACAACATACAATCAGTAACATGGCAATGGATTTCCATCTCCCCAAACGCTTAATGCTCCCCACATCTGATCCCGCCGCTGCTGCTTCTGATGCCGCCCCAATTCTGAAAGAATGTGAACCAATTCTGTCCTTTTCTAGCCCCGCTGCCACTGCTGCCCTCTTAAGTATCTGACAAAACTGGAACCTGGACAGGGCGCTACCATCCCTGTGCTTAAGGAAAGCTCCTACCTCTGCTCCTCATGAGCCCAAATAATCCCTCACTGCCCCTACTGGACAAATTGCCCCCCCTTTCCTTACCATAGTCACCCATGTCCTTTTCCCATTTTGATCAGTCTTGGACCTTCTGATAAGGCACTTAACGGTTGTGCCATCCCATTTTATGTCTTCGAGCTGTAACCCATCTTTACCCTTCTTTGAAGTGGACACCAATTCCCCTAACCTGAAAGCACCCGCAAAAGCCAATGTGAATGCAGCCTTAAAAGCAGCACTTCGTGCCTGTCCCTACATGTGGCCCCCAATGCTGCCACCAGCCTCTTTACTCTGCCTGAGTCTAATGGCTCCCTCTTGTCTACTCCTCGTGGCAGTGACCTTGACCAACCCTTTACCACCCGTCTAATTGCAAAAAACCTTTGTAGGGTCCTCCTCCCCTCTTACCTTCGTAATAAATGATACTGCCACCACCAAGGTGGTGGCCCTACCTTTTGCTGCGCCATCCCTCCACATGTTACCCAGCAGCTTCCATAAACACTGCACCGTACTCCCGCCTTCGTTCCTCCGGAAAACCTCCCACTTCTTACATTCTTTCATGTAGGTCATCCATGTGTTTGGCGCCAACGATTTTTCCACCAGTTTTTCTAGAATCGGGTCAGTACCTGCCAAATATTGTTAGGGCACACATATCCTGTTCGCTCCGCATTTGGTACCATTGAAAAAATACCTCCCACTTCCCCCTTAACAAAGCATCTGCAATCAAGTTATTGACTCCTGGGACATATTCCACTCCATGCACTTCCATACCAAATATCTTAATAGTGCCAACACTGGGGGGGAGAAACTGGATAGATTGTCCACCGCTGAACCCACACTCATATTTTCTGGCCAAACAATTACCAACCTGTTCCTCAGCTATTCCTTCCATAATTCCACTGCTACCACTATTGGGAATAGTTCAATCAATGTCATGTTCCTCAACCACCCCTTTCTGTCCAACGTCTCGCCATACCCCTGCTCACCACTTTCTGTCAAAAAAGGATCCAAAGCCAACTGACCCTGAAGCGTCTGAGAACAATCTCAACTTCTGATTGGAGCATGGTTCCCGTAGCCAAATCCGCACTCCATTAAGTTCACCAGGCAACTTTCCCAAAACTGCAGATCCTCTCTTAATGCCCTCATTATTCTAATTTTATGTTGTCCTGCCTTGACTCCTGCCATACTCAACTGTAAACGCCTGGAAAATACTTTGCCCATTGGAATCACCCTACACGCAAAATTAAGGGAACCCAAGAGCGACTGCATCTTTCTTTATGTCACATTCTCGCTGGCTTTCACCTCCCTTACCTCCTCCAACAATGCCTTCCCTTCTCGACAGGTAATCTACTGTAATGACCGGGGGGTAGGGAAACGGACAAGTGAGCCCTAATCTACCCGCCACTCTGTCCCTGCCTACTTGCAACGACCCGCCCTAGGCAACGGGGTACAACTGGGCGGCGGTCCCTGCACTCAGTAAGTGCACGACAAACACACAAGGGAATACAAGCAAGGGAAAGGGGCAGTTGCCCACGGCAACACCGTGAGCAACCAGAGTGGTGAACGAGCCGAGTCAAGCCAGGAGTGTGCGAGGTACCAAACGAAGAGCAGAAGAGTAGTCAGTAAGCCAGGGTCTGTATGGAGCAGGAACAAAATAGCAGGAGCTGTAGCTGGGCCAGGAAACCACACGAAAAAGAATAACAAGCAAGGAGGAACAGGAAATGCAGGTATAAATATACAGAGGGCGGGTGCTAGCTGAGTCTGGCCAGGCTGCGATAGGCTCTCCCACTCCTAAGCCTGCCAGCCTGAGTGGTGGAAGCTGGAGTCAGTCTCAGGGATGTAGATTCAGGTGCTGACTGATTAATTAAGGGAGTTAACCCCGAAGCTGTGCCTGGCAGATCCTTTACATCTACATTGGCCTTCTAATGAGTCTTTATCCAAATTATCCATTTATTTCTATTGAGGCACTTCATTTATTACTGCCCCCTATATTTCACTTATAGTATTACACTTGCACACACACTATTCATTTATTATTTCTTACTACACATCCCATGCACCACACACCACTCCCCTCAAGACTAGTGGGAGTGGCTATTATTATTTAAAGCACCTGCTCGCCCTTTCATCAGCATTTCTGGCCTGGCTGTGTCCATTTGCAAGTATGGCCTTTTTCGGTGTTTCTGTATATGTCCCTGTGTTTTTATCGGTTCTGTTTGTGCATCAGGAACGTTCTGTTCCAGTTTAGGATTTAGGGACTCGCAAGTCTGGGGATCCTTGTCGTGGATTGCGAGCTTGCGTCCTTTTGGCCAAAATGATTACCAATACCCCAGGTATTTTTCATTATTATGTATATTCGCTTCTCTTGGACACAGCCGGGTCTTTGATGCTGGGAGAGCTTGGTGTGTTGTTGTTTGGCATAGCAAGCAGGGTAGCCCGCTCTATGAATTATCAAGGCGTCACAAATAGGCTTCTACCTGGCTATACACGTTGTGCCTCATGACGTACACACTATCCCTCCATGTTTCACTCACTTGCACCCCATTATCCATTTATTTCTATTGAGGCACTTCATTTATTACTGCCCCCTATATTTCACTTATAGTATTACACTTGCACACACACTATTCATTTATTATTTCTTACTACACATCCCATGCACCACACACCACTCCCCTCAAGACTAGTGGGAGTGGCTATTATTATTTAAAGCACCTGCTCGCCCTTTCATCAGCATTTCTGGCCTGGCTGTGTCCATTTGCAAGTATGGCCTTTTTCGGTGTTTCTGTATATGTCCCTGTGTTTTTATCGGTTCTGTTTGTGCATCAGGAACGTTCTGTTCCAGTTTAGGATTTAGGGACTCGCAAGTCTGGGGATCCTTGTCGTGGATTGCGAGCTTGCGTCCTTTTGGCCAAAATGATTACCAATACCCCAGGTATTTTTCATTATTATGTATATTCGCTTCTCTTGGACACAGCCGGGTCTTTGATGCTGGGAGAGCTTGGTGTGTTGTTGTTTGGCATAGCAAGCAGGGTAGCCCGCTCTATGAATTATCAAGGCGTCACAAATAGGCTTCTACCTGGCTATACACGTTGTGCCTCATGACGTACACACTATCCCTCCATGTTTCACTCACTTGCACCCCATTATCCATTTATTTCTATTGAGGCACTTCATTTATTACTGCCCCCTATATTTCACTTATAGTATTACACTTGCACACACACTATTCATTTATTATTTCTTACTACACATCCCATGCACCACACACCACTCCCCTCAAGACTAGTGGGAGTGGCTATTATTATTTAAAGCACCTGCTCGCCCTTTCATCAGCATTTCTGGCCTGGCTGTGTCCATTTGCAAGTATGGCCTTTTTCGGTGTTTCTGTATATGTCCCTGTGTTTTTATCGGTTCTGTTTGTGCATCAGGAACGTTCTGTTCCAGTTTAGGATTTAGGGACTCGCAAGTCTGGGGATCCTTGTCGTGGATTGCGAGCTTGCGTCCTTTTGGCCAAAATGATTACCAATACCCCAGGTATTTTTCATTATTATGTATATTCGCTTCTCTTGGACACAGCCGGGTCTTTGATGCTGGGAGAGCTTGGTGTGTTGTTGTTTGGCATAGCAAGCAGGGTAGCCCGCTCTATGAATTATCAAGGCGTCACAAATAGGCTTCTACCTGGCTATACACGTTGTGCCTCATGACGTACACACTATCCCTCCATGTTTCACTCACTTGCACCCCATTATCCATTTATTTCTATTGAGGCACTTCATTTATTACTGCCCCCTATATTTCACTTATAGTATTACACTTGCACACACACTATTCATTTATTATTTCTTACTACACATCCCATGCACCACACACCACTCCCCTCAAGACTAGTGGGAGTGGCTATTATTATTTAAAGCACCTGCTCGCCCTTTCATCAGCATTTCTGGCCTGGCTGTGTCCATTTGCAAGTATGGCCTTTTTCGGTGTTTCTGTATATGTCCCTGTGTTTTTATCGGTTCTGTTTGTGCATCAGGAACGTTCTGTTCCAGTTTAGGATTTAGGGACTCGCAAGTCTGGGGATCCTTGTCGTGGATTGCGAGCTTGCGTCCTTTTGGCCAAAATGATTACCAATACCCCAGGTATTTTTCATTATTATGTATATTCGCTTCTCTTGGACACAGCCGGGTCTTTGATGCTGGGAGAGCTTGGTGTGTTGTTGTTTGGCATAGCAAGCAGGGTAGCCCGCTCTATGAATTATCAAGGCGTCACAAATAGGCTTCTACCTGGCTATACACGTTGTGCCTCATGACGTACACACTATCCCTCCATGTTTCACTCACTTGCACCCCATTATCCATTTATTTCTATTGAGGCACTTCATTTATTACTGCCCCCTATATTTCACTTATAGTATTACACTTGCACACACACTATTCATTTATTATTTCTTACTACACATCCCATGCACCACACACCACTCCCCTCAAGACTAGTGGGAGTGGCTATTATTATTTAAAGCACCTGCTCGCCCTTTCATCAGCATTTCTGGCCTGGCTGTGTCCATTTGCAAGTATGGCCTTTTTCGGTGTTTCTGTATATGTCCCTGTGTTTTTATCGGTTCTGTTTGTGCATCAGGAACGTTCTGTTCCAGTTTAGGATTTAGGGACTCGCAAGTCTGGGGATCCTTGTCGTGGATTGCGAGCTTGCGTCCTTTTGGCCAAAATGATTACCAATACCCCAGGTATTTTTCATTATTATGTATATTCGCTTCTCTTGGACACAGCCGGGTCTTTGATGCTGGGAGAGCTTGGTGTGTTGTTGTTTGGCATAGCAAGCAGGGTAGCCCGCTCTATGAATTATCAAGGCGTCACAAATAGGCTTCTACCTGGCTATACACGTTGTGCCTCATGACGTACACACTATCCCTCCATGTTTCACTCACTTGCACCCCATTATCCATTTATTTCTATTGAGGCACTTCATTTATTACTGCCCCCTATATTTCACTTATAGTATTACACTTGCACACACACTATTCATTTATTATTTCTTACTACACATCCCATGCACCACACACCACTCCCCTCAAGACTAGTGGGAGTGGCTATTATTATTTAAAGCACCTGCTCGCCCTTTCATCAGCATTTCTGGCCTGGCTGTGTCCATTTGCAAGTATGGCCTTTTTCGGTGTTTCTGTATATGTCCCTGTGTTTTTATCGGTTCTGTTTGTGCATCAGGAACGTTCTGTTCCAGTTTAGGATTTAGGGACTCGCAAGTCTGGGGATCCTTGTCGTGGATTGCGAGCTTGCGTCCTTTTGGCCAAAATGATTACCAATACCCCAGGTATTTTTCATTATTATGTATATTCGCTTCTCTTGGACACAGCCAGGTCTTTGATGCTGGGAGAGCTTGGTGTGTTGTTGTTTGGCATAGCAAGCAGGGTAGCCCGCTCTATGAATTATCAAGGCGTCACAAATAGGCTTCTACCTGGCTATACACGTTGTGCCTCATGACGTACACACTATCCCTCCATGTTTCACTCACTTGCACCCCATTATCCATTTATTTCTATTGAGGCACTTCATTTATTACTGCCCCCTATATTTCACTTTTAGTATTACACTTGCACACACACTATTCATTTATTATTTCTTACTACACATCCCATGCACCACACACCACTCCCCTCAAGACTAGTGGGAGTGGCTATTATTATTTAAAGCACCTGCTCGCCCTTTCATCAGCATTTCTGGCCTGGCTGTGTCCATTTGCAAGTATGGCCTTTTTCGGTGTTTCTTCTAATGAGTCTATTTCGATGCCTAAATATGACAACTTTGTTACTGGCTCCACTGCTTTTCTTGTGCTATGGGGACCCTCAAATCTTGAAGTAGCGCTATAAACTTTACTTGGCAAATTTCTGACCCTGCTGGCCCTACTAACAAAAAATCACCCAGGTAGTGGGCAATTGACTCCCTCCTACAAACTCTTTGCCAACCCTAATGCAAAAATGAACTGAATGCTTCAAAATACGTGCATGATATGGCGCAACCCATAGGTAAGCATCTATCTTCAAAAAAAATAAAAAATGAAAAGAAATAAAAAAATATATAATAATTTCCCTTCAAACGACACCCTTTATTTAAAACTCTCTGGATGCAATGGTAACAATCTAAAAGCAGATTCAATATCTACCTTGGACATCAATGCCCCTTTTCCCCATCCTCTTACACTTTCTACCGCTGACTCAAATGACTGATAATGTACCTCGCTCACTTCCTTCCCTATTGCATCGTTTTAAATCTTGACTACAGATCCAAATCCTTCTCACCAAGCTAAATATTTGCCCTCCCCATCTTTTTTTTTTTTTTTGAAGGCCCTATCATACCACCCTATTCCACTATAAGTAGCATGTGCGTCCACCACCAGATCCATGTATTTTACAAATCCACATATTGCTTGGCTTACCATCCACCCACACTCTGGCATACACCAGAAAAAACCTTAAAGGGAATGTGTGGCCAGCAAAACATGTTTTTTTTTTTTTAGTTAAACAATTAGTGTGTAGGTGATTAAACATTGTTCTAATATTTTTTATTTTTTTCACGAGTCAGGAAATATTATAAATTGGATTCAATTTATAATATTTCCCAGCACTGGTCACTAGATGGAGCAATTCCCAAAATTGCAGCATTGCATGTGGTAAAGCAACCACATTGCTTTATGCTGCAAACTTGGGAAAAAATCCCTCGCTCTAGTGAGCTCTCAGAATCCCCCCCTCCTTTATCCTGTACATCGATGTAGCTACTTACCTGCAAACGCCGATGCTGCTGCAGAATCAACTGTAGCCTCTGGTGCCGATGTGTCCTCGCTCATCCGACACGATGCAGGACCTGTGAGTGACGACACAGCGTGATCTCTCGAGAACACGGCTGTGTCTGCACTGCCAGAAGCTGGGCGTTCTGAAGAGAAGTGGATGATACTTCTCGTCAGAACGCCCAGCTAGAAAAAGTTGTAAAAACGCCCCGATGTACGCACATAATACACGCCCACTTGGACTTTTACTTTAAACACGCCCACTTGGACTTTTGCAAGCCTCATTTGCATAAATACAAAAATGGTCATAACTTGACCAAAAATGCTAGTTTTTTAAAAATAAAAACGTTACTGTAATCTACATTGCAGCGCCTATCTGCTGCAATAGCAGACAGGGGTTGCAAAATCTGGTGACAGAGCCTCTTTAATGACTCTGACGAAGGAAGCGAAACGCGCGTCGAGGTGGTCCTTGGATCGGAGTGTGTCCCCTATCATGTCCACTTTGGGTAAATGACTATCTACTTAGATACCTAGATTGTTTGTAGAACTTGATATACTGCATTATTTTGAGTCATATCTTGCCATTATTTTAGACATTGGATCCTGTGGCTACTTACTCATATGTCTCATGCTATTATCTTGTTACATTATATGGTCATTTCCATAGGACGTGATACACATTCCTTTCTGGGGTGTTTTTAGTTTTTGTATTTTAGATGTATGTTTTTTGTGGGTAACTTCTCCCGTAGGGGTAATAAAGATTTACATATTTTATTTTTGCCTACGTGGTGTTGTTTGTTACATCAGGTATATTTTTGGTTTTCTTTTAAGTTTCAGTGTACCAACTATTCCTGTCCAATAGTGGAATGAGATGAACTGGACTTTACTAAATATATCACGTCATGAATTATTACTTATGTTACCTATAACCTCATATTTAACCCCTGACTTTTACAGTTATTTTTGGTTTTTCATTTTCGGTCTTTCCTCCCCAACGTCCAGAAGCCATAAGTTTTATTTTTTGGTCCAAAAAAAACGTATGAGGGATTGTTTTTTGAAGGACAAGTTGTACTTTTTCACGGCACCATTTATTGTACCATATTATATACTGGGAAACGTAAAGAAAATATTTGCTTAATCGTATTGTCTCCGCTTGTAAAGGGAGTCTAATATTAAATTTTAGGAAACTGATGCTTAACCCCTTCGCGCTCAGCGACGTACTATTCCTTCGTGCTAAGTGCATCGTTCGCGCTCAGCGCTGGAATAGTATGTCGCGGGAGGAACGGCCATTTCGTCCGTCTTCCCGACACATACAGGAGCTGTAACAGCTGCTAACTCGTACAGCAGTCGCCGCAGCTCCTTCTGCGGAGACTGATCGCTGTGTCCCCGCTGATTAACCCCTTGGAAGCCGCTTTCAATAGCGATAGCGGCTTCTTAGGGGTTAAGCTGCCATCATCGGCCCTCTACACGATAGCGGCCAGCGATGGTGGCTATAGCAACCGGACGCCTAACAATGGCATCCAGCTATGCCATTTATGGAAGCCTTGATGTCGGTGAGTAGCTGACAGCTGTAATACACTGAACTACGCATATAGTGCAGTGTATTAGAATAGGGATCAGGGCCTCCTGCCCTCAAGTACACCAGTGGGACAAAGTAATAAAGTTTAAAAAAGTTAAAAAAAGTTGTGTAAAAATAAGAAAATAAAAGTTTTAAAAGTATCAAAAGTAAAAAAAAAACTTTTTCCCTTATCAGTCTTTTATTATTAATAAAAATAAATAACAAATAAACTATACATAATTGATATTGCCGCGTCCGTAACGGCCTGAACTACAAAAGTATTTCGTTATTTATCCCGCGCGGTGAACGCCGTAAAAGAAAATAATAATAAACCATACCAGAATCACAGTTTTTTGGTCACTTCACTTCTCAAAAAATGGAATAAAAAGAGATAAAAAAGTTGCATGTACCTAAAAATGGTACTGATCGAAACTACAGTTCGTTACGCAAAAACAAGTCCTCACACGGCTTTCCTGATGGAAAAAAAGACAAAAACTGTATGGCTCCTAGAATAAGGCAACACAAAAAGTAAATGATTTTTAATAGAAATTATTTTATTGTGCAAACACCATAAGATATAAAAAACCCTATAAACATTTGGTATCGCCGTAATCGTATCGCCATGCTGAATAAAGTGAATATGTCGTTTATAGCGCACGGTGAACGCTGTCAAAAAAATAGAAGAAAAAACAATAGAAGAATTGCTGTTTTTTAGTCACCACGCCTCTTAAAAATAGAACAAAAACTGATCAAAAAGTCACATGCACCCCATGAAAACTACAATGAATTCCTCAAGGGGTCTAGTTTCCAAAATAGTGTCACTTTTGGGGGGTTTCCACTGTTTTGGCACCACAAGACCCAGGGGCGTAGCTAAAGGCTCATGGGCCCGGGTGCAAGAATTCAGCTTGGGCCCCCCTACCACTCCCCAACACCACCATCATCATCAGACCCCTGCGCGCGCTTATGCCCAGATGCCTTGCCCCAGGGGCGTAGTTAAAGGCTCATGGGCCCCGATGCAAAAGTTCTTATTGCCCCCCCCCCTGCAATCTTCTCATGGCCGACAGTCCGCAACTTTCAGCTGCATCGCTGGGTCTCCTGAGTGACTCACCAATGCAGCACTAGCAGCCAGGGGCGTCAGTAAGGGCTTAAAATGTATGGGGAAATAGCCCCAATATATATGTGTCTGCCCAAAAAAAAAATGTGTGTATAGGAGACAGCATAGCATATCTATAGCACTACGACCCTATAAACTAGTGATAGGATTAGATACATTGGCTCAGCAGACAGTATCACACATGATAGGATTAGATAAAGTGGCTGAGCAGACCGTATCACACATGATAGGATTAGATACAGTGGCTCAGAAGGCAGTATCACACATGATAGGATTAGATACAGGGCCCAGCAGACAGTATCACACATGATTGGGTGGACCCAGGAAAGGTAAGAATAATAATTTTGCTTCTTTAAGTGTTACTGATTATTTTTGTGTGTTTGTGTTTTTTTACAGGTTCGGTTGTTGGACTTCGGATACGAGGACTTCAATGACAGCGTTTTTTTATTCTCAATAAAATGGTTAATGGGGGTTGTTTTTTTATTTCAATAAAATATTTTTTTCTATGTGCTTGTATCTTTTTAAACTTTATTATCACCGCCTTAATAATGGCCGCTGGCTGATTGACAACCTCCAGTACTGAGGCGGGGCTTAATGTAAGCCGATGCAGAGGCTAATACTAACCCCCATTATTACCCCGGTACCCACCGCCACCAGGGGTGCTGGGAAGAGCCAGGTACGAACCAGTACCCGACCATCTGTAGTGACGGGCAGGCACCGGGGTGGCTGCAGGCTGGTAGTATTAGGCTGGGGAAGGCCAAAAACATTGGCAACTACCACCCTGGTAATGCTGCCTGCTGCTGCTGTGTTGTATCTGGCCGGTTATGAAAATTGGGGGGGACCCGACATCGTTCTTTTCAATTATTTTTTATTTTATTTTTTTTAAATGACGCGGGGTCCCCATTTTTCATAACCAGACAGATACAATAAAGCAGCAGCAGCCTAGCATTATCAGGGTGGGAAGGGCCACTGTATCTGGCCTTTCCCCTCCTGATACTACCAGCCTGTGGCCGACCATCACTACAGATGGTCAAGTACAGGATCGTACCCGGCTCTTCCCAGCACCCCTAGTGGCGGTGGGTACCGGGGTAATAAAGGGGGTTAGTGTTCGCCTCTGCACCAGCTAACACTAAGCCCCGCCTTAGCAAAGGATGCTGTCAATCAACCGGCGGCCATTACTAAGGCGGTAGTAATATAGTTTAAAAAAAAAACACAAAGACATAGAAAAAATATTTTATTGAAATAAAAAAAAAAACCCACCCAACCCTCATTAACCATTTTATTGATCATAAATAAAAAAGCCGTAATCGAAGTAGTCCTGGAATCCAACGTAGTCCAACGATCGAACCTGTAAGAAAACACAAAAGAAAAACGATTAGTAACACGTGTGTTAGGCTTAGATACAGGGCCCATGTGTGATGCTATCTGTTGGACCCTGTATCTAAGCCTACCACAACGTAGGCTTAGATACAGGGTCCAGCAGACAGTAATCTTATACAGTATAAGATTACTGTGTGCTGGGGCCCTGTATCTAAACCTACAGTGTAATACGCTTATATACAGGGCCCAGCAGACAGGATCACGCATGGGCCATGTATCTAAGCCTACCATGTGATTGGCTTAGATACAGGGCCCAGCAGATAGGATCACACAATCTGTGATCCTGTCTCATGGGCCCCCTAAGCCTGCTACATCGTAGGCTTAGGGGTTGTGCAGTCCCTAAACATTGATGGCCTATCCTCAGGATAGGCCATCAATAGCTGATGTGTCTCCCGGGACCCGCAAATCAGCTGTTTTGAAGGGGCCGCAGCACTCGTACGAGAGCTGCTTCCCCTTCATTTCACTACTCGCTCACACTGTGAATCGCCGACACCGATTCACAGTGTGACCGGAATGAAGGGGAAGCAGCTCTCGTACGAGTGCTGCGGCCCCTTCAAAACAGCTGATTGGCGGGTCCCGGGAGTCGGACCCCGCCAGTCAGGGCTACTAATCTTACCTTCCTCTTCAGCCGCGGCAGAAGTTCTGTCCTCTCGATGCTGTGCGCGGCGCATAGCGCTGTGACGTCATGCGCTGCGCACAGCGCTTGACGTCAGGACCTCCGCTGCGATCCGGAAACAGGAAGGTAAGTACAGTCTGTTACTATAGTAACGGGCCCGCGGCCCGAGTTACTATAGTAACTTTTTATTGATGTGGTGCGGGGGGGCTGTGGGCCCCCTGGCTTCGGGGCCCGGTCGCAATTGCGACCACTGCGACCCCTATAGCTACACCAGTGGATCCCAGCGATAACAAAATGATCACTTATCCTAAGGATAGGTGATAATTTATGATTCTGTCCAAAAAAAAAAACTTAAGAAAATGCCCCTGTTACTAGATATTATCTAACAAATCTGTAGGAGCAGCCTCTTTATTATCTATAGTTTCCAATGGACACTGGCATAGCAGAGCTGTGTGCTTCACATTACAGCACAGCTCCAGACCTCCAGTAATGTGCAATCATTCATGACCCACAATAACCTCTAGCCCCCTTATCAGTGTCTTCCCGATAACTGGAGGCTGAACTGTCCTGTAATGAATTATGACCCTCAGTAACCTCTTATCAGTGTCCTGTCTGCGCTGCTCTCACTGCTGAATCCTCCCGTTCTGTCCTCTATTTGCAGGATAGAAAGAACAGAGAGAGACAGCAAAGATCAAACATTATAGGGAAAGCACACTAAAGAAAGACCATGTAACTGTATGAGTAACGCCTGTCCAGAACTCACATGGATGTGGGGGAAACGAGCTGCGATAAGACATGAGCTTCTCCTTACACAGCGTGCGGCAGTGTGTGTATCTAGACTCCTCCTCCCCTGTCTCCTCCAATCCAGTGCCTCAGAGCACAAGAAGGGAGGGGGAGTACACACGCTGCTGCACCTGCGCTGTGTAAAGATCGATTTTATCTAAGAAACAATGATATGGACACTAAGTGTGGCGAGGGGTGCCCGTGGGCCCCTCAGGCTTAGGGGCCCGGTCGCAACTGCGACCGCTGCGACCCCTATAGCTACTCCACTGAATTAGTAAACTTTGTGTAGTGTTTACAGTTGAAAAAACCTTATTAACATATTATTTAAAAAAAAAAATGGTGAGGAAGTGTAATTTGCTCAGTAAGCCGTTTTGCTTACTATGATAATGAACACGTACACTTTGGAAAGTACATGAAACATTAGTTTGTTTGTGATCGGCTGACAGTACACTATGAGATTTTTCCTTTGTATGAGCAGTTATGAGTTAATAATTGTTAGATATTTGGCAGTGCCAAAAGATAAGTTAAAATCAGCATAAGGCTGGGTTCAGACAGACTTTTTTGAGTCAGACTTTGCTCTGCCTGCACGCCGATTTTCGCAGCGTTTTTCGCCCTTGGCCATTGAGCGCCGCGGGCAAAAAACTCAGTGACATACGTTTTCTCTGCCTCCCATTGATGTCAATGGGAGGTCAGAGGCGTAAACACCCGAAGATAGGGCATGTCCCTTCTTTTTCCAGAGAGCCGGTTTTTACGCTCGCGGGAAAAAAATGCCTCCGCCTCCCATTGAAATCAATGGGAGGCATTTTCGTCAATTTTTTGGCGCGTTTTCTGACACGGTTTCCATGTCAAAGAACGTGTTAAATAAAGACAGATTATTTTTTTTTTTTTCAAAGCACAATACAAATAGAGTAATAGTGTAAATAAGTATTTTGGCATTTTGTAATCCGTATACAGTATGTAAACCATAAATGTGCAGGAAAGATGGGTGTGTATAAATAGCACATCAAAGGCATTCTCTTAGCCTACACTCTCGATATAGGGCAAATGTACATGAAATCTCTGCCAAGTCTAAGGGAGTGTACCAATAAAGCTAACTTTATATGATATGGGTAGCGTTTGAAGACACTGTACCTGGACGACTTAAATTTTCTCTATCGAGTTTTGCATTATTTTAAGACGGGAAAGGTACAGTGCTTGGGCTTAAAACAAGAATGTAAAATATTACTCAATGGGAGAAAGTTAGCCATGTTAATATGCCTGTTTTCTGGCAAAGAAATGTTGCAAACAGATCAAAAGTCGCAAAATTTGCATCTTTTGGGCAGTATCCTCCACTTTCGACCCCTTTTGAAAATGTAGGCGGAGCTTAGTGGAAGGGGCGTGCCCACTTCGGCCCGACATATTTACTATAATTTACACCAGAAACTGGCAACTTGCGAAAATTATAGCAAAGATCTACGACATCTCCAGGTTGGCATAGATTTTATTTAGTGTCGCATGGACAACCGAAAATGCAAAACATTTATTAAGAGTCATTTGCCTCTTAATAAATTTGTTGCATCTTACTCTAGCTTGTTAGAACTAAAACTGGCACAATCTTGATACATCTTCCCCAATAAGTCTATATGATTAAGCAATTTACATTTTCCTAGATTACATATTCGTTTTATAAGCGCTGGCAGTAGATTTACTTGCCATAATTTAAATGTATGGTTTTCACAAATTTGTGTATGTGTGTATATAATTATACAGTACTTTTTGAGTTGATCATAAACATAATAAAGCAGAGTCCCTTATTTCAGAACATCTACAAAACGTATTGCTAAACGGAAGGAGCACTCACTAAATGACCTTGATCTCCTCATTGGTGGCTGAAAGATTAACCACACAATATGTAAATGTGTACACGTAATCCCTTTTGCTATTTTTTACTGACCAAGAGGGTTCACACGATGGCCCTTTCTGACCTCTCAGACTCTTTCAAAACTGAATAGGACATTGGGGTACACTTGGCTGTGTCTGGTGACAGACGATCTTTAAAGGAAATCTGTCACCAGACAAACCCCTTTAATATAGTGCATCTATGAGATACTCAACGTAATGTGCTTCAGGTGCCATGCAAAAGCGTGCTATACTAATTATGGTGTGTGCTCAGGCCTGATTAGCAAATCAAAATAGTTTTGTCTGAGACTCGACTAAGCACACAAGTGGTATGGCCGCAATCACATGATGCCTCCCGTTGAAAAAATATTGGCATATAGTGCACACTTCTGGATGACTCCCCTAACCGTTGTTTGGGGCACTATTCAGCATGTTCAATAGCTCTTGCTAAAGCAGAAAACCATGGCCATCTTATAGATTCTCTTTGGCAAGCAGATACCGTGGTCATGTTAAAAATAATTCAGTGAGGGGGGGCGGAGCTTGCTACGCTGAGAGATGGAAGTGTGATCCCGGAGCTCTTCCTCGCACTCATCAAATCTATAGCATAACACCGACTACTTACCGTTAGACATGGGAAAAACGGGTAAGGACGAGACCAAGGATGCGGGGGGAACCCCTCGGCACCCCAAACCTGTGCCTGAGATGGACAAATTCTTTAAGAAGAGAGGGGCTTCTGCGGCGGGAAGATCCAAGATGGCGCTGGAACTATCACACGAGGACCAGAGGGCGGAGGACTCAGACAGCTTGTACGCTACCTCGGAGTGTGCAGGGGAGATAGATGCTGAACCTATTTCCAGGGCTTATCTGAAGGAGACCCTGATGCAGGCTCTCACCCCCGTGATGAACGACCTCAGGGAAATTAAGGCTGACATGCACCATATTGGACACAGGGTCCTCGCCCTGGAAGAGACGCAAGCGTCCATTTTGGATCAACAAGACGCTCAACATAAAACAGCGAAAGAACATGCTGATCATTTGAATACCCTGTATATACACTTGGAGGACCAGGAGAACAGGAGTAGGCGAAAGAATATTAGGCTACGGGGCCTCCCGGAATCGGTGACTGTGGACTCGCTGGCAGGTACTGTGCTGCAGTTTTTTACCTCCCTGATAGGTGAAGATCGGGTCGCATCCTTAGTGATCGAGCGGGTACACAGGGCATTGAGGCCTAAACCCACTGACACGGAACCCCCAAGAGATGTCATAGGTGGCATCTTAAGTTTTGTACACACGGCGGCCATTCTAAAAGCGGCACGAGAGGCCACAGAGCTTGAATTTGAAGGAGCTAAACTGGCGGTATACCAAGATCTAGCAGCCAGCACGTTAGCGAAACGTCACATCTTAAAACCGGTCACGGATGCTTTGCGGGCACACAAGCTACCGGTAAGATGGCTCTTTCCATTTGGGCTGGCGACCATGAGAGCGGGGAGGCAGATTACCATACGTACGCCAGAAGATTTGGAGAAAGCGTGGCAAGTGCTGGATATAGATCCTATAACTGTCCCATCTTGATTGCCGTGGCTATGGATTTAACAAGGCCCAAAACTCGCCGACCATGGAAACCAGTGGCGAACGCCAAATTGCCCAAGAGGCAGAATCGTCTTCCCTCAGGAGGGGCTACCTGATTACCTGATGGGACTAGGAGCTGGCTGCGGTTAATGGCGATTATGGAGCTGGAGCTGATACTTTACAGAAGATTGGAGCTGGTTTTTTCCTTTGATGGCATGATAGTTGGTTTTTATTTATCAGAATGCATAGCTGCCTTTCTGGGATAAACCCCCCTCCCTTCCTTCCCCCCAACCCCTTTCCTCCTCCCCTCCCCCCCTCTCCCTCCCCCCCTCTCCCCCCCCTCTTTTCCACCAACCCCACCCCATCCCCCCCCTCCCATCTCTTTACGCTCCCCCCTCCCATCTTACCACCCCCCTCCTCTCCCTCCTCTTTCCCCCCCTTTTTTATTTCGCGTTTTCCTAGATTGCTGGCCGCTTGAGTAACTTTGAGATGATTTTCTTTGAAGGAACCACTGTTGCTCTGCTTAGGTTTTGCCTTAATCAATGCGGTACAGTAATTAGACTGATGCCTTTTATCATTTATAATCTGAGCAAATATGTCTGTATCAGTTTCATGAAGGTGTTTGAATGTATTTGACTTGCTTTATGCTTCTGTAGTTTTGATGAAGTGTTTAGGATCTCATGGTGAGTTCCTTTTCTCCCCCCCCCCTGGACAGGGGTTGGTCCTTGGACCTCTGTCCCGGGCTATACTTTCTCTTTATGCCGGGATAATAGGGAGAGGGTCATTTTGCTGTTTATAGGTTTTTTATGTTTTATTTTTCATTTCTTTCTTTTATATGTGTCTTTAATTCTCTGGTGTCTCTCATTTTTGGGGGTTGAAGCGAGGTATCTCTCGGATGTAGGTCTACTAACTTAGGGACGGCTGCGATGTTTATGGATAGGTCATATAGATGGGTAGGCTGAAGCTGTGCTCATTTAATGTGAAGGGCTTGGGTTCCCCTCAGAAGAGATCCAGGGTATTGGGTGCGCTACGGGTACAGGCTCCTGATATTTTGTTTCTCCAAGAGACACACTTTAGACCGACACACATACCCACGTTACCTGTACACACTTACTCACAATGGTTTCATAGTACTTACTCCTCTAAGTCACGGGGGGTGTCTATAGCTATTCATAAGAACATACAGTTTAAGGTAGAATCGTCTCTGGTGGACGAAGGGGGACGCTATATTTTTTTAAAAGGCCAAG
Organism: Rhinoderma darwinii; assembly: GCF_050947455.1. NCBI lineage: Eukaryota > Metazoa > Chordata > Amphibia > Anura > Rhinodermatidae > Rhinoderma > Rhinoderma darwinii. Next base: position 326,972,878 of record NC_134688.1, on the reverse strand, counting down.
TTTCTGGTATGAAAATTACGCTAGCTAACATATATTCCCCTAACATAAGGCAATATAGATGGATGAGGTCTACCCTACTGTCCCTACTATCCTTTGCTGAAGGTCAGTTGGTATTGGGGGGAGACTTTAATGTGTCTCTTGACTTGCCGATGGACTCCACCTCTTTGGTCCAGACGTTTCCACCTTTGTTGCTCCGCAAGCTGAAAATGCTCTTATCAAGAATGGGCTTGGTGGATGCTTGGAGGGTTGGTAACCCGTCGGTAAAGGACTACACATTTTATTCTGCCCCCCATGGCACCTACCATAGAATAGATTATTTTTTCCTTTCTGCAGCTCTATTGCCGTACTTGCAGCATGCTGAAATTGGGAATCTTACGGTTTCGGATCATGCCCCGGTATGCATCACCCTGGAATTAGGGTGTATTCCTCAGAGGGAGTGGCTCTGGAGACTTAATGATAAGATTATTGCACAAGATGAAAATAGTGCGGTGTTAGCTTCCAAGTTGGAGGAATTTTTTCAAATTAATGATTCCCCACAGGTGTCCAGACCCATTCTCTGGGAAACACATAAGGCATACATGAGGGGGGAGCTTATCGCGTTGGCCTCTTACCTTAAGAGGCAACGTTCTAAGCATATTTTACGCTTGTTGAAACAAATATCTGACACTGAGAGATTACATAAACAGGGGGGATCCCATTTCGATTATAAATTGTTGTGCTCAAAACGCCAAGAGCTCAAGGACCTTCTTAATTATAAAGCCACTAAGGCATACAGGGGGGCTGTTTCCCAGACATATATGCATGGAGATAGGGGCCCTCCCTCATACACTGGACAGGCAGGAACGTATAACCGCTTTCCTGTCAGATATATTAACACCTCAACTCACCAAGACACAAGGTGAGACGCTTTTAGCGCCCATCACGGAGGAAGAAGTGGGTAGGATCTTGGACTCTATCCCTTCAGGGAAGAGCCCGGGGCCAGATGGGCTGCCTATCTCTTTTTATAAAAAAATTCGGAAACAACTGATCCCAAAATTCACGGCAGTTTGTAACTCTCTGCTAGGTGGATCCTCTCTTCCCGCACAGTCTTTGGAAGCATTTGTCACCATTCTTCCTAAGGCGGGGAAGGACCCTGAGCAATGCGGAAGCTATAGACCCATCTCACTATTAAATTGTGATGTTAAGTGGTGGGCAAAAATCTTGGCGACACGCATGCAATCACTCTTGCCCTTGATTATTGGAGAGGAGCAAGTGGGATTTGTGAAAGGGAGAGAGGGTAAACACAATGTAAGCAGAGTGTTGCATGCGATTTTACAGGTGCGTGAAACTAGGGGATCTATGGTGCTTCTAGGCACTGATGCCGAAAAAGCCTTTGACAGGGTCTGTTGGGAGTACATGAGGAGAGCACTACTGAAATTTAATTTTCCACCCATATTCATAAATGCTATCTTCTCATTGTATAGAGTACCGTCTGCTAGGATTCAGGTTAATGGATCCTTGTCTGCTCCCTTTTCCATATCAAACGGGACCAGGCAGGGGTGTCCTCTGTCCCCGTCACTTTTTGTTATTATGCTGGAACCGCTGCTTTTAAAATTTCGACAGACTGAGGGCATCCAGGGTCTTCGGGTGGGAGGACGCGTACATAAGACGGCGGCCTTTGCAGATGATCTATTGCTGATGGTTACGAATCCACTCATTGCCCTCCCGTTGATCCTGGATGTTTTTGCTCGGTTCGGGGATATATCCAATTTTAAAATTAATTATGGGAAATCGGAGGCCCTAGGTATCTCCTTGCCAAAAGATCAACTCACATATTTGAAATCCATTTCCTCGTTTAGATGGCAATCTTCAGCTATTCAATATTTAGGCATTAAGATTCCAGCGGACCCCAAGGATATATTCTCCCTGAATTTTGCCCCTTTAGTATTAAAGATACAAAAATTCTTGTCCACAATTAATATTCCATTCCTTTCTTGGATTGGCAGGAAAAATCTATTAGCCACTTATGTGCTCCCACAGATCCTGTATCCATTACAGAGTGTTCATAGATCTCCTGGTTAGTTATTTCAATAGATTCAAGCGGCTATTTATTAACTTCCTGTGGAAGGGAAGACATCCCAGAATGGCTCACAGATTACTCATTTTGAAAAAGAAACAGGGGGGCTTATCCTTACCAGATATAGGATTATATTATACGGCCATTCAACTACTTCGTTGGTCACAGCTTGCTAATGTATCTCTTACCCATAGTTATTTAGATTTGGAGAGACGGGTTCTATCGGAGGAATATCTCCACTTACTTTGGGTTAAATTGCCGCTACCGCCGAAAACGCTTGTAGTTAGTGACATGACGAGAGGTATGCTTAAAGTCTGCCAGAGGTCTGAAGTACTGAATATGGCCAGGGGTTACCTGTCCCCGATAGCTCCACTGGGGGCCCTACCCTACTTTACAGATAGAGATGCTTCTCTAGGTTCGACATTATGGCCTCTCTTGAACTATCTTCGGGTTAGGGAGGTTACAACGGGAAGGGGTGTTCCGGATTTGAGGGTGATGTTGGGAAGCTCTAGTGATAAAGGGGGGATGACTTGTGCCGGGAATGTTACATTTCTCCACCAAAAGGGTTTTGAATCAGCATGCTGCAAGTTCTTGGCTAAGGCTCCTACTCCATATCCAGATCCTACCTGGATGGAGAACTATGCTCTTATGTCACAATCTCCCGCTAAAGCTTTATCAAAAATGTATACTAATATTCTGATGGATCTCGCCCCTACCAAACCCTCTTTTCTACTGGCCTGGGAGAGGGAGCTAAATATTGTGTTCTCACAAAGAGAAGTCTCCATTATTTTATCTAGATCTCATGGGTTTTCATGCTGTGTGAGGCATCAGGAGAATTCCTACAAATTGCTAACACGCTGGTACAGAACTCCGGCATATCTATACCAGATTCGTCTTATTGCCTCAAATGTATGTTGGAGGTGTGGGTTGGCTCCTGGATCCCTGTCACATATATGGTGGTACTGCTCCAAAATTAGACCTTTTTGGGGTCAGGTGGAAAAGGCTATCAATGATGTTGTTGGTGGCTCTCTGGTATTATCACCTGGCCTGATCCTTCTATGGCTTCCATCTGGAGATTTTATCCCTGTACGGAGAAACTTGGCTACTTTGATGGTGTCGGTGGCTAAATTGTTGATACCGCTGAAGTGGCAGAGTGAAGACCCCCCTTCCATGGATTTGTGGTGGTCCAGGGTCCATCAGTTACATTCATTGGAGGAGCTCGTGGGTTGGCATACCTTCTCGCGGGAGCTGTTTCTGAAGGTTTGGAAGCCATGGAGGGATTATCACAAGAGACTAGAGCAGGGTGGGGACTGGACACCTAAACATACCCAGTAAGGGGGAGGGGATTAAGATCCAGGTTGAGACCCAGACTTGACTCAGGTTGGGTCCCAGGAAATCCTTCACAGAATATCTACATAGAATCTGTATGGCTAAAACCTATGATACTCATGATATGTTGTATCCATTCGCTGACTACATCCGAGAGATACTAAGAGATACTGAAATGAGGGATGGGGGTGCGGAAGGTTTTTTGAGAAGACAAATATGCTTATCAGAATGATAATGCATTCCCTGGACCTCTACTGCTAGAGACATGGCTTGTTGTTTGTCTTGTATGTCCATTGTTTCTTGTTGATTATTGTCCGATAAAAAGATTGGGTTTTGCTCAGTGAATTACTTTCATGAATATTTTCTATCTTGACCATATGTTATGCGGGAATTGCCTAATTGCAATTTGGATATATGAAAGTGATTGCCTTGGATGCACTGCTTTTATACTGTTTTATATGTTATGCTGTTTCTTATTGCAAAAATGTGTCTTTAAAATAAAGAATTTATAAAAAAATAATAATAATAATTCAGTGCAGTTTATGCTGAAGACTGAAAGAAACACAACAAAAAAAGTATTTCTGTGACATTTTTATTCTTTATTTTTATTATTTTTTCCTTATGTTAGCATATAACTGCATATAACACATTCACTGCACATATCCATAATTCAATGGCAATTAACACAAGTTTTCTTAATTATTATCTTCATATGTATACACTTGGCTCTGCTCTCAGTTCATAGGAAATAATAGAAGTTGCATGCAGCACCAGCCATAGGCATCATGCACACAAGCGTATTTGTCATTCATATCATAAGGATATTCAATACGATGTTACTGCATTTCAATGGGGCAGATGTGTCCACCCTTAACTTGTTTCTAAAGCCGACAAATCCCGAAATGTGTGACACAAAATGTTAAACAAGCAGGTAAAAAAACCATAAACCTTCGACAGATGCCATTCTTCAGCCATCCATTGCCCATTGACTCCCATGTTAAAAAAAACCATAGCTTTAATGTATTTGTTTTTACTGGATAGCTGTGACTAATGTGTCTGACAGATGACATCCAACAGCCATTTGTTATCCTATGTTAATAGGTTTTTTACTAGAAGGTGCGAGATTGTATTGAAATGGTATCATGACAAATTGTATAACAACGCAATTCAAGAAAAGTTAATGGTGGGCACATCTGTACAATGGTGGAAACACATGCTGAGTCCACATAAAAAAAAATTTCAGTATGCTCCATCATGTTTTCAGTACATGTTTTCAGTATTTTGGGCTGTATTTGGTCAGTATTTTGCATCAGTATTTGGAAGTATTTGGAAGCCAAATCCTGCAGTGGTACTTAATGAGAAAAAAAGTATAATGGAAAGATTTGTACCTCTTCCATGTTTTGGACCCACTCGTGGTTTTGGCTTCGTAATACTGATGCCAAATACTGACCAAAAACTGCCGTGTGAAAGTATCCTTAGTGAAATATCTCAAGGGGAAACAGCAATGATATATTCATCATATGTGTCTTGCGTTTGCAGTTTCTCCTCTGATGCATGTCTCTCTTTAGGTGACCTCAGAAACCTAAACAAAATAATTGTGGAATTAATCAGCATATAAATACATGTTTTTAATATGCAGAGAAAGCTAATTTTACAATTGAACATTTGTGTGTCGAATATGCAAACTCTTGACTGTATCACAATATTTGGAGGGATATTCTGTTTCATTGTCATTTTTATTTATTCATTTCTAGAATTGGAAACAATACAATTTTGTAATATATATGTAATTAAAATTCTGCTCACATAATTTATTTTTACTAGTGTAGTCGACTCCAGTCTCTGCACAGTATAATGGATTATTCCTAAGTAATCCACCCATAGGATGGATTCCTGCCTCTGTGGATTATTTGCCTTAATTGCTTAATTCATCTCACCCTTTTGGCATACTATATAAATCTGGCCAAGCTATTAAGCTTCCTGCCTCAAGTCTAGTTCCTTTCTGACTCTCCCTACAAAATGTTGCTGTCATTTGTGTACCGAACTTGCATTTTTTCCTGACCACGTCTCTGCCTCACGCGGTAACCTGTTGCTGCTCATCTGTGTACCGATCCTGGGCTGTTACGGGGCTACTCTTGCTATTATCACCCTCCTACATGATCTAGAATCTTAATCTGCTATAAACCTTAGCAGACTAGTCTGGCTCACATGTGGAATCCCCTGGAACAAGTCCTTTGACAACTATGAAGCAACAAATTGCTGAACTACAAGCATTTGGAGCTACTTATAAAAAAAAAAAATGTTCTCAGCTGCAAAATCGATTGGGAGAGCAACAAAGAGAGATGATTTAATTACAAAGACAACTTTCATATGTGCGTGGCTCACTCAGCCACAGTCTCAAGTTTACACGCCATTAGCCATTGGCGTAACAAACCCCCTGCAACCCTGACCGGAGGGTTATGGGACCGAATCCCCCTCACGCTTGCTACATTAGTCCCTGGCAATGGTCTGCACCGTGGCACATACAAGGTCCTGACGCTGGCAGCACACAACGTCCATCTCTAAGGTTCAGCGCTTTTTCATACTGTTGACCTGATCTACAGGATAGGTCATCAGTATATGATCGGTGGGGGTGTAACACCCAGACCCCATACCGATCAGCTTTTGGGGATGCTTCCAGGCCCTGGATGTTATGCAGTGGCTTGTGTCAGAAGCAGAAGGCTTCCGTACACAGTATTGCGGCCGTGCTGGGTTATTGCAGCTCTGCTCCTATTCACTATGAAACACTGCCCTGTGCTCGGACAACCTCTTTAATTATGCTACATATATTTTTCAAATTTACTAGTGAAAAGAAAAATGTATTGCTTACAATTAATCTTCTGACAGATGAAGCTCCAGTGTTGGCTTCTCTTTATGTAGAAAAGGATAGTAATCTTCTGAATGTTTTGGATGACTGTATCACTGCTATGAATCAAGTTTTAGATGATCCTAATTGTTATGCCACAGCTGAAGTTAGACTGCATAATCTGCGGCAAGGAAGGTGCTCAGTTCCGGAATGCACAGAAGAGCTGCTGGGTAACTGATACCACAGGGAAGCTAGCGGCTCAGAAGAGCCAATTTCAGAGAGGGCTTTCAGAGCAAGTGAAGGATGTACTTTCCAATATCCAATATCTGAACTTGCTGTTAACCCCTTAATACCGAAGGTATTTTAAACCTTAATGACCGAGCAATTTTGTAGGATTTTCCATCGTCACATTCAAAGATCTATAACTTTTTTATTTTTGTGTCGACATAGCTGTATAAGGACTTTTTTTTTTTTGCGGGACAAGTTGTATTTTATAATAGCACCATTTTGGGATACATATAATTTATTGATTAACTTTTTAATAACTTTTTTAAAAACAGACATTTTTTTGCGTCTTAATTTTACGCCGTTTACCGTGTGGTATAAATAACATAATAACTTTATTCAGCGGGTCGTTACAATTGTGGCGATATCAAATTTATATTGATTTTTTTTATGTTTTCCTACTTTTACACAGTAACAACACATTTTTTTCAAAATTATTTGCTTTTGTGTCGCCATATTTTAAGAGCCATAACTTATTTATTTTTTGACCGATGCAGCTGTATGAGGGCTTTTTTTTTGCAGGACGATTTGTAGTTTTTATTGGTACCATTTTGGAGTAGATGCGACTGTTTCATCAGTTTTTGTCAAATACTTTTGAAGGCAGGATGAATAGAAAACAGCAATTCTGGCGTTGTTTTTTATTATATTTTTTACGCCGTTCACCGTGCAGGTTAAATAATGTAATTATTTTATGGTTGAGTTCGTTACGGATGCGGCGATACCAAATATGAGTAACTTTTAACTTTTTTTCAATATAAAGTATTTTGTAAGGGGAAAAAGTGGGTATTTATTTTTTATTTTTTTACTTGGGACATTTATTTATTTCAAACTTTATTTAACTTTTTTTTACTTATTTTAGTCCCACTGGGGGACTTTACAGTGCAAACTTTTGATCGCTATTATAATACACTGCAATACTTCGGTATTGCAGTGTAATATTGCCGGTCAGTGTAAAACTGACACGCACCTGTTAGGTCATGCATCTGGCATAGCCGTACAGGCTATCACTAAAGGCAGACCTGGGGGCCTTTGTTAGGCCCCCAGGCTGCCATAGAACCCATCGTCACCCCGCGATGCACGCGGGGATGCCAGTGGGATGAGAGAGGGAGACCCCTCCCTCTAAAATCACTCAGATGCGGCGCTCGCTATTGAATGCCGCATCTGAGGGGTTAAATAAGATCAGAGAACACTGCTAGTGGTCTCCAATCGTTGTCCTGAAGCCCGAGGCTGTTAGCAACAGCACGGGCTTCAGGAGATCCCCGGATGATGCGGGGAAAGTTCTTTTGAAGTGCCGACGTGAAAAGGCGGCGCTTCAGAAGAACTACCCTGAATGGCCGACGTAAAAAAAACTATACGCCGGTCGTTAAGGGGTTAAAGATTAATTACCATCACAATACAAAGAATTTCAGGATGTCTGTGATAAAAAGAATGCAGATAAGCTACCTCCACATGGTTAATGATTGCCCAATAGAACTGTTACCCATAGCTACATAACCCTTTGGTCGAATCTACTTTCTTTCGGAAACAGAACTGAAAGCCCTTAAGGAATATTTGGATGAAAATTTGAATACAGGCTTTATCTTTCCATCTACATGTCCTGCGGGAGCACCCTTGTTCTTTGTTGAGAAGAAATATTTAACCTTACGTCCCTGCATTGATTATAGGGAGCAAAGAAACTAACAGTTAAAAACCGATATCCTCTGTGGGCGTGGCTAGCCGGAGAACTGAGCAGACGTGCTTTCAGGAGCTCCGCATCTAAAAAAAAGAATCTAATAACATCACAGCCTTTAAAGCTATTTTTTGAAAGCTGAACCGGTGTGGTAGTGCAAAGAGATTCTCTGCACCTGGTCAATCATTTGCAGACAAGTTTAATACCATTGTGGCCTAGACCATGCTCAGACCACGCGCTACACCAATGGGGACAGCTGCCACGCAGGCTCAGAAACATCATCAAAGGTGAGCGGCGTACCAATCAAGAGATTAAATCTCTCCCCAGTCATATTTCAACAAAAGGTTAAGGCGTAAACTATAACGCAGCCTGTTTGATTTCTACCGCATGTAAGGGCAGACCCGCGCCCCCCCCCCTCTTAGATCTCTGAGACACTAACGTTTACAGACGCCCTGTTTATGTAATGGGGAAGCACTGTTGAGGTGTAAAACAGAGAGTTACCGACCCCACTGACGTACCAAAGGATCAAAGACACCGTCCGATCTGAGTCCTTATTCACTTGGCTAGGAACGGCACTCATACTAACATACCTAAATAACATGCCTAAAGTATGCAAACATTGCACGGAGAGCATCAGTCACCTTCCCCAGATACTAAACGGTAGGACATACCATTGCGAAGACATAAAAGGAAGCGAGGCAGCACATCCAAAAAAGTGGGAATTTATTCACCCAATGCAGAACACTGTGGGTGCGGAAACCATAATGTAATTCACCCCAACAGTCCAATATTGTTCTGTGCAAAGTGATAGGACCGATGGCAATAGACAAAAACAAAAATGTCACAGCACCAGAAAAAATGCTGCAAAGTGTACATGTCACAAAATAGGACTGGGTACAAAGTCCCTATGAGTACACACAAAAAAAAGAAGCGTGGCAGCACATCCAAAAACGTGGGAATTTAATATTGGGCTGTAGTGGGCTTACGCACCCCCAGTGTTCTGCATTGGGTGAATAAATTCCCACTTTTTTTTGGGATGTGCTGCCTCGCTACTTTTTTTGTGTGTACTCATAAGGACTTTGAACCCAGTCCCATTTTGAGGCATCCACTCTTTGCTTCATTTTCATTGAAAATAACTTTGGGAAAGGGAAGAAATCAAACCCTTACTAGGCCTCAAAAAAGGGGACTGAATTTTGTCCTATACTGGAAAATGAACACGGCGTCCAGAACGCTATTTATGCAGTAAATGCTTTCTTTTACAGCAAGATAAAATAACAGCCTTGCAGAGTGCCCTCACCAGAGAAATAAAGGTCTACATTTTACTGTGAAATAAGAGGTAACTCTCCTTTGTAAAAGGAGCCACCTTGTTTTTTCTCATTATACAAGTGCTTAGTGCTTTTAATTAAATCTCTATGGTCTCAGAACAACTAATTACCTTTCTACAGAACTGTGAATTTAAACAAGAAAGAGCATAGTTCTAAAATTTCTGGACTCTCTGTGGTCTTCTGATTAACTTCTAATCTGAGTATTCAATCTAAAAAGGAAATTTACTACTAGACCTATCAGCACAAGTGGTCCGTCCTACAAATTTAGAGAATATCATTTATACTCAGAAGTAGTTCAGAACATGTATTAACCCCTTCCCGCTCAGCTCAGTACTATTACGTCGTGCTGAGCGCATCGTTCGCGCTCAGTTCAGTAATAGTACTGACCTGAGTTAACACGGCGCCATCTTTCCCCGGCGCGTGTTTGAGCTGTGATACCTGCTGTTTCCGACAGCAGGCTATCACAGCTCAGTGTGCAGGGACCGATCGCGGTGGTCCCCGCCGATTAACCCCTTAGAAGCCACGTTCAATAGCGATCGCGGCTTCTTAGGGGTTAAGCCACAATCGACGGCCCGCTACACGATAGCAGCCCGCGATGGCTGCTATGGCAACCAGAGTACTAATAATGGACTCTGGCTACGCCATCAACGGAAGCCTAGTGGGTCCTGACAAAGTCAGGACCCACTATGCTTGCTGTCAGCGAATAGCTGACAGCTCTAATACACTGCACTACGCGTGTAATAGAATAGTGATCAGGGCCTCCTGCCCTCAAGTTCCCTAGTGGGACAAAGTAAAAAAAAGTGTAAAAAAGTTAAAAAACAAGTTGTGTAAAAATAAGAAAATAAAAGTTTTAAAAGTGATAAAAGTACAGGGGGTGGAGCTTGCCGAGCAAGGTGATGGACGTGTAATCCCGGCACTCCACACTACATCCACCGATTCCTCAGGATATTGCCCACTTTTTTCGGCTAAAATGGTGAAGACAGGTCGGGACAAGTCTAAGGAACATGCAGGTACCCCCAGATCCCATAAACAGTCGTCCGACATGGACAAATACTTCGGCAAAAAGATGCCGCCTGCAGAGAGCAGATCCAAGATGGCGCCGACATCTTCCCGCTGTGAACAGGGAGAGGATTCAGATAGCTCATGTGCGCCTTCAGACTCGGCGGGGGATGCAGACTCTGTACCGATATCTAGGGCTTATCTAAAGAAAACACTGCTCCAGGCACTTATGCCTGTGATGAAAGACTTATCAGACATCAAAACCGATATGCATCACATTGGCCATAGAGTAATGGCGCTGGAGGAAGCTCACATTTCTACTGTTAAATTTGGTGCTTCGGTTCACCAGGAGCTTTCTGCTCATCACATGCACTTGAATAATCTCTATCTTCACATGGAAGATCAGGAAAACCGTAGTAGACGGAGGAATGTTCGCCTTCGGGGTATCCCCGAGTCAATTGACCATGATGCCTTACCTGCTGTGGTAGATTCTATTTTTCGCTCATTAGTAGGTCCCGAGCTGACTTTGGATATCACAGTAGAAAGGGTACATCGAGCCCTTCGTCCCCGGCCTGGGGCTGGTGAACCTCCACGTGACGTCATCTGTGGGATTTTGATCTATGTTCACACGGCGGCCATTTTAAGAGCTGCAAGAGATGCTCCGGAAGTCGTGTATGAAGGGACTAAGATCTTACTCTTCCAAGACCTGGCTGCGAGCACATTGGCCAAACGCCGTATTCTGAAGCCGGTTACAGAGGCGCTACGTGCTAAGAAACTACCTGTTCGTTGGCTTTATCCATTCGGCCTTGCTACGATGAAAGATGGCCGGCAGATCACCATCCGCACACCTGGAGATCTGGATACTGCATGGAAAAAGCTGGGGATAGAGCCTATGGAGATTCCGTCCTGGATGCCGGTGTCGCTGGAATTGGGAATGCCTTCAGTGCAAGAACCGTGGGAACCTACTCCCAAGCCCTAGTCTCCGAGAGTCAAGAAGACGCGTATGGCAGAGGACACTTGAATGATGTCTTAAAGTGATTTAGTTTAAATTTCTTCACAGAAATGTTGGGATCGTTTGTATATGTTGGGCATTATATTTTACCCATGTAAACCCAATACATTGTGGCAAATTCACCGTGATAAGGGGGAGGAAGGTGTATTATTGTTCTATTATGGGGTTGGAAGTGATTGTTATATCGTGGGTAAAGTTGGCCATGACTTATACTCCCTATATATATATGTATTTCTCCCAACTCTCCAATATATTGTGCGGTGATTCAGTTTAGTATTAATATGTGGATCAGTATTCGGTTTATGTCTTACGAGTTATGAAGAATTGGTGCAATGTTTTGTACAAAATGGCAACTTCCCCCCCCCCCCCCTCTGGCAGGGGATCTGTTGGATGCTTAGTTGCATCATGATAGCACCTCCTATTTCCGGGATGATACGGAGGTTTCCTTTTGATACCATTCCTTATTGTTTTGTTATTATTCGTTTTATTGTTGATTTTGTCTTATCTCCCTGGTGGTGGCACTTAACAAACGTACCTGCAGTCAGGTTGGTTCTAAATGTAAAATATCATGGGTAGACTACGTATTTGCTCCTTCAATGTGAAGGGGTTGAACTCTCCTCAAAAGAGATCTCGTATTTTTAGTTCCTTAAGGTTTAATACTCCGGATGTCTTAATGCTGCAAGAAACTCATTTCCGGCCTACACATATTCCAAACTTATCTACGCAACCATATACACAATGGTTTCATAGCACTTACTCTTCCAAATCGAGGGGGGTTTCTATTGCTATACACAAAGACACTCCTTTTAAAGTAGAAGCTTCTTTGCTAGATCCTATGGGAAGGTTTGTTTTCTTGAAGGGACACATCTCCAACACAAAGTTTACGATAGCAGCTGTATATGCACCTAATGTTGGACAATTGACGTGGTTGCGCAAAACTCTTTGTTCTCTTAAAACGTTTAGTGAGGGATATCTTGTTTTTGGGGGAGATCTAAATGTATCTTTGGACTCTGCTCTGGATTCCACCTCTTCTAGTACGAGGTTTTCCATATCTGCTATGCGTCGCCTTAAACTTATCCTGTCACAACTAGGGATAGTAGATGCCTGGCGTGTTAAGAATCCGTCCTTAACCCCTTCCCGCTCCTTGACGTACTATTACGTCATGGCAGCTGTATCGTTTGCGCTCCATGCCGTAATAGTACGTACATACAGGAGCTGTGACGCTGCTGTCTTGTTCAGCAGCTGTCACAGCTCCTACAGCGGGGACCGATCGCTGTGTCCCCGCTGATTAACCCCTTAAAAGCCGCGTTCTATAGAGATCGCGGCTTTTTAGGGGTTAAGCTGCCATCGCCGGCTTGCTACGCGATAGCGGCCGGCGATGGTGACTATGGCAACCGGACACCAAACAATGGCGTCCGGCTATGCCATAGACGGAAGCCTAGTGGGTCCTGACAACGTCAGGACCCACTATGCTTGCTGTCAGTGAGTAGCTGACAGTTCTAATACACTGCACTACGCATGTAGTGCAGTGTATTAGAATAGCGATCAGGGCCTCCTGCCCTTATGTCCCCTAGTGGGACAAAGTAATAAAGTAAAAAAAAAGTTAAAAAAAGATGTGTAAAAATAATAAAATAAAAGATTTAAAAGTATTAAAAGTAAAAATCCCCCTTTTTCCCTTATCAGTCCTTTATTATTAATAAAAATATATAAACAAACAAATAAACTATACATAATTGGTATCGCCGCGTCCGTAACGGCCTGAACTACAAAATTATTTCGTTATTTATCCCGCACGGTGAACGCCGTAAAATAAAATAATAATAAACCGAACCACAATCACAATTCTTTGGTCACTTCACCTCCCAAAAAATGGAATAAAAAGAGATCAAAAAGTCGCATGTACCGAAAAATGGTACTGATCGAAACTACAGTTCGTTACGCAAAAAATAAGTCCTCGCACGGCTTTATTGATTGAAAAATAAAAACGTTATGGCTCTTAGAATAAGGTAACACCAAAAGTGAATGATTTTTTACAAAACGTATTTTATTGTGCAAACGCCATAAGACATAAAAAAAAACTATAAACATCTGGTATCGCCGTAATCGTATCGCCCCGCAGAATAAAGTGAATATGTCATTTATAGCGCACGGTGAACGCTGTAAAAAAAACGAAAAAAAAACCAATCGTACAATTGCTGTTTTTTAGTCACCACGCCACCTAAAAATAGAATAAAAACTGATCAAAAAGCCGCATGCACCCCAAGAAAACTACAATGGATTCCTCAAGGGGTCTATTTTCCAAATTGGGGTCACTTTTGGGGGGTTCCCAATGTTTTGGCACCACAAGACCTCTTCAAACCGGACATGGTGCCTAATAAAAAAGATGCTTCAAAATCCACTAGGTGCTCCTTTGCTTCGGAGGCCGGTGCTTCAGTCCATTACCGCACTAGGGCCACACGTGGGATATTTCTCAAAACGGCAGAATCTGGGCAATAAATATTGAGTTGCGTTTCACTGATAAATCCTTTTGTGTTATAAAAAAAATGGTATAAAGAGGATTTTCTGACAAAAAAAATATGTAAATTTCACCTCTACTTTGCTCTAAATTTTTGTGAAACACCTAAAGGGTTCATAAACTTTCTAAATGCTGTTGTGAATACTTTGAGGGGTCTAGTTTCTAAAATGGGGTGTTTGATAGGGGTTTCTAATATATGGGCCCCTCAAAGCAACTTCAGAACTGAACTGGAACCTAAAAAAATAAATAAATGAGGCAATACTTCGCTTCTTACATTATACTGATAATGAGCCGTGCCCACCCCGAGATGGCCCCAGTTTTGACCGTTTGTATAAACGGAGACCCCTATTAGACCGTTCCAGTGCCAGGTTTTCCCCAGCATACACCCCCGAGAAGTGTATTTCTATTGATGAGTCCCTGGTACATTTTAAAGGGAGGGTTCAATTCCGCCAGTACCTGCCGGGTAAGAGGGCAAGGTATGGCGTGAAGATGTATAAGCTGTGAGAGTGCATCAGGGTATACCTACAGGTTTAGGATATATGAAAGAAAGGCCACCCCCAAACCAGACTGCATCCTGGACTACATTAGGTACATGGGAGGGATGGACTTGTAAGATCAAGCCCTGAAGCCCTACAGCGCCATGAGGTGTGGTATAAGAAGCTGGCCGGGCACATCATACAGATGGCATTGTACAATGCGTACATGCTACGTCAATGTGCAGGCCAGACGGGAACTTTCCTGGAATTTCAAGAGGTGATTATCAAGAACCTAATCTTTAGGGACCAAGAAGGGGTGGCACCCAGTACTTCTGGAAGCGAGCCCACACGCATCGTACCAGGGCAACACTTTCCAGGAGAAGTTCCCCAAACTGGCAAGAAGGGAAAAAGTCAAAAGAGGTGCAAAGTCTGCTATAAGAGGGCGATAATGGATGACACAATATATCAATGTGACACGTGTCCCGAATAACCAGAGCTCTGTATGAAAGTGTTTTAAAATTTATCATACATCCATTGGTTTATAATTTACCCCAATTTTACTTACCCTGATGCACTCCACACAGCTTATCCCCCCTCGTCTTTCCCCTCTGGGCCCTGCTGTGTGTCCAGGCAGCTGATAACAGCCACATGTAGGGTATTGCCATATCCGGGAGAACCCACATTACAGTTTATGGGGTGTAGGTCTCCGGTCAAAATGCTCACTACACCTCTAGATGAATGCCTTAAGGGTGTAGTTTTTAAAACGGGGTCACTTCTTGCGGGTTTCAACTGTACTGGTACCTCAGGGGCTTCTGCATACATGACTTCGCACTAGAAAATCCCCAGTAGGCCAAATGGTGGTCCTTTCCTTCTGAGCCCTCCCATGGGCCCAAACGGCAGTTTATCACAACAAATGGGGTATTGCGGCACTCAGAACAAATTGCGCAACAGAATGGGGTATTTTGTTTCTTGTGAAAATAAGAAATTTTCAGCCAAAACTACATATTATTTGAAAAAAATAATTTTGTTTTCATTCCCAGCCCAATTCAAATAAGTTCTGTGAAAAAACTATGGGGTCAAAATGGTCACAACACCCATAAATGAAGTCCTTGAGGGGTGTAGTTTCCAAAATGGGGTCATTTGTGGTGGTTTTCTATTGCTTTGATCCCTCTGGGGCTCTGCAAATGCGACATGGCACCCGAAAACCAATCCAGCAAAATCTGTACTCCAAAGAACACACAGCGCTCCTTTCCTTCTGAGCCCTCCCATGGGCCCAAACGGCAGTTTATCACCACAAATGGGGTATTGCCGCACTCAGGACAAATTGGGCAACAAAATGGAGTATTTTATTTCTTGTGAAAATAAGAATTTTTGAGCTAAAATGACATATTATTGGAAAAAATATATATTTTTTTAATTTCCAGCCCAATTCAAATTAGTTCTGTGAAGAAACTAGGGAGTTTAAATGGTCACATTACCCATAAATGAATTCCTTGAGGGGTGTAGTTTCCAAAATGGGGTCACTTCTGGTGGGTTTCCATTGCTTTGATACCTCTGGGGCTCTGCAAATGCAACATGGCACCCGAAACCAAACCAGCAAAATCTGTACTCCAAAGAACACACAGCGCTCCTTCCCTTCTGAGGCCTCCCATGGGTCCAAACGGCAGTTTATTGCCACAAATGGGGTATTGCCACACTAAGGACAAATTGGGCAACAAAATGGGGTATTTTGTTCCTTGTGAAAATAAGAAATTTTGATCACAAATGACATTTTATTGGAAAAAATGACATTTTTTTCATTTCAGAGCCCAATTCAAATACGTGCTGTGAAAAAACTGTGCGGTCAAAATGGTAACAACAACCCTAAATGAATTCCTAGTTTCCAAAATGGGGTCACTATTGGGGGATTCCTACTGTTTTGACACCTCAACACCTCTTCAAACCTGGCATGCTGCCTAAAATATATTCTAATAAAAAAGAGGACTCAAAATGCACTAGGTGCTTCTTTGCTTCTAGGGCTTGTGTTTTAGTCCACGAGCCAGTAGGGCCACATGTGGGACATTTCTAAAAACTGCAGAATCTGGACAATACATATTTAGTAGTGTTTCTCTGGTAAAACCTTCTGTGTTACAGAAAAAAAAATGAATAAAATTGAAATTCAGCAAGAAAAATGAAATTTGCAAATTTCACCTCCACTTTGCTTTAATTCCTGTGAAATGCCTGAAGGGTTAAAAAACTTTCTAACTGCTGTTTTGAATACTTTGAGGGGGTCTAGTTTTTAAAATGGGGTGTTTTATCAGGGTTTCTAATACATAGGCCCCACAAAGCCACTTCAGAACTCAAGAGGTACCTTAAAAAAAAGGCTTTTGAAATTTTCTTAAAAATATGAGAAATTGCTGTTTATGTTCTAAGCCTTGTAACGTCCAAGAAAAATAAAAGAATGTTCAAAAAACGATGCCAATCTAAAGTAGACATATGGGAAATGTGAACTACTAACTATTTTGGGTGGTATAACCGTCTGTTTTACAAGCAGATGCATTTAAATTCTGAAAAATGCTATTTTTGCAATTTTTCACCAATAAACACTGAATATATCGACCAAATTTTACCACGAACATGAAGCCCAATGTGTCACGAGAAAACAATCTCAGAATCGCTTGGGTAGCTTTAAGCATTCCGACGTTATTACCACATAAAGTGAAATATGTCAGATTTGAAAAATGGGCTCTGAGCCTTAAGGCCAAAACTAGGCTGCGTCCTTAAGGGGTTAAAAGACTTTACTTTTTACTCTACACCACACGAGACTTATCATAGAATTGACTATATATTCATTCCTATGGTCCTTGTTCCCTCGTTACTTCAAGCGGATATAGGAAGTATTACGGTTTCAGACCATGCTCCGATATCGCTCTCCTTAGAATTGTTTAATTTACCTCGTAAGGAATGGACCTGGAGATTGAACGATACCATTATTGCAAACAAAGAGCATAGTCAAGCACTTGCCCTAAAAATAGAGGAATTCTATGGCTTTAATGATACTCCGCAAATCTCTAGACCAATTCTCTGGGAGACGCAAAAAGCCTTTATGAGGGGAGAACTTATTGCCCTGTCCTCACGTGTTAAAAAACAAAGGAATGCTCAAATTCTAGACTTACTCCATAAGATAACTCAAATGGAATTATCGCATAAAAATTCTAACTCGACTGAGGATTATAGGGAATTAAGTCAGTTACGTCAGGAACTTAAGGACCATATGAATGTAAAAGCGGCTAAGGCTTTTTTGGCTGCTCAAAGTCACATGTATCTTCATGGAGACAAAGGCTCCAAATTGATGACCCGTCTGATCCGACAAAAACAGTCCAAAACATTTATTGAGACCATAAAAGATGACAAAGGGGCAAGGGTGACTACCACTCCGCTTATAGCAAAGACCTTTCAATCCTTTTACTCTTCCCTGTATAATTTGGGAAACCCGGTGGGGAACTCGGGGTTGACACCACAGGAGAAGACTGGCAAAATAGGGAGTTTTTTAGATTCTATCTCGGTACCTGGCCTCTCTGAGTTGGACTGTGGAGAGCTCCTGGCGCCTATCACTAAAGAGGAGGTTGAGAAAGTGTTGCATTCAATACCGTCTGGGAAAAGCCCGGGGCCGGATGGTCTACCTATTTCGTTCTATAAAAAAGTTAGTCAGCAATTAATACCGAAGTTTGTGGAAGTATGTAATTCTCTGATGAAGGGTGCTTCATTACCTAAGCAAGCATTGGAAGCTTTTATAACTATTCTTCCTAAAGAGGGGAGGGATCTAGAATGCTGTGGGAGCTATAGGCCTATCTCGCTCTTGAATTGTGATGTGAAGTGGTGGGCTAAAATTCTGTCTCTTCGCATTCAACCACTATTGCCGAAACTAATAAATGAAGAACAGGTGGGATTTGTGAAGGGTCGGGAAGGTAGGCACAATGTGAGCAGGGTATTGCACGCTATATGTCAAATAAAGCGCTGGGGGCACTCTATGGTTCTCCTTGGTACTGACGCAGAGAAGGCGTTTGATAGGGTCTGTTGGGAGTACATGAGAGCTACCTTACTTAAATTTAATTTTCCTCCTGTGTTTATTGATGCCATATTTTCTCTATATACCTCCCCATCTGCTAGAATTCAAGTGAACGGTTCTTTGTCAGATTATTTTTCTATTACAAATGGAACACGTCAAGGTTGCCCCTTGTCCCCGTCTCTGTTCTGTATGGTGATGGAGACATTACTTGCGAAATTACGACAGACCGTTGGGATTGAAGGATTGAAGATAGGGAGTTATACTCATAAACTGGCAGCCTTTGCAGATGATTTGCTATTGATGATTACAAATCCACTTGAGGCCTTTTCAAAAATAATAGACGTCTTTAATGAATTTGGAGAGATATCTAACTTTAAGATTAATTATGATAAGTCGGAGGCCTTGGGCATTAATGTACCGGTTGGTCAGCTCTTGGTTCTGAAATCTATGTTGCTCTTTAAATGGCCTTCACAGGCTATTAAATACTTGGGGATAATGATTTCAGCTGATGTGTCCCAGCTTTTCGTACTTAATTTTAAACCCCTCCTCTCCAGGATTCATAGATATATATCCCAATTGAACATACCTTATGTCTCTTGGATAGGACGAAAACATTTATTGGCGACTTATGTGCTCCCACAGATCCTATACATGCTGCAGAGTCTGCCTATTGAGCTGCCAAATAGCTTTTTCAACAGTTTCAGGAGTCTTTTTGTTAAGTTCTTGTGGAAGGAGAAGCACCCCAGGTTGGCCTATCGACTCCTTACTCTTAAAAAAATGCAAGGAGGAATGGCATTGCCTGATTTAAAGACATACTATGAAGCGGTCCAATTGTCTCGATGGTCACAATTAGCTAATTTGTCTATAGGGGCTCTTCATCTGGATATGGAAAGAGCGCTCCTCTCGGAGGACTTAGCTCATTTGCTGTGGGTGAAATTACCATTACCTCCACCAAAGGTATTGGTTAGTGTACTGACTAGGGGAATGCTTAAAGTTTGTCAGAAATCGGGTGCTTTGGCCATGTCTAGTGGAAATCTTTCTTCATTGGCTCCATTGGCTGTTCTACCACATTATGTAAATAAAACGCAAAGTATGAGTTCTTCAATGTGGCAGACACTTAAAACTTATAAAGTAGCGGAGATATTAGATGCAGCAGTTCTACCTGAGTTCGAGGTTCTTAGGACAAGACTTAGGGGAAATGATCCGAATCCTTCTCTTCATAAGGTTACGGTCTCCTTTCTACATCAACTTAATTTTAAATCAGTATGTCGTAAATTTTTGTCAGCTAATCTAAGCTCATATCCGGACCCTACGTGGCTTGAAAATTATTCTCTTTTACCCAATACCCCGAGTAAGCCTCTGTCTAAGATACATTCTGGTCTCCTCCTACAACGAGCTCCATCTAAACCACACTTCATTAAAGAATGGGAAGTCGAGCTGGGCTCTATTTTCTCGCAAATGGAGATTGATCTGATACTCTCTCACTCTCACGGGTTCTCTATATGTGTGAGGTACCAGGAAAATTCGTACAAATTGGTGACAAGATGGTATAGGACACCTGCTTATCTTTATAGAATACATCTAGTTAGCACAGACGTTTGTTGGAGATGTGGCCTGGAGACAGGGACGCTTGCACACATATGGTGGTATTGTCCTAAAATTAAGAATTTCTGGAGGGAGGTGGAAATAGCTATAGGCAAGATAACAGGAAATAATATCCGGTTAACCCCGGAGCTGGTTCTGTTGTGGTTACCAGTGAAAGATTTTACGCCTTCGAAAAAGAATTTGATAACTTTTCTGGTGTCCACTGCAAAACTTCTAATTCCCTTGTATTGGAGGAAAACAGATCCCCCTAAGATAGAGGTCTGGTGGTCTAAAATGCATCAACTATATAGACTTGAGGAGTTGGTAGGCTGGAATACTTTCACAAGGGACAGCTTTCTTAAGACATGGCAACTATGGAAGCAATACCTAGAAAATTTACCCAGGAACAATCCCAGAAGCCCTGTTTTGCTTAGGTAAATTAATATATGGGGATTACGGGATGAATAATTTCTATACCATGATACTGGATTTATTTTGGCGGACGAGACCAGGGACGTTTCAAGGTGCTGACATTCCATATTTTTTCCACCACCAGGGAGACTGTATTTTTTTGTACTGTATCTATCCTTTTATGTAATATTATTTTCTTTCCTTTATTTTGGGTTTTTATGAGCACACAGTAGGTTACTGATATTGGATTTGTAATGCATGTCTCTGTTTTTCTTTCACATTATATTTCATGAAGATATGTCGGGAATTATCCCATTCGCTCAGAGACAATTTTTCTAAAGATACTTGGATTTATGTAACCTGCTACATTGTAAGAATGTTATTACGATGGATGTAAGGACTGTTTTCTATGGTTGTTTTATATGTTATTATCCTTAATAAAAGAGAATTTATAAAAAAAAAAAGTGATAAAAGTACAAATCCCCGTTTTTCCCTCATCAGTCCTTTATTATTAATAAAAATATATAAATAAACAAATAAACTATACATAATTGGTATCGCCGCATCCGTAACGGCCTGAACTACAAAGCGATGTAAAAGAAAATAATAATAAACCGTACTAGAATCACAATTGTTTGGTCACTTCATCTGCCAAAAAATGGAATAAAAAGAGAACAAAAAGTCGCATGTACCTAAAAATGGTACTGATCGAAACTACAGTTCGTTACGCAAAAAATAAGTCCTTGCACGGCTTTCCTGATGGAAAAATAAAACAGTTATGGCTCTTAGAATAAGGTAACACAAAAAGTAAATGATTTTTTACAAAATGTATTTTATTGTGCAAACGCCATAAGACATAAAAAAACTATACACATCTGGTATTGCCGTAATCGTATCGCCCCCGCAGAATAAAGTGAATATGTCATTTATGACAGTGATCGCTGTAAAAAAAAATAGAATAAGAAACAATAGTAAAATTGCTGTTTATTAGTCACCACGCCTCTTAAAAATAGAATAAAAACTGATTAAAAGGTCGCATGCACCCCATGAAAACTACAATGAATTCCTAAAGGGGTCTAGTTTTCAAAATAGGGTCACTTTTGGGGGTTTTCCCACTGTTTTGGCACCACAAGACCTCTTCAAACCGGACATGGTGCCTAATAAATTAAATAAATTAAATTTCACCTCTACTTTGCTCTAAATTCCTGTGAAACACCTAAAGGGTTAATACATTTTCTAAATGCTGTTGTGAATACTTTGAGGGGTCTAGTTTCTAAAATGGGGTGTTTGATAGGGGTTTCTAATATATAGGCCCCTCAAAGCAACTTCAGAACTAAACTAAAACCTAAAAAATAAATAAAAATGAGGCAATACTTCGCTTCTTACATTATACGGATAATGAGCAGTGCCCACCCTGAGATGACCCCAGTTTTGACCGTTTGTATAAATGGAGACCCCTATTAGTAGACCGTTTCAGTGCCCGGTTTTCCCAAGCATACACCCCCGAGAATAGTATTTCTATTGATGAGTGCTTGGTACATTTTAAAGGGAGGCTTCAATTCCGCCAGTACCTGCCAAGTAAGAGGGCAAAGTATGGCGTGAAGATGTATAAGCTGTGCGAGGGGGCATCAGGGTAAACCTACAAATTTAGGATATATGAAGGGAAGGACACCAGTATTCAGCCCCCAGAATGCCCCCCTTTACTGGGAGTTAATACAAAAATTGTGTGGGATTTTGTGCACCCACTGCTGGACCAGGGTTACCACCTCTACCTGGATAATTTTTATACCAGTGTCCCACTCTTCAACTGCCTCGCTTCCAGAAGTCCTGCGGCATGCGGCACTGCTAGAAGAAATCTGAGAAGCCTCCCTAAGACTCTGCTTGGGCAAACAAGAAGTGGTGAGAGCTGGGCACAATCCAGCAGCAATATATTGTGTGTCAAGTACAAGACAAGAGAGAGGTCCCACCAGTATCCATGTACCTGTATGAGGTACCAGAACAGAGACCCCCAAACCAGACTGCATCCTGGACTATAGTAGGTACATGGGAGGGGTGGACTTGTCAGATCAAGTCCTGAAGCCCTACAGTACTTCTGGAAGCGAGGCCACACGCATCGTACCAGGGCAACACTTTCCAGGAGAAGTTCCCCAAACTGGCAAGAAGGGAAAAAGTCAAAAGAGCTGCAAAGTCTGCTATAAGAGGGGGATAAGGAAGGACAAAATATACCAATGTGACACATGTCCCGAAAAACCAGAGATCTGTATGAAAGTGTTTTAAAATTTATCATCCATCCCTTTATTTTTTATTTACCACAGTATTACTTACCCTGATGCACTCCGCACAGCTTACCCCTCCTCATATTTCCCCTCTGAGCCCTACCTCAGGGGCTTCTGCGTACATGACTTAGCACCAGAAAAGCTCCAGTAGGCCAAATGGTGGTCCTTTCCTTCTGAGCCCTGCCGTGTGACTAGGCAGCTAATAACAGCCACATGTAGGGTATTGCCATACCCGGGAGAACCCACATTACAGTTTATGGGGTGTATGTCTCCGGTGGCACATGCTGGGCACAATATATCGGACACTGACATGGCATATATATATATATATATATATAAAAATTGCAACTCTCACTCTGCACCATCTGTTGCGCATTATCTTTTACACAGTACCTGTGGGGTCAAAATACTCACTACACCTCTAGATGAATTCCTTAAGGGGTGTCGTTTTTAAAACGGAGTTCACTTCTCAGGGGTTTCAACTGTACTGGTACCTCAGGGGCTTCTGCACACATGACTTAGCACCAGAAAATCCCCAGTAGGCCACATGGTGGTCCTTTCCTTCTGAGCCCTCCCATGGGCCAAAACGGCAGTTTATCACCACAAATAGGGTATTGCCGCACTCAGGACAAATTGGGCAACACAATGGGGTATTTTATTCCTTGTGAAAATAAGAAATTTTGAGCCAAAACTACATCTTATTGGAAAAAAGTTGTTTTTTTTTGTAATTCACTGCCCAATTCAAATAAGTTCTGTGAAAAAACTGTGGGGTCTAAATGGTCACAACACCCATAAATGAATTCCTTGAGGGGTGTAGTTTCCAAAATGGGGTCACTTCTGGTGGGTTTCCATTGCTTTGATACCTCTGGGGCTCTGCAAATGCGACATGGCACCCGAAAACCAATCCAGCAAAATCTGGACTCCTAAGAACACATAGCGCTGTTTTATGGGGGTTTCTAATACATAGGCCCCTCAAAGCCCCTTCAGAACTGAACAGGTACCTTAAAAAAAAGGCAGTTTATGTTCTTAGCCTTGTATCGTCCAAGAAAAATAAAATAATGCTCAAAAAACTATGCCAATCTAAAGTAGACTTATGTGAAATGTGAACTAGTAACTATTTTGGGTGGTATAACCATCTGTTTTACAAGCAGATGCATTTAAATTTAGAAAAATGCTATTTTTTCACATTTTTCTCTACATTTTGCAATTTTTCACAAATGAACACTGAATATATCGACCAAATTTTACTACTAACATAAAGCCCAATGTCTCACGAGAAAACAGTCTCAGAATCGCTTGCATAGGTTTAAGCATTCCGACGTTATTACCACATAAAGTGAAATATGTCCGATTTAAAAAATGGGCTCTGAGCCTTAAAGAGGCTCTGTCACCAGATTTTGCAACCCCTATCTGCTATTGCAGCAGAGAGGCGCTGCAATGTAGATTACAGTAACGTTTTTATTTTTAAGTTATGGCCATTTTTGTATTTATGCAAATGAGGCTTGCAAAAGTACAACTGGGCGTGTTGAAAAGTAAAAGTACAACTGGGCGTGTATTATGTGCGTACATCTGGGCGTGTTTACTACTTTTACTAGCTGGGCGTTCTGATGAGAAGTATCATCCACTTCTCTTCAGAACGCCCAGCTTCTGGCAGTGCAGATCTGTGATGTTACTCACAGGTCCTGCATCGTGTCGGCCACATCGGAACCAGAGGCTACAGTTGATTCTGCAGCAGCATCAGCGTTTGCAGGTAAGTAGCTACATCGATTTACCTGCAAACGCCGATGCTGCTGCAGAATCATCTGTAGCCTCTGGTGCCGATGTGTCCTCGCTCTTCTGACACGATGCAGGACCTGGGGAAGTGACGTCACAGCGTGATCTCTCGAGAACACGGCTGTGTCTGCACTGCCAGAAGCTGGGCGTTCTGAAGAGAAGTGGATGATACTTCTCATCAGAACGCCCAGCTAGTAAAAGTAGTAAAAACGCCCCGATGTGCGCACATAATACACGCCCAGTTGTACTTTTACTTTTCAACACGCCCAGTTGTACTTTTGCAAGCCTCATTTGCATAAATACAAAAATGGTCATAACTTGGCCAAAAATGCTCGTTTTTTAAAAATAAAAACGTTACTGTAATCTACATTGCAGCGCCTATCTGCTGCAATAGCAGATAGGGGTTGCAAAATCTGGTGACAGAGCCTCTTTAAGGCCCAAACTAGGCTGCAACCTTAAGGGGTTAATATGGGAACCCTAAATGTCCTATTTACATAATACAGTTCTTCCAGCAAGTTATATAAGAAAGGGATCATAATGGGCAAACCCAAAAAAAACTCAATCGATGAACAAGTCAAAAACAGCAAAACCACAAAAAAAGGTAAAGAAAAAAAAGGTAAAGAAATGGAAATTACCAGCCTATGGGGAAAATCAAAGCTCGATTTCAAGAGTTGATCCTAAGAAAGATAAATCTAAGGATAATTTTGCAACTTCATGTTGGTCAGACAGTGAAGAAGAAGACCTAGCAATACAAGATTCCTCTGATCTCAATGACTATATTAAAGAGGCTCTGTCACCACATTATAAGTGCCCTACCTCGTACATAAAGGGATTGTCACTGTAATGTAGATAACAACAGTGTTTTTTATTTTGAAAAACAATAAATTTTGAGCAAGTTATGCACAATTTTAGATTTATGCTAATTTGTTTCTTAATAGAGAACTGGGCGTGTTTTTACTTTTTTACCAACTGGGCGTTGTGGAGAGAAGTGTATGATGCTAACGAATCAGTGAGTGACCTATCAGCGTCATACACTTCTCTCCATTAATTTTTAGCAGTGCTCACAACACAGCGTGATCTCGCAAGATCACGCTGTGCAGTCACATACTCCCATATTAACATTACCGAAGTGTCTTGGGAGTGGATAGACATCACCTCCAGCAAGGACGCGATATCTATTCATCACTCCTGACACTTCGGTTAAGTTTTTGTGAATGACAGCACACGTGATCTCGCGAGATCTCATTATGTAGGAGATAGGGCACTTATAATGTGGTGACAAAACCTCTTTAAAGCTCTTCCTACAACGGCCTGTATCTGGAGCTTATTTAAAGAATTTACCCAGACAGTAAAAGAAGAAATATCAGAAATGAGGAATGATGTTAAACAAGCCTTTACCAGAATCCAATCCCTAGAGTATATCTGCACCCGAGTTATCTCTAATGTTGAAAGAATGTCTGAGATACTCATGGACAAGCAAAACAAAATGTTTTTGCAAAGACTACATATAGATGACCTTGAAAATAGATCTAGAAGAAATAACCTGAGAATAAGAGGTATACCTGATAAATAAATTCCTAATGTA
Organism: Rhinoderma darwinii; assembly: GCF_050947455.1. Classification (NCBI taxonomy): domain Eukaryota; kingdom Metazoa; phylum Chordata; class Amphibia; order Anura; family Rhinodermatidae; genus Rhinoderma; species Rhinoderma darwinii. The sequence continues at coordinate 326,946,690 of NC_134688.1, read as the reverse complement.
CTCACTCAAATATTCAACTAACTTCTGGGGAAAGAAGAAAGCCATGATATAAGTCTCAAAAGAGCACACAGACTGTTCTTGCCCAAATCTGTCGGCCCAGAAAAACCGAGAGACATTCTATGTTGCACACAAAAATTTAAAATGAAAGAAGAAATACTACTGAAAGCAAGATACGCTAAGAGAATTGAATATGAAGAAATGAAAACAAAACTCTTATTTATCAAGACCTCTCTAAACTCACTTTGGAACTGAGAGGCTAACTATAAACTTTGAGTAAAACATTGAGAGAGAGGGAGAAGTATCCCCTACAGGTGGATGTTTCCCTTTGGACTTGAAATAACTTTACACAACAAAACAATGACTGTTAAAACGCTAGATGACCTGGACATTGTCCTTAGCTAATTGGATTTATGTAATCTACAAATTCCAGATTGGACCAGTCCAAAAGAAACAACTCAACTTTCCACAACTTCTAAAACATGACAATTGGGAAACAACTAACCCAAAGAAAACTAAAAAGATGAAAAAGACAAAGGCATCAATATTTTCAATAAGAGACTTCAAATACTGCAGTTTTTAGAAAAGGAACGAGTAGACTTTGCATTATTACAGGAAACCCATTTTAAAAAAAGACTACACTATATTAACAACAAATAAGGCTTATAGAAAGTGGTATAATTCATCTACACCTCATAAAAGATCTAAAGGGGTTGCCATTATTATCATCAAAAGGGTTCCTTTCACTTACAAAGATGTAGTTATAGATATTGAAGATAGATAGTTTTTTTTCTGAAGGGAATTATCTTTGGTAGAATATTCACGTTTGCAAATTGCGCCCAACACTAATCAGGAAAAAAAATTCAAGCAAATATTACTAAAACTTGAGAAATTCAATGAGGGCGATTTAATCGCAGGTGGTGACTTTAATACAGCACTTCAACCCTCATTAGACACTCTTTGCAGAGTTTCATTTAGTTGATGTATGGAGAACTCGATACCCTTCTACCAGAGATTATTCATTCTATTCAACCGTTCATAAAAAGTACTCTAGAATAGACTATTTGCTTATTTCTCATCCCCCTTATCAATGCTATAACACAGGTGAAATATGGTTCAATTACACAATCGGACCATGCTCCACTTATGTTAAAACTTTCAATCTCAAAAAAACAGAGCATCAATTATGTATCTACTTGTAAAACAGATAGTAATACCACACAAAATTGTTTCTAATTAACATCCCCCCTACTTTATATTTGCATCCTTTTTTGAAAATTATTTAATTTTTCTAGGACATTACAAGGCTTAGAACTTTAGCAGCAATTTATGACATTTTCAAGAAAATTTCAAAAGGCTATTTTTCAAGGACCCGTTCAGTTCTGAAGTGGCTTTGAGGGCACTTATGTACTAGATAGACCCCATAAATCACCCCATTTTAAAAACTGCACCCCTCAAAGTATTCAAAACAGCATTCAGAAAGTGCTTTAACCATTTAGGCGTCTCACAGGAATTAAAGCAATGTAGAGGTGAAATTTACAAATTTCATTTTAAACCAGGATGAATCTTCACAGACATACAATAAAACAGGAGGTGGATACACCCGTGGGAAAACACTTCTCTGGACCAGACCACAGTTTGGCAGATTTAAAGGTACTCATTCTGAAGGGTCATTTTAAAAACAACAGAGAAAGAAAAATGTGGGAATTCAAGATGATGATAAAATTCCAGTCATTGACACAAGGCCTCAATCTAACACCAGGATTTATGAGCCACTACATGGACACACGTCACGTCCCCCATCAGACTGACTGCAGATGCCTTAAAGGAACAGTGTCATCACAAATTATTTTTTTATATGTTAAAGATGTTAGTGCTTTATTAAAAACGTTTATATTCATTTGTGTGTTTGTGTTTTACTTTTTCTTATTTTTACACTTTTTCTTCCCTATGGGGGCTGCCATTTTTTGTTCCATTTCTGTCTGTGTCGATTAACGACACATACAGACATGGAATACGGCAGCCACAGTCCCATAGGGACTGCGAACGGCTCCCGTCCCATTGACTTCAGTGTACGGCGTCTGTGTGGGAACTGCGCATGCGCCGCTCCCACACAGTCCAATTCGAAATTGGCGCCGTCCGGCGCCATTTTCCTGTGGACCGGAAGTCGCGGCCGGACAGTAATATTACTACTTCCGGTCGCGGCTTCCGGATTTGTTACACCGTTCAAACCCCTCGTTTATCCCGGCACTAGCCAGGATAAAGGAGGGGGGGATGCTGAGAGCTCACTAGAGCGAGGGCTTTTAACCCAATGTTGCAATGCTGCAATTTTGGGAAATAGCTCCATCTAGTGACCAAAAATGGGTAGTATTATAAATTAGAAATAATTTATAATATTTCCTGACTCGTGAAAAAAATAAAAAAAATTTGAACAATGTTTAATCACCCACACACTAAATGTTTAATTAAAAAAAACAAAACATGTTTTTCTGGAAACACCATGCCTTTAACTCCTAAGTCATCACCCCTATAACCTCAGTTTTATTGCCCCGGCTTATCTTAATGATGTATCACCTCATGTACTAATTGTCTTTGTGTAACATCTAAATGTTGTGCTTTTTTCTAAGTCATTCATTTGTAAACTGCCTGAAGAAGGGGCCTCTGTGCTCTGAAAGCTTGCATATAGAACTTTTATGGTTAGCCAATAAAGGTATCATACCTATTAAACTTTTGTCTTTTTTGACACAAAAGTATTTAACATTTAATTTTTTTTTGCCGAAATTCATTTGTAATAAAACAAATCTGTAACACAGAAGGTTTTATCAGAGAAACGCAACACAATAGTTATTGCCCAGATTCTGCAGTTTTTAGAAATATCCCACATGTGGCTCTAGTGTGGTAATGGACTGAAGCACTGGTTTCAGAATCAAAGGATCACCTAGAGTATTTTAGGACCTCCTTTTTTTTAAGAATATATTTTAGGCACCATGTCAGCTTTGAAGAGGTCTTGTAGTGCCAAAACAGTGGAAACGCCCCAAAAGTGACATGGTTTTGGAAACGACACACCTCAAGGAATTTATCTAGGGGTATAGTTAGCATCTTGACCCACAGTTCTTTTGCTATATTTATTGGAGTTAGTCTGTGAAAATGAAACTTTTTTATTTTTTCTCCACCGGAGCTGTGCGAGGGCTTATTTGTTCCGTTACAATCTGTAGTTTTCATTGGTACAATTTTAGGGTACATCACTTTTTATTCAATTTTTTTGGCAAGCAAAGTAACAAAGTAACAAAGTAACAGTGTTCACCATGCCCCATAAATGAGATTTTACGATTATGGCGATACCAGATGTATATAGTTTTTTTTATGTTTTGTGGCGTTTGCACAATAAAATCACTTTTCTTTAAAATTATTTATTTTTTGTGTCACCATATTCTGAGAGCCATAACTTTTTTATTTTTCAGTCAAAAAAGCTGTGTAAGGGCTTGTTTTTTGTGGGATGGGTTGTAGTTTGTATTGGTACTATTCTGGGTTACATGCAACTTTTTGATCACTTTTTATTCTATATTTTGGGAGGGGTGATGATCAAAAAAATAGTGATGCTGGCATTGTTTTTTTATTTTTTTTTGCGGTGTTCACCGTGCGGGAAAAATAATATTATAGTTTTATAGTTTGGGTCGTTACGAACGCGGTGATACCAAGTATGTGTACTTTCTTTAACATTTTCATTTTTTTCCTATAATAAAAGTCTTATTATAGGAAAAACATAATTTTTTGTTTTTACACTTTTCTGAAACATTTTTATTACATTTTTTTTTTACTTTTAGACCTGCACCACTGATAGCTGCTATAATACAGTACACTACCTAGGTAGTGTAACTTGTTATAAACTCTCAGTGTGACGATGAGAGTCACACTGACAGGAAACCTATGAGGACTAGCCTCCGGCTGGTCGTCATAGGCTTCCGTGCATGGCAGACCCGGAGGCCGATGTATGGCCTCCGGTTTTGCCATGCAACCGATGGCAGCACCCGCAATCGGTCCCGAGAAAGTTTGTTGTAGCAACAAACTTTCCAGTTTGTTGCTACAACAAACTTTCCCTGCGATCACATGATCGGGACCAGAACCAATCAGGTCCCGATCATGTTTCCCGGACCAGAGGCAGGGGTTAACAGCGCGATCCGGGTGTCAGCACTACTCTGAGGCACTGGATCGCACTTTTAACACCCACTGTGAATTCACGTCGGCGCTGCACAGAGCCCAGCACGCGCCTACATGAATTTACTGTAGGCGGTCGGGAAACAGTTAAAAATGGTGATAATATTCTCTGTAGCTGAACCAATCGGTTTGGCTGTCAGAGAACAGGTTGCTGGGGAGCCGCGGACACTGACACCACCGGTGTCAGAGCGATCTCTCCAGCTCTATGCTGGCTAAAGCAGAGGTCTGCAGATTCACGTCCTATCTGCACGGGGTATATGCGAATAGGACGTGAATCTACAGATTGTCGGCATGAAAAGGTTAAACTCAGAACAGAACTGAAAGACTTACTGAACTATAATGCAGAAAAAAAATTTACTTTGCAAAATCTTAAATGTACGTGAATGCAGATAAATGTGAAAATAAATTAGCCAATCTAATTAAAAAACAACACTCAAACACCTTTATACCCAAAACAAACGAAACTTCATTACGCTACTGAAGAAATAGCCAAGGAATTTTGTTCCTTTTACTCAGAGGTATATAACTTCTCAATGACCAAACATTGACTAAAAAAACCGAAGCGATTAATAAACTACTAGACAAAATAACACTTCCTTACATCTCAGAAGCTCAGAGTCAAACGCTAACTTTACCCATCTCAAAACAAGAAATAGACAACACTATTAACTCCTTCCCGACCGCCCACTGTCTTTTGACGTCAGGCGGTGCGAGTGCTTAATCTACAGAGACGTCTTTTGGCGTCGCTGCAGATCAGGCTGATGAGCGCTCGTGAGAGCACTCATCCTCTAAGCAGGAGCTGTTACTAACAGCTCCTGATCTTAGAGCAGCCTCCTGAACACAGCTGGGGTCGGCAAACATTCGGACCCCAGCTGTGTAACCCTTTGATTACCGCGGTCCGTGACCGCGGCATGATCAAAGGGAATTTCCCTCTTTGATCGCATCACCGGGATTCCAGTGATGCGATCAAACACCGGGGAATCCCTCTGCAGTCAGTCCTGGGGACCTACAAAGGACCCCAGGGCTGTCTGTTCCGTGTGCCTGCTGTTCGGGCACACTATGTGCTGCCCGATCAGCAGCCTGTGTCATAGTGACACAGTGTAATGTATTAGCGTACAGAAGTATGCTAATACATTACAAGTAAAAAATAAAGTTACAAATAAAGTTATCCCTTGATGGGATTAAAAAAAAAAAGTAACAAAACAAATAAATAAATAAAAAAAGTGACAAAAAGAGTCTTTATTTTGCATTAAATACATTTTATAGCCCCTACACTAAATATAAACAAAAAACCTACG